>NW_027287146.1:0-111483 GCF_022747635.1 Hetaerina americana | reverse complement strand
AAAATTAAATTTTATAAAAATGAAATAAATGCCTTCTAAACACCTCAAACATTCACTCTAATACAGAAGATTGTTGTTTTTCGCAATATTTTTAGAAATTTGGGCTCTTTTAGTAACATTAACACTTGCGCTGAATCATCTTTTATGCTCATTTCTTGTCTTTCAGGATTAATTCTGGGTTTTATTTGTTTATTTGATGAAAATGAACAACAATATACACCATGGAAACATTTTTGATTGATTTGTGTCGAGTGAGATTTTCACCTAGAACCCAAAGGGTATTGGCACTTTTCATGGAAAAATGTGAAAAATTAAATTTTCTAAAAATGAAATAAATGCCTTCTAAACACATCAAACATTCACTCTAAAACAGAAGATTGTTGTTTATCGCAATATTTTTAGAAATTTGGGCTCTTTTAGTAACATTAACACTTGCGCTGGAGCATCTTTTATGCTCATTTCTTGTCTTTCAGGATTAATTCTGGGTTTTATTTTGTTTATTTGATGAAAATAAACAACATTACACACCATGGAAACATTTTTGTTTGATTTGTGTCGAGTGAGATTTTCACCTAGAACCCAAAGTGGTGGTATTGGCACTTTTCATGGAAAAATGTGAAAAATTAAATTTTATGTAAATGAAATAAATGCCTTCTAACCACCTCAAACATTCACTCTAAAACAGAAGATTGTTGTTTTTCGCAATATTTTTAGAAATTTGGGCTCTTTTAGTAACATTAACACTTGCGCTGAAGCATCTTTTATGCTCATTTCTTGCCTTTCAGGATTAATTCTGGTTTTTATTTTGTTTATTTGATGAAAATAAACAACAATACACACCATTGAAACATTTCTGTTTGATTTGTGTTGAGTGAGATTTTCACCTAGAACCAAAAGTGGGGGGTATTGGCACTTTTCATGGAAAAATGTGAAAAATTAAATTTTCTAAAAATGAAATAAATGCCTTCTAAACACCTCAAACATTCACTCTAAAACAGAAGATTGTTGTTTTTCGCAATATTTTTAGAAATTTGGGCTCTTTTAGTAACATTAACACTTTCTCTGAAGCAACTTTTATGCTCATTTCTTGTCCTTCAAGATTAATTCTGGGTTTTATTTTGTTTATTTAATGAAAATGAACAACAATACACACCATTGAAACATTTTTATTTGATTTGTGTCGAGTGAGATTTTCACCTAGAACCCAAAGGGGGGGGTATTGGCACTTTTCATGGAAAAATGTGAAAAATTAAATTTTCTAAAAATGAAATAAATGCCTTCTAAACACATCAAACATTCACTCTAAAACAGAAGATTGTTGTTTATCGCAATATTTTTAGAAATTTGGGCTCTTTTAGTAACATTAACACTTTTTCTGAAGCAACTTTTATGCTCATTTCTTGTCCTTCAAGATTAATTCTGGGTTTTATTTTGTTTATTTGATGAAAATGAACAACAATACACACCATGGAAACATTTTTGTTTGATTTGTGTCGAGTGAGATTTTTACCTAGAACCCAAAGGGGGGGGTATTGGCACTTTTCATGGAAAAATGTGAAAAATTAAATTTTCTAAAAATGAAATAAATGCCTTCTAAACACCTCAAACATTCACTCTAAAACAGAAGATTGTTGTTTTTCACAATATTTTTAGAAATTTGGGCTCTTTTAGTAAAGGCCTGGGCTGAAAAATCTTTTATGATCATTTATCTTTCAGGATACATTCTGGGTTTTATTTTGTTTATTTGATAAAAATGAACAACAATACACACCTTGGATACATTTTTGTTTGATTTGTGTCGAGTGAGAATTTCACCTAGAACCCAAAAGGGGGGTATTGGCACTTTTCATGGAAAAATGTGAAAAATTAAATTTTCTAAAAATGAAATAAATGCCTTCTAAACACCTCAAACATACACTCTTAAACAAAAGATTGTTGTTTTTTCGCAATATTTTTAGAAATTTGGGCTCTTTTAGTAACATTAACACTTTCTCTGAAGCAACTTTTATGCTCATATCTTGTCCTTCAAGATTAATTCTGGGTTTTATTTTGTTTATTTGATGAAAATGAACAACAATACACACCATGGAAACATTTTTGTTTGATTTGTGTCGAGTGATATTTTCACCTCGAGCCCAAAGGGGGGGGTATTGGCACTTTTCATGGAAAAATTTAAAAAATTAAATTTCTAAAAATGAAATAAATGCCCTCAAAACACCTCAAACATTCACTCTAAAACAGAAGATTGTTGTTTTTCGCAATATTTTTAGAAATTTGGGCTCTTTTAGTAAAATTAACACTTGCGCTGAAGCATCTTTTATGCTCATTTCATGTCTTTCAGGATTAATTCTGGGTTTTATTTTGTTTATTTGATGAAAATGAACAACAATACACACCATGGAAACATTTTTGTTTGATTTGTGTCGAGTGAGATTTTCACCAAGAACCGAAAGGGGTGGTATTGGCACTTTTCATGGAAAAATGTGAAAAATTAAATTTTATAACAATGAAATAAATGCCTTCTAAACACCTCAAACATTCACTCTAAAACAGAAGATTGTTGTTTTTCGAAATATTTTTAGAAATTTGGGCTCTTTTAGTAACATTAACACTTGCGCTGAAGCACCTTTTATGCTCATTTCTTGTCTTTCAGGATTAATTCTGGTTTTTATTTAGTTTATTTGATGAAAATAAACAACAATACACACCATGGAAACATTTTTGTTTGATTTGTGTCGAGTGAGATTTTCACCTAGAACCCAAAGTGGGGGGTATTGGCACTTTTCATGGAAAAATGTGAAAAATTAAATTTTCTAAAAATGAAATAAATGCCTTCTAAACACCACAAACATTCACTCTAAAACAGAAGATTGTTGTTTTTCGCAATATTTTTAGAAATTTGGGCTCTTTTAGTAACATTAACACTTGCGCTGAAGCATCTTTTATGCTCATTTCTTGTCTTTCAGGATTAATTCTGGGTTTTATTTTGTTTATTTGATGAAAATAAACAACAATACACACCATGGAAACATTTTTGTTTGATTTGTGTCGAGTGAGATTTTCACCTAGAACCCAAAGGGGGGGATATTGGCACTTTTCATGGAAAAATGTGAAAAATTAAATTTTATAAAAATGAAATAAATGCCTTCTAAACACCTCAAACATTCACTCTAAAACAGAAGATTGTTGTTTTTTCGCAATATTTTTAGAAATTTGGGCTCTTTTAGTAACATTAACACTTGCGCTGAAGCATCTTTTATGCTCATTTCTTGTCTTTCAGGATTAATTCTGGTTTTTATTTTGTTTATTTGATGAAAATAAACAACAATACACACCATTGAAACATTTCTGTTTGATTTGTGTCGAGTGAGATTTTCACCTAGAACCCAAAGTGGGGGGTATTGGCACTTTTCATGGAAAAATGTGAAAAATTAAATTTTCTAAAAATGAAATAAATGCCTTCTAAACACCTCAAACATTCACTCTAAAACAGAAGATTGTTGTTTTTCGCAATATTTTTAGAAATTTGGGCTCTTTTAGTAACATTAACATTTGCGCTGAAGCATCTTTTATGCTCATTTCTTGTCTTTCAGGATTAATTCTGGGTCTTATTTGTTTATTTGATGAAAATGAACAACAATACACACCTTGGATACATTTTTGTTTGATTTGTGTCGATAGAGATTTTCACCTAGAACCCAAAGGGGGGGGTATTGGCATTTTTCATGGAAAAATGTGAAAAATTAAATTTTCTAAAAATGAAATAAATGCCTTCTATACACCTCAAACATTCACTCTAAAACAGAAGATTGTTGTTTTTCGCAATATTTTTAGAAATTTGGGCTCTTTTAGTAACATTAACACTTTCTCTGAAGCAACTTTTATGCTCTTTTCTTGTCCTTCAAGATTAATTCTGGGTTTTATTTTGTTAATTTGATGAAAATGAACAACAATACACACCATGGAAACATTTTTGTTTGATTTGTGTCGAGTGAGATTTTCACCTAGAACCCAAAGGGTATTGGCACTTTTCATGGAAAAATGTAAAAAATTAAATTTTCTAAAAATGAAATAAATGCCTTCTAAACACCTCAAACATTCACTCTTAAACAGAAGATTGTTGTTTTTCGCAATATTTTTAGAAATTTGGGCTCTTTTAGTAAAATTAACACATGCGCTACAGCATCTTTTCTGCTCATTTCATGTCTTTCAGGATTAATTCTTGGTTTTATTTTGTTTATTTGATGAAAATGAAAAACAATACACACTTTGGATACATTTTTGATTGATTTGTATCAAGTGAGATTTTCACCTAGAACCCAAAAGGGGGGGTATTGGCACTTTTCATGGAAAAATGTGACAAATTAAATTTTCTAAAAATGAAATAAATGCCTTCTAATTACCTCAAACATTCACTCTAAAACAGAAAATTGCTGTTTTTCGCAATATTTTTAGAAATTTGGGCTCTTTTAGTAACATTAACACTTGCGCTGAAGCATCTTTTATGCTCATTTCTTGTCTTTCAGGATTAATTCTGGGTTTTATTTTGTTTATTTGATGAAAATAAACAACAATACACACCTTGGATACATTTTTGTTTGATTTGTGTCGAGTGAGAATTTCACCTAGAACCCAAAAGGGGGGTATTGGCACTTTTCATGGAAAAATGTGAAAAATTAAATTTTCTAAAAATGAAATAAATGCCTTCTAAACACCTCAAACATACACTCTAAAACAAAAGATTGTTGTTTTTTCGCAATATTTTTAGAAATTTGGGCTCTTTTAGTAACATTAACACTTTCTCTGAAGCAACTTTTATGCTCATATCTTGTCCTTCAAGATTAATTCTGGGTTTTATTTTGTTTATTTGATGAAAATGAACAACAATACACACCATGGAAACATTTTTGTTTGATTTGTGTCGAGTGATATTTTCACCTAGAACCCAAAGGGGGGGGTATTGGCACTTTTCATGGAAAAATTTAAAAAATTAAATTTTCTAAAAATGAAATAAATGCCCTCAAAACACCTCAAACATTCACTCTAAAACAGAAGATTGTTGTTTTTTCGCAATATTTTTAGAAATTTGGGCTCTTTTAGTAAAATTAACACTTGCGCTGAAGCATCTTTTATGCTCATTTCATGTCTTTCAGGATTAATTCTGGGTTTTATTTTGTTTATTTGATGAAAATGAACAACAATACACACCATGGAAATATTTTTGTTTGATTTGTGTCGAGTGAGATTTTCACCTAGAACCCAAAGGGGGGGGTATAGGCACTTTTCATGGAAAAATGTGAAAAATTAAATTTTCTAAAAATGAAATAAATGCCTTCTAAACACATCAAACATTCACTCTAAAACAGAAGATTGTTGTTTATCGCAATATTTTTAGAAATTTGGGCTCTTTTAGTAACATTAACACTTGCGCTGAAGCATCTTTAATGCTCATTTCTTGTCTTTCAGGATTAATTCTGGTTTTTATTTAGTTTATTTGATGAAAATAAACAACAATACACACCATGGAAACATTTTTGTTTGATTTGTGTCGAGTGAGATTTTCACCTAGAACCCAAAGTGGGGGGTATTGGCACTTTTCATGGAAAAATGTGAAAAATTAAATTTTCTAAAAATGAAATAAATGCCTTCTAAACACCACAAACATTCACTCTAAAACAGAAGATTGTTGTTTTTCGCAATATTTTTAGAAATTTGGGCTCTTTTAGTAACATTAACACTTGCGCTGAAGCATCTTTTATGCTCATTTCTTGTCTTTCAGGATTAATTCTGGGTTTTATTTTGTTTATTTGATGAAAATAAACAACAATACACACCATGGAAACATTTTTGTTTGATTTGTGTCGAGTGAGATTTTCACCTAGAACCCAAAGGGGGGGATATTGGCACTTTTCATGGAAAAATGTGAAAAATTAAATTTTATAAAAATGAAATAAATGCCTTCTAAACACCTCAAACATTCACTCTAAAACAGAAGATTGTTGTTTTCCGCAATATTTTTAGAAATTTGGGCTCTTTTAGTAACATTAACACTTGCGCTGAAGCATCTTTTATGCTCATTTCTTGTCTTTCAGGATTAATTCTGGTTTTTATTTTGTTTATTTGATGAAAATAAACAACAATACACACCATTGAAACATTTCTGTTTGATTTGTGTCGAGTGAGATTTTCACCTAGAACCCAAAGTGGGGGGTATTGGCACTTTTCATGGAAAAATGTGAAAAATTAAATTTTCTAAAAATGAAATAAATGCCTTCTAAACACCTCAAACATTCACTCTAAAACAGAAGATTGTTGTTTTTCGCAATATTTTTAGAAATTTGGGCTCTTTTAGTAACATTAACATTTGCGCTGAAGCATCTTTTATGCTCATTTCTTGTCTTTCAGGATTAATTCTGGGTCTTATTTGTTTATTTGATGAAAATGAACAACAATACACACCATGGAAACATTTTTGATTGATTTGTGTCGAGTGAGATTTTCACCTAGAACCCAAAGGGGGGGGTATTGGCACTTTTCATGGAAAAATGTAAAAAATTAAATTTTCTAAAAATGAAATAAATGCCTTCTAAACACGTCAAACATTCACTCTAAAACAGAAGATTGTTGTTTTTCGCAATATTTTTAGAAATTTGGGCTCTTTTAGTAACATTAACACTTGCGCTGAAGCAACTTTTATGCTCATTTCTTGTCTTTCAGGATTAATTCTGGGTTTTATTTTGTTTATTTGATGAAAATGAACAACAATACACACCTTGGATACATTTTTGTTTGATTTGTGTCGAGTGAGATTTTCACCTAGAACCCAAAGGGGTGGTTTTGGCACTTTTCATGGAAAAATGTGAAAAATTAAATTTTATAAAAATGAAATAAATGCCTTCTAAACACCTCAAACATTCACTCTAATACAGAAGATTGTTGTTTTTCGCAATATTTTTAGAAATTTGGGCTCTTTTAGTAACATTAACACTTGCGCTGAATCATCTTTTATGCTCATTTCTTGTCTTTCAGGATTAATTCTGGGTTTTATTTGTTTATTTGATGAAAATGAACAACAATATACACCATGGAAACATTTTTGATTGATTTGTGTCGAGTGAGATTTTCACCTAGAACCCAAAGGGTATTGGCACTTTTCATGGAAAAATGTGAAAAATTAAATTTTCTAAAAATGAAATAAATGCCTTCTAAACACATCAAACATTCACTCTAAAACAGAAGATTGTTGTTTATCGCAATATTTTTAGAAATTTGGGCTCTTTTAGTAACATTAACACTTGCGCTGAAGCATCTTTTATGCTCATTTCTTGTCTTTCAGGATTAATTCTGGGTTTTACTTTGTTTATTTGATGAAAATAAACAACATTACACACCATGGAAACATTTTTGTTTGATTTGTGTCGAGTGAGATTTTCACCTAGAACCCAAAGTGGTGGTATTGGCACTTTTCATGGAAAAATGTGAAAAATTAAATTTTATAAGAATGAAATAAATGCCTTCTAAACACCTCAAACATTCACTCTAAAACAGAAGATTGTTGTTTTTCGCAATATTTTTAGAAATTTGGGCTCTTTTAGTAACATTAACACTTGCGCTGAAGCATCTTTTATGCTCATTTCTTGTCTTTCAGGATTAATTCTGGTTTTTATTTTGTTTATTTGATGAAAATAAACAACAATACACACCATTGAAACATTTCTGTTTGATTTGTGTTGAGTGAGATTTTCACCTAGAACCAAAAGTGGGGGGTATTGGCACTTTTCATGGAAAAATGTGAAAAATTAAATTTTCTAAAAATGAAATAAATGCCTTCTAAACACCTCAAACATTCACTCTAAAACAGAAGATTGTTGTTTTTCGCAATATTTTTAGAAATTTGGGCTCTTTTAGTAACATTAACACTTTCTCTGAAGCAACTTTTATGCTCATTTCTTGTCCTTCAAGATTAATTCTGGGTTTTATTTTGTTTATTTAATGAAAATGAACAACAATACACACCATTGAAACATTTTTATTTGATTTGTGTCGAGTGAGATTTTCACCTAGAACCCAAAGGGGGGGGTATTGGCACTTTTCATGGAAAAATGTGAAAAATTAAATTTTCTAAAAATGAAATAAATGCCTTCTAAACACATCAAACATTCACTCTAAAACAGAAGATTGTTGTTTATCGCAATATTTTTAGAAATTTGGGCTCTTTTAGTAACATTAACACTTTTTCTGAATCATCTTTTATGCTCATTTCTTGTCCTTCAAGATTAATTCTGGGTTTTATTTTGTTTATTTGATGAAAATGAACAACAATACACACCATTGAAACATTTTTATTTGATTTGTGTCGAGTGAGATTTTCACCTAGAACCCAAAGGGGGGGGTATTGGCACTTTTCATGGAAAAATGTGAAAAATTAAATTTTCTAAAAATGAAATAAATGCCTTCTAAACACCTCAAACATTCACTCTAAAACAGAAGATTGTTGTTTTTCACAATATTTTTAGAAATTTGGGCTCTTTTAGTAAAGACCTGGGCTGAAGCATCTTTTATGATCATTTATCTTTCAGGATACATTCTGGGTTTTATTTTGTTTATTTGATAAAAATGAACAACAATACACACCTTGGATACATTTTTGTTTGATTTGTGTCGAGTGAGAATTTCACCTAGAACCCAAAAGGGGGGTATTGGCACTTTTCATGGAAAAATGTGAAAAATTAAATTTTCTAAAAATGAAATAAATGCCTTCTAAACACCTCAAACATACACTCTTAAACAAAAGATTGTTGTTTTTCGCAATATTTTTAGAAATTTGGGCTCTTTTAGTAACATTAACACTTTCTCTGAAGCAACTTTTATGCTCATATCTTGTCCTTCAAGATTAATTCTGGGTTTTATTTTGTTTATTTGATGAAAATGAACAACAATACACACCATGGAAACATTTTTGTTTGATTTGTGTCGAGTGATATTTTCACCTCGAGCCCAAAGGGGGGGGTATTGGCACTTTTCATGGAAAAATTTAAAAAATTAAATTTTCTAAAAATGAAATAAATGCCCTCAAAACACCTCAAACATTCACTCTAAAACAGAAGATTGTTGTTTTTCGCAATATTTTTAGAAATTTGGGCTCTTTTAGTAAAATTAACACTTGCGCTGAAGCATCTTTTATGCTCATTTCATGTCTTTCAGGATTAATTCTGGGTTTTATTTTGTTTATTTGATGAAAATGAACAACAATACACACCATGGAAACATTTTTGTTTGATTTGTGTCGAGTGAGATTTTCACCTAGAACCGAAAGGGGTGGTATTGGCACTTTTCATGGAAAAATGTGAAAAATTAAATTTTATAACAATGAAATAAATGCCTTCTAAACACCTCAAACATTCACTCTAAAACAGAAGATTGTTATTTTCCCAATATTTTTAGAAATTTGGGCTCTTTTAGTAACATTAACACTTGCGCTGAAGCATCTTTTATGCTCATTTCTTGTCTTTCAGGATTAATTCTGGTTTTTATTTAGTTTATTTGATGAAAATAAACAACAATACACACCATGGAAACATTTTTGTTTGATTTGTGTCGAGTGAGATTTTCACCTAGAACCCAAAGTGGGGGGGTATTGGCACTTTTCATGGAAAAATGTGAAAAATTAAATTTTCTAAAAATGAAATAAATGCCTTCTAAACACCACAAACATTCACTCTAAAACAGAAGATTGTTGTTTTTCGCAATATTTTTAGAAATTTGGGCTCTTTTAGTAACATTAACACTTGCGCTGAAGCATCTTTTATGCTCATTTCTTGTCTTTCAGGATTAATTCTGGGTTTTATTTTGTTTATTTGATGAAAATAAACAACAATACACACCATGGAAACATTTTTGTTTGATTTGTGTCGAGTGAGATTTTCACCTAGAACCCAAAGGGGGGGATATTGGCACTTTTCATGGAAAAATGTGAAAAATTAAATTGTATAAAAATGAAATAAATGCCTTCTCAACACCTCAAACATTCACTCTAAAACAGAAGATTGTTGTTTTTCGCAATATTTTTAGAAATTTGGGCTCTTTTAGTAACATTAACACTTGCGCTGAAGCATCTTTTATGCTCATTTCTTGTCTTTCAGGATTAATTCTGGTTTTTATTTTGTTTATTTGATGAAAATAAACAACAATACACACCATTGAAACATTTCTGTTTGATTTGTGTCGAGTGAGATTTTCACCTAGAACCCAAAGTGGGGGGTATTGGCACTTTTCATGGAAAAATGTGAAAAATTAAATTTTCTAAAAATGAAATAAATGCCTTCTAAACACCTCAAACATTCACTCTAAAACAGAAGATTGTTGTTTTTCGCAATATTTTTAGAAATTTGGGCTCTTTTAGTAACATTAACATTTGCGCTGAAGCATCTTTTATGCTCATTTCTTGTCTTTCAGGATTAATTCTGGGTCTTATTTGTTTATTTGATGAAAATGAACAACAATACACACCATGGAAACATTTTTGATTGATTTGTGTCGAGTGAGATTTTCACCTAGAACCCAAAGGGGGGGGTATTGGCACTTTTAATGGAAAAATGTGAAAAATTAAATTTTCTAAAAATGAAATAAATGCCTTCTAAACACGTCAAACATTCACTCTAAAACAGAAGATTGTTGTTTTTCGCAATATTTTTAGAAATTTGGGCTCTTTTAGTAACATTAACACTTGCGCTGAAGCAACTATTATGCTCATTTCTTGTCTTTCAGGATTAATTCTGGGTTTTATTTTGTTTATTTGATGAAAATGAACAACAATACACACCTTGGATACATTTTTGTTTGATTTGTGTCGAGTGAGATTTTCACCTAGAACCCAAAGGGGTGGTTTTGGCACTTTTCATGGAAAAATGTGAAAAATTAAATTTTATAAAAATGAAATAAATGCCTTCTAAACACCTCAAACATTCACTCTAATACAGAAGATTGTTGTTTTTCGCAATATTTTTAGAAATTTGGGCTCTTTTAGTAACATTAACACTTGCGCTGAATCATCTTTTATGCTCATTTCTTGTCTTTCAGGATTAATTCTGGGTTTCATTTGTTTATTTGATGAAAATGAACAACAATATACACCATGGAAACATTTTTGATTGATTTGTGTCGAGTGAGATTTTCACCTAGAACCCAAAGGGTATTGGCACTTTTCATGGAAAAATGTGAAAAATTAAATTTTCTAAAAATGAAATAAATGCCTTCTAAACACATCAAACATTCACTCTAAAACAGAAGATTGTTGTTTATCGCAATATTTTTAGAAATTTGGGCTCTTTTAGTAACATTAACACTTGCGCTGAAGCATCTTTTATGCTCATTTCTTGTCTTTCAGGATTAATTCTGGGTTTTATTTTGTTTATTTGATGAAAATAAACAACAATACACACCTTGGATACATTTTTGTTTGATTTGTGTCGAGTGAGAATTTCACCTAGAACCCAAAAGGGGGGTATTGGCACTTTTCATGGAAAAATGTGAAAAATTAAATTTTCTAAAAATGAAATAAATGCCTTCTAAACACCTCAAACATACACTCTAAAACAAAAGATTGTTGTTTTTCGCAATATTTTTAGAAATTTGGGCTCTTTTAGTAACATTAACACTTTCTCTGAAGCAACTTTTATGCTCATATCTTGTCCTTCAAGATTAATTCTGGGTTTTATTTTGTTTATTTGATGAAAATGAACAACAATACACACCATGGAAACATTTTTGTTTGATTTGTGTCGAGTGATATTTTCACCTAGAACCCAAAGGGGGGGGTATTGGCACTTTTCATGGAAAAATTTAAAAAATTAAATTTTCTAAAAATGAAATAAATGCCCTCAAAACACCTCAAACATTCACTCTAAAACAGAAGATTGTTGTTTTTCGCAATATTTTTAGAAATTTGGGCTCTTTTAGTAAAATTAACACTTGCGCTGAAGCATCTTTTATGCTCATTACTTGTCTTTCAAGATTAATTCTGGGTTTTAGTTTGTTTATTTGATGAAAATGAACAACAATACACACCATGGAAACATTTTTGTTTGATTTGTGTCAAGTGAGATTTTCACCTAGAACCCAAAGGGGGGGGCATTGGCACTTTTCATGGAAAAATGTAAAAAAGTAAATTTTCTAAAAATGAAATAAATGCCTTCTAAACACCTCAAACATACACTCTAAAACTGAAGATTGTTGTTTTTCGCAATATTTTTAGAAATTTGGGCTCTTTTAGTAAAATTAACACTTGCGCTGAAGAATCTTTTATGCTCATTTCATGTCTTTCAGGATTAATTCTGGAATTTATTTTGTTTATTTGATGAAAATGAACAACAATACACACCATGGAAACATATTTGTTTGATTTGGGTCAAGTGAGATTTTCACCTAGAACCCAAAGGGGGGGTATTAGCACTTTTCATGGAAAAATGTGAAAAATTAAATTTTCTAAAAATGAAATAAATGCCTTCTAAACACCTCAAACATTCACTCTAAAACAGAAGATTGTTGTTTTTCGCAATATTTTTAGAAATTTGGGCTCTTTTAGTAACATTAACACCTGGGCTGAAGCATCTTTTATGATCATTTATTGTCTTTCAGGACACATTCTGGGTTTTATTTTGTTTATTTGATGAAAATGAACAACAATACACACCTTGGATACATTTTTGTTTGCTTTGTGCGAGTGAGATTTTCACCTAGAACCCAAAGGGGGGGGGGTATTGGCTCTTTTCATGGAAAAATGTGAAAAATTAAATTTTCTAAAAATGAAATAAATGCCTTCTAAACACCTCAAACATTCACTCTAAAACAGAGGATTGTTGTTTTTCGCAATATTTTTAGAAATTTGGGCTCTTGTAGTAACATTAACACTTTCGCTGAAGAAACTTTTATGCTCATTTCTTGTCCAAGATTAATTCTGGGTTTTATTTTGTTTATTTGATGAAAATGAACAACAATACACACCATGGAAACATTTTTGTTTGATTTGTTTCGAGTGATATTTTCACCTAGAACCCAAAGGGGGGGGGTATTGGCACTTTTCATGGAAAAATGTAAAAAATTAAATTTTCTAAAAATGAAATAAATGCCTTGTAAACACCTCAAACATTCACTCTAAAACAGAAGATTGTTGTTTTTCGCAATATTTTTAGAAATTTGGGCTCTTTTAGTAAAATTAACACTTTCGCTGAAGCATCTTTTATGCTCATTTCATGCTTTCAGGATTAATTCTGGGTTTTATTTTGTATATTTGTTGAAAATGAACAACAATATACACCATGCAAACAATTTTGTTTGATATGTGTCCAGTGAGATTTTCACCCAGAACCCAAAGGGGGGGGTATTGGCACTTTTCATGGAAAAATTTAAAAAATTAAATTTTCTAAAAATGAAATAAATGCCTTCTAAACACATCAAACATTCACTCTAAAACAGAAGATTGTTGTTTATCGCAATATTTTTAGAAATTTGGGCTCTTTTAGTAACATTAACAATTTTTCTGAAGCAACTTTTATGCTCATTTCTTGTCCTACAAGATTAATTCTGGGTTTAATTTTGTTTATTTGATGAAAATGAACAACAATACACACCATGGAAACATTTTTGTTTGATTTGTGTCGAGTGAGATTTTTACCTAGAACCCAAAGGGGGTGTATTGGCACTTTTCATGGAAAAATGTGAAAAATTAAATTTTCTAAAAATGAAATAAATGCCTTCTAAACACCTCAAACATTCACTCTAAAACAGAAGATTGTTGTTTTTCACAATATTTTTAGAAATTTGGGCTCTTTTAGTAAAGACCTGGGCTGAAGCATCTTTTATGATCATTTATTGTCTTTCTGGATACATTCTGGGTTTTATTTTGTTTATTTGATAAAAATGAACAACAATACACACCTTGGATACATTTTTGTTTGATTTGTGTCGAGTGAGAATTTCACCTAGAACCCAAAAGGGGGGTATTGGCACTTTTCATGGAAAAATGTGAAAAATTAAATTTTCTAAAAATGAAATAAATGCCTTCTAAACACCTCAAACATACACTCTAAAACAAAAGATTGTTGTTTTTCGCTATATTTTTAGAAATTTTGGCTCTTTTAGTAACATTAACACTTTCTCTGAAGCAACTTTTATGCTCATATCTTGTCCTTCAAGATTAAGTCTGGGTTTTATTTGGTTTATTTGATGAAAATTAACAACAATACACACCATGGAAACATTTTTGTTTGATTTGTGTCGAGTGATATTTTCACCTAGAACCCAAAGGGGGGGGGGTATTGGCATTTTTCATGGAATAATTTAAAAAATTAAATTTTCTAAAAATGAAATAAATGCCTTCTAAACACCTCAAACATTCACTCTAAAACAGAAGATTGTTGTTTTTCGCAATATTTTTAGAAATTTGGGCTCTTTTAGTAACATTAACACTTTCTCTGAAGCAACTTTTATGCTCATATCTTGTCCTTCAAGATTAAGTCTGGGTTTTATTTGGTTTATTTGATGAAAATTAACAACAATACACACCATGGAAACATTTTTGTTTGATTTGTGTCGAGTGATATTTTCACCTAGAACCCAAAGGGGGGGGGGGTATTGGCACTTTTCATGGAATAATTTAAAAAATTAAATTTTCTAAAAATGAAATAAATGCCTTCTAAACACCTCAAACATTCACTCTAAAACAGAAGATTGTTGTTTTTCGCAATATTTTTAGAAATTTGGGCTCTTTTAGTAAAATTAACACTTGCGCTGAAGCATCTTTTATGCTCATTTCATGTCTTTCAGGATTAATTCTGGGTTTTATTTTGTTTATTTGATGAAAATGAACAACAATACACACCATGGAAACATTTTTGTTTGATTTGTGTCGAGTGATATTTTCACCTAGAACCCAAAGGGGGGGGTATTGGCACTTTTCATGGAAAAATTTAAAAAATTAAATTTTCTAAAAATGAAATAAATGCCCTCAAAACACCTCAAACATTCACTCTAAAACAGAAGATTGTTGTTTTTCGCAATATTTTTAGAAATTTGGGCTCTTTTAGTAACATTAACACTTTTTCTGAAGCAACTTTTATGCTCATTTCTTGTCCTTCAAGATTAATTCTGGGTTTAATTTTGTTTATTTGATGAAAATGAACAACAATACACACCTTGGATACATTTTTGTTTGCTTTGTGCGAGTGAGATTTTCACCTAGAACCCAAAGGGGGGGGGTATTGACACTTTTCATGGAAAAATGTGAAAAATTAAATTTTCTAAAAATGAAATAAATGCCTTCTAAACACCTCAAACATTCACTCTAAAACAGAGGATTGTTGTTTTTCGCAATATTTTTAGAAATTTGGGCTCTTGTAGTAACATTAACACTTTCGCTGAAGCAACTTTTATGCTCATTTCTTGTCCAAGATTAATTCTGGGTTTTATTTTGTTTATTTGATGAAAATGAACAACAATACACACCATGGAAACATTTTTGTTTGATTTGGGTCGAGTGATATTTTCACCTAGAACCCAAAGGGGGGGGGTATTGGCACTTTTCATGGAAAAATGTAAAAAATTAAATTTTCTAAAAATGAAATAAATGCCTTCTAAAAACCTCAAACATTCACTCTAAAACAGAAGATTGTTGTTTATCGCAATATTTTTAGAAATTTGGGCTCTTTTAGTAACATTAACACTTTTTCTGAAGCAACTTTTATGCTCATTTCTTGTCCTTCAAGATTAATTCTGGGTTTAATTTTGTTTATTTGATGAAAATGAACAACAATACACACCATGGAAACATTTTTGTTTGATTTGTGTCGAGTGAGATTTTTACCTAGAACCCAAAGGGGGGGTATTGGCACTTTTCATGGAAAAATGTGAAAAATTAAATTTTCTAAAAATGAAATAAATGCCTTCTTAACACCTCAAACATTCACTCTAAAACAGAAGATTGTTGTTTTTCACAATATTTTTAGAAATTTGGGCTCTTTTAGTAAAGACCTGGGCTGAAGCATCTTTTATGATCATTTATTGTCTTTCTGGATACATTCTGGGTTTTATTTTGTTTATTTGATAAAAATGAACAACAATACACACCTTGGATACATTTTTGTTTGATTTTTGTCGAGTGAGAATTTCACCTAGAACCCAAAAGGGGGGTATTGGCACTTTTCATGGAAAAATGTGAAAAATTAAATTTTCTAAAAATGAAATAAATGCCTTCTAAACACCTCAAACATACACTCTAAAACAAAAGATTGTTCTTTTTCGCTATATTTTTAGAAATTTTGGCTCTTTTAGTAACATTAACACTTTCTCTGAAGCAACTTTTATGCTCATATCTTGTCCTTCAAGATTAAGTCTGGGTTTTATTTTGTTTATTTGATGAAAATTAACAACAATACACACCATGGAAACATTTTTGTTTGATTTGTGTCGAGTGATATTTTCACCTAGAACCCAAAGGGGGGGGGTATTGGCACTTTTCATGGAATAATTTAAAAAATTAATTTTTCTAAAAATAAAATAAATGCCTTCTAAACACCTCAAACATTCACTCTAAAACAGAAGATTGTTGTTTTTCGCAATATTTTTAGAAATTTGGGCTCTTTTAGTAACATTAACACTTTCTCTAAAGCATCATTATGCTAATTTCTTGTCTTTCAGGATTAATTCTGGGTTTTATTTTGTCCTTCAAGATTAATTCTGGGTTTTATTTTGTTTATTTGATGAAAATGAACAACAATACACACCATGAAAACATTTTTGTTTGATTTGTGTCGAGTGATATTTTCACCTAGAACCCAAAGGGGGGGGTATTGGCACTTTTCATGGAAAAATGTGAAAAATTAAATTTTCTAAAAATGAAATAAATGCCTTCTAAACACATCAAACATTCACTCTAAAACAGAAGATTGTTGTTTATCGCAATATTTTTAGAAATTTGGGCTCTTTTAGTAACATTAACACTTTCTCTGAAGCAACTTTTATGCTCATTACTTGTCTTTCAAGATTAATTCTGGGTTTTAGTTTGTTTATTTGATGAAAATGAACAACAATACACACCATGGAAACATTTTTGTTTGATTTGTGTCAAGTGAGATTTTCACCTAGAACCCAAAGGGGGGGGCATTGGCACTTTTCATGGAAAAATGTAAAAAATTAAATTTTCTAAAAATGAAATAAATGCCTTCTAAACACCTCAAACATACACTCCAAAATTGAAGATTGTTGTTTTTCGCAATATTTTTAGAAATTTGGGCTCTTTTAGTAAAATTAACACTTGCGCTGAAGAATCTTTTATGCTCATTTCATGTCTTTCAGGATTAATTCTGGAATTTATTTTGTTTATTTGATGAAAATGAACAACAATACACACCATGGAAACAATTTTGTTTGATTTGGGTCAAGTGAGATTTTCACCTAGAACCCAAAGGGGGGTATTGGCACTTTTCATGGAAAAATGTGAAAAATTAAATTTTCTAAAAATGAAATAAATGCCTTCTAAACACCTCAAACATTCACTCTAAAACAGAAGATTGTTTTTTTCGCAATATTTTTAGAAATTTGGGCTCTTTTAGTAACATTAACACCTGGGCTGAAGCATCTTTTATGATCATTTATTGTCTTTCAGGACACATTCTGGGTTTTATTTTGTTTATTTGATGAAAATGAACAACAATACACACCTTGGATACATTTTTGTTTGCTTTGTGTCGAGTGAGATTTTCACCTAGAACCCAAAGGGGGGTATTGGCACTTTTCATGGAAAAATGTGAAAAATTAAATTTTCTAAAAATGAAATAAATGCCTTCTAAACACCTCAAACATACACTCTAAAACAAAAGATTGCTGTTTTTCGCAATATTTTTAGAAATTTGGACTCTTTTAGTAACATTAACACTTTCTCTGAAGCAACTTTTATGCTCATATCTTGTCCTTCAAGATTAATTCTGGGTTTTATTTTGTTTATTTGATGGAAATGAACAACAATACACACCATGGAAACATTTTTGTTTGATTTGTGTCGAGTGATATTTTCACCTAGAACCCAAAGGGGGGGGTATTGGCACTTTTCATGGAAAAATGTGAAAAATTAAATTTTCTAAAAATGAAATAAATGCCTTCTAAACACCTCAAACATTCACTCTAAAACAGAAGATTGTTGTTTTTCGCAATATTTTTAGAAATTTGGGCTCTTTTAGTAACATTAACACTTTCTCTAAAGCATCATTTATGCTAATTTCTTGTCTTTCAGGATTAATTCTGGGTTTTATTTTGTATATTTGATGAAAATAAACAACAATACACACCATGGAAACATTTTTGTTTGATTTGTGTCGAGTGAGATTTTCACCTAGAACCCAAAGGGGGGTATTGGCACTTTTCATGGAAAAATGTAAAAATTAAATTTTCTAAAAATGAAATAAATGCCTTCTAAACACCTCAAACATTCACTCTAAAACAGAAGATTGTTGTTTTTCGCAATATTTTTAGAAATTTGGGCTCTTTTAGTAACATTAACACTTGGGCTGAAGCATCTTTTATGATCTTTTATTGTCTTTCAGGATTCATTCTGGGTCTTATTTGTTTATTTGATGAAAATGAACAACAATACACACCTTGGACACATTTTTGTTTGAGTTGTGTCGAGTGAGATTTTCACCTAGAACCCAAAGGGGGGGTATTGGCACTTTTCATGGAAAAATGTGAAAAATTAAATTTTCTAAAAATGAAATAAATGCCTTCTAAACACCTCAAACATTTACTCTAAAACAGAAGATTGTTGTTTTTCGCAATATTTTTAGAAATTTCGGCTCTTTTAGTAACATTAACACTTGGGCTGAAGCATCTTTTATGCTCATTTCATGTCTTTCAGGATTAATTCTGGGTTTTATTTTGTTTATTTGATGAAAATGAACAACAATACACACCATGGAAACATTTTTGTTTCATTTGTGTCAAGTGAGATTTTCACCTAGAACCCAAAGGGGGGGGTATTGGCACTTTTCATGGAAAAATGTGAAAAATTAAATTTTCTAAAAATGAAATAAATGCCTTCTAAACACCTCAAACATTCACTCTAAAACAGAAGATTGTTGTTTTTCGCAATATTTTTAGAAATTTCGGCTCTTTTAGTAACATTAACACTTGGGCTGAAGCATCTTTTATGATCTTTTATTGTCTTTCAGGATTCATTCTGGGTTTTATTTTGTTTATTTGATGAAAATGAGCAACAATACACACCTTGGATACATTTTGGTTTGATTTGTGTCGAGTGAGATTTTCACCTAGAACCCAAAGGGGGGGGTATTGGCACTTTTCATGGAAAAATGTGAAAAATTAAATTTTCTAAAAATGAAATAAATGCCTTCTAAACACCTCAAACATTCACTCTAAAACAGAAGATTGTTGTTTTTCGCAATATTTTTAGAAATTTGGGCTCTTTTAGTAAAATTAACACTTGCGCTGAAGCATCTTTAATGCTCATTTCATGCCTTTCAGGATTAATTCTGGGTTTTATTTTGTTTATTTGATGAAAATGAACAACAATACACACCATGGAAACATTTTTGTTTGATTTGTGTCAAGTGAGATTTTCACCTAGAACCCAAAGGGGGGGGTATTGGCACTTTTCATGGAAAAATGTGAAAAATTAAATTTTCTAAAAATGAAATAAATGCCTTCTAAACACCTCAAACATTCACTCTAAAACAGAAGATTGTTGTTTTTCGCAATATTTTTAGAAATTTGGGCTCTTTTAGTAACATTAACACTTTCTCTAAAGCATCATTATGCTAATTTCTTGTCTTTCAGGATTAATTCTGGGTTTTATTTTGTATATTTGATGAAAATAAACAACAATACACACCATGGAAACATTTTTGTTTGATTTGTGTCGAGTGAGATTTTCACCTAGAACCCAAAGGGGGGTATTGGCACTTTTCATGGAAAAATGTGAAAAATTAAATTTTCTAAAAATGAAATAAATGCCTTCTAAAAACCTCAAACATACACTCTAAAACAGAAGATTGTTGTTTTTCGCAATATTTTTAGAAATTTGGGCTCTTTTAGTAACATTAACACTTGGGCTGAAGCATCTTTTATGATCTTTTATTGTCTTTCAGGATTCATTCTGGGTCTTATTTGTTTATTTGATGAAAATGAACAACAATACACACCTTGGACACATTTTTGTTTGAGTTGTGTCGAGTGAGATTTTCACCTAGAACCCAAAGGGGGGGTATTGGCACTTTTCATGGAAAAATGTGAAAAATTAAATTTTCTAAAAATGAAATAAATGCCTTCTAAACACCTCAAACATTTACTCTAAAACAGAAGATTGTTGTTTTTCGCAATATTTTTAGAAATTTCGGCTCTTTTAGTAACATTAACACTTGGGCTGAAGCATCTTTTATGCTCATTTCATGTCTTTCAGGATTAATTCTGGGTTTTATTTTGTTTATTTGATGAAAATGAACAACAATACACACCATGGAAACATTTTTGTTTCATTTGTGTCAAGTGAGATTTTCACCTAGAACCCAAAGGGGGGGGTATTGGCACTTTTCATGGAAAAATGTGAAAAATTAAATTTTCTAAAAATGAAATAAATGCCTTCTAAACACCTCAAACATTCACTCTAAAACAGAAGATTGTTGTTTTTCGCAATATTTTTAGAAATTTCGGCTCTTTTAGTAACATTAACACTTGGGCTGAAGCATCTTTTATGATCTTTTATTGTCTTTCAGGATTCATTCTGGGTTTTATTTTGTTTATTTGATGAAAATGAGCAACAATACACACCTTGGATACATTTTGGTTTGATTTGTGTCGAGTGAGATTTTCACCTAGAACCCAAAGGGGGGGGTATTGGCACTTTTCATGGAAAAATGTGAAAAATTAAATTTTCTAAAAATGAAATAAATGCCTTCTAAACACCTCAAACATTCACTCTAAAACAGAAGATTGTTGTTTTTCGCAATATTTTTAGAAATTTGGGCTCTTTTAGTAAAATTAACACTTGCGCTGAAGCATCTTTAATGCTCATTTCATGCCTTTCAGGATTAATTCTGGGTTTTATTTTGTTTATTTGATGAAAATGAACAACAATACACACCATGGAAACATTTTTGTTTGATTTGTGTCAAGTGAGATTTTCACCTAGAACCCAAAGGGGGGGGTATTGGCACTTTTCATGGAAAAATGTGAAAAATTAAATTTTCTAAAAATGAAATAAATGCCTTCTAAACACCTCAAACATTCACTCTAAAACAGAAGATTGTTGTTTTTCGCAATATTTTTAGAAATTTGGGCTCTTTTAGTAACATTAACACTTTCTCTAAAGCATCATTATGCTAATTTCTTGTCTTTCAGGATTAATTCTGGGTTTTATTTTGTATATTTGATGAAAATAAACAACAATACACACCATGGAAACATTTTTGTTTGATTTGTGTCGAGTGAGATTTTCACCTAGAACCCAAAGGGGGGTATTGGCACTTTTCATGGAAAAATGTGAAAAATTAAATTTTCTAAAAATGAAATAAATGCCTTCTAAAAACCTCAAACATACACTCTAAAACAAAAGATTGTTGTTTTTCGCAATATTTTTAGAAATTTGGGCTCTTTTAGTAACATTAACACTTTCTCTGAAGCAACTTTTATGCTCATATCTTGTCCTTCAAGATTAATTCTGGGTTTTATTTTGTTTATTTGATGAAAATGAACAACAATACACACCATGGAAACATTTTTGTTTGATTTGTGTCGAGTAATATTTTCACCTAGAACCCAAAGGGGGGGGTATTGGCACTTTTCATGGAAAAATTTAAAAAATTAAATTTTCTAAAAATGAAATAAATGCCCTCAAAACACCTCAAACATTCACTCTAAAACAGAAGATTGTTGTTTTTCGCAATATTTTTAGAAATTTGGGCTCTTTTAGTAAAATTAACACTTGCGCTGAAGCATCTTTTATGCTCATTTCATGTCTTTCAGGATTAATTCTGGGTTTTATTTGATGAAAATGAACAACAATACACACCATGGAAACATTTTTGTTTGATTTGTGTCGAGTGAGATTTTCACCTAGAACTCAAAGGGGGGGGTATTGGCACTTTTCATGGAAAAATGTGAAAAATTAAATTTTCTAAAAATGAAATAAATGCCTTCTAAACACATCAAACATTCACTCTAAAACAGAAGATTGTTGTTTATCGCAATATTTTTAGAAATTTGGGCTCTTTTAGTAACATTAACACTTTCTCTGAAGCAACTTTTATGCTCATTACTTGTCTTTCAAGATTAATTCTGGGTTTTAGTTTGTTTATTTGATGAAAATGAACAACAATACACACCATGGAAACATTTTTGTTTGATTTGTGTCAAGTGAGATTTTCACCTAGAACCCAAAGGGGATTGGCACTTTTCATGGAAAATGTAAAAAATTAAATTTTCTAAAAATGAAATAAATGCCTTCTAAACACCTCAAACATACACTCCAAAACTGAAGATTGTTGTTTTTCGCAATATTTTTAGAAATTTGGGCTCTTTTAGTAAAATTAACACTTGCGCTGAAGAATCTTTTATGCTCATTTCATGTCTTTCAGGATTAATTCTGGAATTTATTTTGTTTATTTGATGAAAATGAACAACAATACACACCATGGAAACATTTTTGTTTGATTTGGGTCAAGTGAGATTTTCACCTAGAACCCAAAGGGGGGGTATTGGCACTTTTCATGGAAAAATGTGAAAAATTAAATTTTCTAAAAATGAAATAAATGCCTTCTAAACACCTCAAACATTCACTCTAAAACAGAAGATTGTTTTTTTCGCAATATTTTTAGAAATTTGGGCTCTTTTAGTAACATTAACACCTGGGCTGAAGCATCTTTTATGATCATTTATTGTCTTTCAGGACACATTCTGGGTTTTATTTTGTTTATTTGATGAAAATGAACAACAATACACACCTTGGATACATTTTTGTTTGCTTTGTGTCGAGTGAGATTTTCACCTAGAACCCAAGGGGGGGGTATTGGCACTTTTCATGGAAAAATGTGAAAAATTAAATCTTCTAAAAATGAAATAAATGCCTTCTAAACACCTCAAACATTCACTCTAAAACAGAGGATTGTTGTTTTTCGCAATATTTTTCGAAATTTGGGCTCTTTTAGTAACATTAACACTTTCGCTGAAGCAACTTTTTTGCTCATTTCTTGTCCAAGATTAATTCTGGGTTTTATTTTGTTTATTTGATGAAAATGAACAACAATACACACCATGGAAATATTTTTGTTTGATTTGTGTCGAGTGATATTTTCACCTAGAACCCAAAGGGGGGGGGGTATTGGCACTTTTCATGGAAAAATGTAAAAAATTAAATTTTCTAAAAATGAAATAAATGCCTTCTAAACACCTCAAACATTCACTCTAAAACAGAAGATTGTTGTTTTTCGCAATATTTTTAGAAATTTGGGCTCTTTTAGTAACATTAACACATTCTCTGAAGCAACTTTTATGCTCATTTCTTGTCCTTCAAGATTCATTCTGGGTTTTATTTTGTTTATTTGATGAAAATGAACAACAATACACACCATGGAAACATTTTTGTTTGATTTGTGTCGAGTGAGGGTTTTACCTAGAACCCAAAGGGCACTTTTGGTATTGGCACTTTTCATGGAAAAATGTGAAAAATTAAATTTTCTAAAAATGAAATAAATGCCTACTAAACACCTCAAACATTCACTCTAAAACAGAAGATTGTTGTTTTTCACAATATTTTTAGAAATTTGGGCTCTTTTAGTAAAGACCTGGGCTGTAGCATCTTTTATGATCATTTATTGTCTTTCAGGATACATTCTGGGTTTTATTTTGTTTATTTGATAAAAATGAACAACAATACACACCTTGGATAAATTTTTGTTTGATTTGTGTCGAGTGAGAATTTCACCTAGAACCCAAAAGGGGGGTATTGGCACTTTTCATGGAAAAATGTGAAAAATTATATTTTCTAAAAATGAAATAAATGCCTTCTAAACACCTCAAACATACACTCTAAAACAAAAGATTGTTGTTTTTCGCTATATTTTTATAAATTTGGGCTCTTTTAGTAACATTAGCACTTTCTCTGAAGCAACTTTTATGCTCATATCTTGTCCTTCAAGATTAAGTCTGGGTTTTATTTTGTTTATTTGATGAAAATTTACAACAATACACACCATGGAAACATTTTTGTTTGATTTGTGTCGAGTGATATTTTCACCTAGAACCCAAAGGGGGGGGTATTGGCACTTTTCATGGAAAAATTTAAAAAATTAAATTTTCTAAAAATGAAATAAATGCCTTCTAAACACCTCAAACATTCACTCTAAAACAGAAGATTGTTGTTTTTCGCAATATTTTTAGAAATTTGGGCTCTTTTAGTAAAATTAACACTTGCGCTGAAGCATCTTTTATGCTCATTTCATGTCTTTCAGGATTAATTCTGGGTTTTATTTTGTTTATTTGATGAAAATGAACAACAATTAACACCATGGAAACATTTTTGTTTGATTTGGGTCAAGTGAGATTTTCACCTAGAACCCAAAGGGGGGGTATTGGCACTTTTCATGGAAAAATGTGAAAAATTAAATTTTCTAAAAATGAAATAAATGCCTTCTAAACACCTCAAACATTCACTCTAAAACAGAAGATTGTTTTTTTCGCAATATTTTTAGAAATTTGGGCTCTTTTAGTAACATTAACACCTGGGCTGAAGCATCTTTTATGATCATTTATTGTCTTTCAGGACACATTCTGGGTTTTATTTTGTTTATTTGATGAAAATGAACAACAATACACACCTTGGATACATTTTTGTTTGCTTTGTGTCGAGTGAGATTTTCACCTAGAACCCAAGGGGGGGGTATTGGCACTTTTCATGGAAAAATGTGAAAAATTAAATCTTCTAAAAATGAAATAAATGCCTTCTAAACACCTCAAACATTCACTCTAAAACAGAGGATTGTTGTTTTTCGCAATATTTTTCGAAATTTGGGCTCTTTTAGTAACATTAACACTTTCGCTGAAGCAACTTTTTTGCTCATTTCTTGTCCAAGATTAATTCTGGGTTTTATTTTGTTTATTTGATGAAAATGAACAACAATACACACCATGGAAATATTTTTGTTTGATTTGTGTCGAGTGATATTTTCACCTAGAACCCAAAGGGGGGTATTGGCACTTTTCATGGAAAAATGTAAAAAATTAAATTTTCTAAAAATGAAATAAATGCCTTCTAAACACCTCAAACATTCACTCTAAAACAGAAGATTGTTGTTTTTCGCAATATTTTTAGAAATTTGGGCTCTTTTAGTAACATTAACACATTCTCTGAAGCAACTTTTATGCTCATTTCTTGTCCTTCAAGATTCATTCTGGGTTTTATTTTGTTTATTTGATGAAAATGAACAACAATACACACCATGGAAACATTTTTGTTTGATTTGTGTCGAGTGAGGGTTTTACCTAGAACCCAAAGGGCACTTTTGGTATTGGCACTTTTCATGGAAAAATGTGAAAAATTAAATTTTCTAAAAATGAAATAAATGCCTACTAAACACCTCAAACATTCACTCTAAAACAGAAGATTGTTGTTTTTCACAATATTTTTAGAAATTTGGGCTCTTTTAGTAAAGACCTGGGCTGTAGCATCTTTTATGATCATTTATTGTCTTTCAGGATACATTCTGGGTTTTATTTTGTTTATTTGATAAAAATGAACAACAATACACACCTTGGATAAATTTTTGTTTGATTTGTGTCGAGTGAGAATTTCACCTAGAACCCAAAAGGGGGGTATTGGCACTTTTCATGGAAAAATGTGAAAAATTATATTTTCTAAAAATGAAATAAATGCCTTCTAAACACCTCAAACATACACTCTAAAACAAAAGATTGTTGTTTTTCGCTATATTTTTATAAATTTGGGCTCTTTTAGTAACATTAGCACTTTCTCTGAAGCAACTTTTATGCTCATATCTTGTCCTTCAAGATTAAGTCTGGGTTTTATTTTGTTTATTTGATGAAAATTTACAACAATACACACCATGGAAACATTTTTGTTTGATTTGTGTCGAGTGATATTTTCACCTAGAACCCAAAGGGGGGGGTATTGGCACTTTTCATGGAAAAATTTAAAAAATTAAATTTTCTAAAAATGAAATAAATGCCTTCTAAACACCTCAAACATTCACTCTAAAACAGAAGATTGTTGTTTTTCGCAATATTTTTAGAAATTTGGGCTCTTTTAGTAAAATTAACACTTGCGCTGAAGCATCTTTTATGCTCATTTCATGTCTTTCAGGATTAATTCTGGGTTTTATTTTGTTTATTTGATGAAAATGAACAACAATACACACCATGGAAACATTTTTGTTTGATTTGTGTCAAGTGAGATTTTCACCTAGAACCCAAAGGGGGGGGTATTGGCACTTTTCATGGAAAAATGTGAAAAATTAAATTTTCTAAAAATGAAATAAATGCCTTCTAAACACCTCAAACATTCACTCTAAAACAGAAGATTGTTGTTTTTCGCAATATTTTTAGAAATTTGGGCTCTTTTAGTAACATTAACACTTTCTCTAAAGCATCATTTATGCTAATTTCTTGTCTTTCAGGATTAATTCTGGGTTTTATTTTGTATATTTGATGAAAATAAACAACAATACACACCATGGAAACATTTTTGTTTGATTTGTGTCGAGTGAGATTTTCACCTAGAACCCAAAGGGGGGTATTGGCACTTTTCATGGAAAAATGTAAAAATTAAATTTTCTAAAAACGAAATAAATGCCTTCTAAACACCTCAAACATACACTCTAAAACAGAAGATTGTTGTTTTTCGCAATATTTTTAGAAATTTGGGCTCTTTTAGTAACATTAACACTTGGGCTGAAGCATCTTTTATGATCTTTTATTGTCTTTCAGGATTCATTCTGGGTCTTATTTGTTTATTTGATGAAAATGAAAAACAATACACACCTTGGACACATTTTTGTTTGATTTGTGTCGAGTGAGATTTTCACCTGCCACCCAAAGGGGGGGTATTGGCACTTTTCATGGAAAAATGTGAAAAATTAAATTTTCTAAAAATGAAATAAATGCCTTCTAAACACCTCAAACATTTACTCTAAAACAGAAGATTGTTGTTTTTCGCAATATTTTTAGAAATTTCGGCTCTTTTAGTAACATTAACACTTGGGCTGAAGCATCTTTTATGCTCATTTCATGTCTTTCAGGATTAATTCTGGGTTTTATTTTGTTTATTTGATGAAAATGAACAACAATACACACCATGGAAACATTTTTGTTTCATTTGTGTCAAGTGAGATTTTCACCTAGAACCCAAAGGGGGGGGTATTGGCACTTTTCATGGAAAAATGTGAAAAATTAAATTTTCTAAAAATGAAATAAATGCCTTCTAAACACCTCAAACATTCACTCTAAAACAGAAGATTGTTGTTTTTCGCAATATTTTTAGAAATTTCGGCTCTTTTAGTAACATTAACACTTGGGCTGAAGCATCTTTTATGATCTTTTATTGTCTTTCAGGATTTATTCTGGGTTTTATTTTGTTTATTTGATGAAAATGAACAACAATACACACCTTGGATACATTTTGGTTTGATTTGTGTCGAGTGAGATTTTCACCTAGAACCCAAAGGGGGGGGTATTGGCACTTTTCATGGAAAAATGTGAAAAATTAAATTTTCTAAAAATGAAATAAATGCCTTCTTAACACCTCAAACATTCACTCTAAAACAGAAGATTGTTGTTTTTCGCAATATTTTTAGAAATTTGGGCTCTTTTAGTAAAATTAACACTTTCGTTGTAGCAACTTTTATGCTCATTTCTTGTCTTTCAAGATTAATTCTGGGTTTTATTTTGTTTATTTGATGAAAATGAACAAAAATACATACCATGGAAACATTTTTGTTTGATTTGTGTCGAGTGAGATTTTCACCTAGAACCCAAAGGGGTATTGGCACTTTTCATGGAAAAATGTGAAAAATTAAATTTTCTAAAAATGAATGAAATGCCTTTAAACACCTCAAACATTCACTCTAAAACAGAAGATTGTTGTTTTTCGCAATATTTTTAGAAATTTGGGCTCTTTTAGTAACATTAACACCTGGGCTGAAGCATCTTTTATGATCTTTTATTGTCTTTCAGGATTCATTCTGGGTTTTATTTTGTTTATTTGATGAAAATGAACAACAATACACACCTTGGATACATTTTTGTTTGATTTGTGTCGAGTGAGATTTTCACCTAGAACCCAAAGGGGGGGGTATTGGCACTTTTCATGAAAAATGTGAAAAATTAAAATTTCTAAAAATGAAATAAATGCCTTCTAAACACCACAAACATTCACTCTAAAACAGAAGATTGTTTTTTTCGCAATATTTTTAGAAATTTGGGCTCTTTTAGTAACATTAACACTTGCGCTTAAGCATCTTTTATGCTCATTTCTTGTCTTTCAGGATTAATTCTGTGTTTTATTTTGTTTATTTGATGAAAATAAACAACAATACACACCATGGAAACATTTTTGATTGATTTGTGTCGAGTGAGATTTTCACCTAGAACCCAAAGGGGGGGTATTGGCACTTTTCATGGAAAAATGTGAAAAATTAAATTTTCTAAAAATGAAATAAATGCCTTCTAAACACCTCAAACATTCACTCTAAAACAGAAGATTGTTGTTTTTTGCAATATTTTTAGAAATTTGGGCTCTTTTAGTAACATTAACACCTGGGCTGAAGCATCTTTTATGATCTTTTATTGTCTTTCAGGATTCATTCTGGGTTTTATTTTGTTTATTTGATGAAAATGAACAACAATACACACCTTTGATACATTTTTGTTTGATTTGTGTCGAGTGAGATTTTCACCTAGAACCCAAAGGGGGGGTATTGGCACTTTTCATGGAAAAATGTGAAAAATTCAATTTTCTAAAAATGAAATAAATGCCTTCTAAACACCTTAAACATTCACTCTAAAATAGAAGATTGTTGTTTTTCGCAATATTTTTAGAAATTTGGGCTCTTTTAGTAACATTAACACTTGCGCTGAAGCATATTTTATGCTCATTTCATGTCTTTCAGGATTAATTCTGGGTTTTATTTTGTTTATTTGATGAAAATGAACAACAATACACACCATGGAAACATTTTTGATTGATTTGTGTCGAGTGAGATTTTCACCTAGAACCCAAAGAGGGGTAATTGGCACTTTTCATGGAAAAATGTGAAAAATTAAATTTTCTAAAAATGAAATAAATGCCTTCTAAACACATCAAACATTCACTCTAAAACAGAAGATTGTTGTTTTTCGCAATATTTTTAGAAATTTGGGCTCTTTTAGTAACATTAAAACTTTCTCTGAAGCAACTTTTATGCTCATTTCTTGTCCTTCAAGATTAATTCTGGGTTTTATTTTGTTTATTTGATGAAAATGAACAACAATACACACCTTGGATACATTTTTGTTTGATTTGTGTCGAGTGAGATTTTCACCTAGAACCCAAAGGGGGGGGTATTGGCACTTTTCATGGAAAAATGTGAAAAATTAAATTTTCTAAAAATGAAATAAATGCCTTCTAAACACATCAATCATTCACTCTAAAACAGAAGATTGTTGTTTTTCGCAATATTTTTAGTAATTTGGGCTCTTTTAGTAACATTAACACTTTCTCTGAAGCAACTTTTATGCTCATTTCTTGTCCTTCAAGATTAATTCTGGGTTTTATTTTGTTTATTTGATGAAAATGAACAACAATACACACCATGGAAACATTTTTGTTTGATTTGTGTCAAGTGAGATTTTCACCTAGAACCGAAAGGGGTGGTATTGGCACTTTTCATGGAAAAATGTGAAAAATTAAATTTTATAAAAATGAAATATATGCCTTCTAAACACCTCAAACATTCACTCTAAAACAGAAGATTGTTGTTTTTCGCAATATTTTTTGAAATTTGGGCTCTTTTAGTAACATTAACACTTGCGCTGAAGCATCTTTTATGCTAATTTCTTGTCTTTATTATTGCTACTTTCTTGTCAATATTTTTAGAAATTTGGGCTCTTTTAGTAACATTAACACTTGCGCTGAAGCATCTTTAATGCTCATTTCTTGTCTTTCAGGATTAATTCTGGGTTTTATTTTGTTTATTTGATGAAAATAAACAACAATACACACCATGGAAACATTTTTGTTTGATTTGTGTCGAGTGAGATTTTCACCTAGAACCCAAAGGGGGGGGTATTGGCACTTTTCATGGAAAAATGTGAAAAATTAAATTTTATAAAAATGAAATAAATGCCTTCTAAACACCTCAAACATTCACTCTAAAACAGAAGATTGTTGTTTTTCGCAATATTTTTAGAAATTTGGGCTCTTTTAGTAACATTAACACTTGCGCTGAAGCATCTTTTATGCTAATTTCTTGTCTTTATTATTGCTACTTTCTTGTCAATATTTTTAGAAATTTGGGCTCTTTTAGTAACATTAACACTTGCGCTGAAGCATCTTTTATGCTCATTTCTTGTCTTTCAGGATTAATTCTGGGTTTTATTTTGTTTATTTGATGAAAATAAACAACAATACACACCATGGAAACATTTTTGTTTGATTTGTGTCGAGTGAGATTTTCACCTAGAACCCAAAGGGGGGGGTATTGGCACTTTTCATGGAAAAATGTGAAAAATTAAATTTTATAAAAATGAAATAAATGCCTTCTAAACACCTCAAACATTCACTCTAAAACAGAAGATTGTTGTTTTTCGCAATATTTTTAGAAATTTGGGCTCTTTTAGTAACATTAACACTTGCGCTGAAGCATCTTTTATGCTCATTTCTTGTCTTTCAGGATTAATTCTGGTTTTTATTTTGTTTATTTGATGAAAATAAACAACAATACACACCATTGAAACATTTCTGTTTGATTTGTGTCGAGTGAGATTTTCACCTAGAACCCAAAGTGGGGGGTATTGGCACTTTTCATGGAAAAATGTGAAAAATTAAATTTTCTAAAAATGAAATAAATGCCTTCTAAACACCTCAAACATTCACTCTAAAACAGAAGATTGTTGTTTTTCGCAATATTTTTAGAAATTTGGGCTCTTTTAGTAACATTAACACTTTCTCTGAAGCAACTTTTATGCTCATTTCTTGTCCTTCAAGATTAATTCTGGGTTTTATTTTGTTTATTTGATGAAAATGAACAACAATACACACCTTGGATACATTTTTGTTTGATTTGTGTCGAGTGAGATTTTCACCTAGAACCCAAAGGGGGGGGTATTGGCACTTTTCATGGAAAAATGTGAAAAAATAAATTTTCTAAAATTGAAATAAATGCCTTCTAAACACATCAAACATTCACTCTAAAACAGAAGATTGTTGTTTTTCGCTATATTTTTAGAAATTTGGGCTCTTTTAGTAACATTAACACTTTCTCTGAAGCAACTTTTATGCTCATTTCTTGTCCTTCAAGATTAATTCTGGGTTTTATTTTGTTTATTTGATGAAAATGAACAACAATACACACCATGGAAACATTTTTGATTGATTTGTGTCGAGTGAGATTTTCACCTAGAACCCAAAGAGGGGTAATTGGCACTTTTCATGGAAAAATGTGAAAAATTAAATTTTCTAAAAATGAAATAAATGCCTTCTAAACACATCAAACATTCACTCTAAAACAGAAGATTGTTGTTTTTCGCAATATTTTTAGAAATTTGGGCTCTTTTAGTAACATTAAAACTTTCTCTGAAGCAACTTTTATGCTCATTTCTTGTCCTTCAAGATTAATTCTGGGTTTTATTTTGTTTATTTGATGAAAATGAACAACAATACACACCTTGGATACATTTTTGTTTGATTTGTGTCGAGTGAGATTTTCACCTAGAACCCAAAGGGGGGGGTATTGGCACTTTTCATGGAAAAATGTGAAAAATTAAATTTTCTAAAAATGAAATAAATGCCTTCTAAACACATCAATCATTCACTCTAAAACAGAAGATTGTTGTTTTTCGGAATATTTTTAGTAATTTGGGCTCTTTTAGTAACATTAACACTTTCTCTGAAGCAACTTTTATGCTCATTTCTTGTCCTTCAAGATTAATTCTGGGTTTTATTTTGTTTATTTGATGAAAATGAACAACAATACACACCATGGAAACATTTTTGTTTGATTTGTCTCAAGTGAGATTTTCACCTAGAACCGAAAGGGGTGGTATTGGCACTTTTCATGGAAAAATGTGAAAAATTAAATTTTATAAAAATGAAATATATGCCTTCTAAACACCTCAAACATTCACTCTAAAACAGAAGATTGTTGTTTTTCGCAATATTTTTTGAAATTTGGGCTCTTTTAGTAACATTAACACTTGCGCTGAAGCATCTTTTATGCTAATTTCTTGTCTTTATTATTGCTACTTTCTTGTCAATATTTTTAGAAATTTGGGCTCTTTTAGTAACATTAACACTTGCGCTGAAGCATCTTTAATGCTCATTTCTTGTCTTTCAGGATTAATTCTGGGTTTTATTTTGTTTATTTGATGAAAATAAACAACAATACACACCATGGAAACATTTTTGTTTGATTTGTGTCGAGTGAGATTTTCACCTAGAACCCAAAGGGGTGGTTTTGGCACTTTTCATGGAAAAATGTGAAAAATTAAATTTTATAAAAATGAAATAAATGCCTTCTAAACACCTCAAATATTCACTCTAATACAGAAGATTGTTGTTTTTCGCAATATTTTTAGAAATTTGGGCTCTTTTAGTAACATTAACACTTGCGCTGAATCATCTTTTATGCTCATTTCTTGTCTTTCAGGATTAATTCTGGGTTTTATTTGTTTATTTGATGAAAATGAACAACAATATACACCATGGAAACATTTTTGATTGATTTGTGTCGAGTGAGATTTTCACCTAGAACCCAAAGGGTATTGGCACTTTTCATGGAAAAATGTGAAAAATTAAATTTTATAAAAATGAAATAAATGCCTTCTAAACACCTCAAACATTCACTCTAAAACAGAAGATTGTTGTTTTTCGCAATATTTTTAGAAATTTGGGCTCTTTTAGTAACATTAACACTTGCGCTGAAGCATATTTTATGCTCATTTCTTGTCTTTCAGGATTAATTCTGGTTTTTATTTTGTTTATTTGATGAAAATAAACAACAATACACACCATTGAAACATTTCTGTTTGATTTGTGTCGATTGAGATTTTCACCTAGAACCCAAAGTGGGGGGTATTGGCACTTTTCATGGAAAAATGTGAAAAATTAAATTTTCTAAAAATGAAATAAATGCCTTCTAAACACCTCAAACATTCACTCTAAAACAGAAGATTGTTGTTTTTCGCAATATTTTTAGAAATTTGGGCTCTTTTAGTAACATAAACACTTTCTCTGAAGCAACTTTTATGCTCATTTCTTGTCCTTCAAGATTAATTCTGGGTTTTATTTTGTTTATTTGATGAAAATGAACAACAATACACACCATGGAAACATTTTTGTTTGATTTGTGTCAAGTGAGATTTTCACCTAGAACCGAAAGGGGTGGTATTGGCACTTTTCATGGAAAAATGTGAAAAATTAAATTTTATAAAAATGAAATATATGCCTTCTAAACACCTCAAACATTCACTCTAAAACAGAAGATTGTTGTTTTTCGCAATATTTTTTGAAATTTGGGCTCTTTTAGTAACATTAACACTTGCGCTGAAGCATCTTTTATGCTAATTTCTTGTCTTTATTATTGCTACTTTCTTGTCAATATTTTTAGAAATTTGGGCTCTTTTAGTAACATTAACACTTGCGCTGAAGCATCTTTTATGCTCATTTCTTGTCTTTCAGGATTAATTCTGGGTTTTATTTTGTTTATTTGATGAAAATAAACAACAATACACACCATGGAAACATTTTTGTTTGATTTGTGTCGAGTGAGATTTTCACCTAGAACCCAAAGGGGGGGGTATTGGCACTTTTCATGGAAAAATGTGAAAAATTAAATTTTATAAAAATGAAATAAATGCCTTCTAAACACCTCAAACATTCACTCTAAAACAGAAGATTGTTGTTTTTCGCAATATTTTTAGAAATTTGGGCTCTTTTAGTAACATTAACACTTGCGCTGAAGCATCTTTTATGCTAATTTCTTGTCTTTATTATTGCTACTTTCTTGTCAATATTTTTAGAAATTTGGGCTCTTTAAGTAACATTAACACTTGCGCTGAAGCATCTTTTATGCTCATTTCTTGTCTTTCAGGATTAATTCTGGGTTTTATTTTGTTTATTTGATGAAAATAAACAACAATACACACCATGGAAACATTTTTGTTTGATTTGTGTCGAGTGAGATTTTCACCTAGAACCCAAAGGGGGGGGTATTGGCACTTTTCATGGAAAAATATGAAAAATTAAATTTTATAAAAATGAAATAAATGCCTTCTAAACACCTCAAACATTCACTCTAAAACAGAAGATTGTTGTTTTTCGCAATATTTTTAGAAATTTGGGCTCTTTTAGTAACATTAACACTTGCGCTGAAGCATCTTTTATGCTCATTTCTTGTCTTTCAGGATTAATTCTGGTTTTTATTTTGTTTATTTGATGAAAATGAACAACAATACACACCATGGAAACATTTTTGATTGAGTAGTGTCGAGTGAGATTTTCACCTAGAACCCAAAGTGGGGGGTATTGGCACTTTTCATGGAAAAATGTGAAAAATTAAATTTTCTAAAAATGAAATAAATGCCTTCTAAACACCTCAAACATTCACTCTAAAACAGAAGATTGTTGTTTTTCGCAATATTTTTAGAAATTTGGGCTCTTTTAGTAACATTAACACTTTCTCTGAAGCAACTTTTATGCTCATTTCTTGTCCTTCAAGATTAATTCTGGGTTTTATTTTGTTTATTTGATGAAAATGAACAACAATACACACCTTGGATACATTTTTGTTTGATTTGTGTCGAGTGAGATTTTCACCTAGAACCCAAAGGGGGGGGTATTGGCACTTTTCATGGAAAAATGTGAAAAAATAAATTTTCTAAAATTGAAATAAATGCCTTCTAAACACATCAAACATTCACTCTAAAACAGAAGATTGTTGTTTTTCGCAATATTTTTAGAAATTTGGGCTCTTTTAGTAACATTAAAACTTTCTCTGAAGCAACTTTTATGCTCATTTCTTGTCCTTCAAGATTAATTCTGGGTTTTATTTTGTTTATTTGATGAAAATGAACAACAATACACACCTTGGATACATTTTTGTTTGATTTGTGTCGAGTGAGATTTTCACCTAGAACCCAAAGGGGGGGGTATTGGCACTTTTCATGGAAAAATGTGAAAAATTAAATTTTCTAAAAATGAAATAAATGCCTTCTAAACACATCAATCATTCACTCTAAAACAGAAGATTGTTGTTTTTCGGAATATTTTTAGTAATTTGGGCTCTTTTAGTAACATTAACACTTTCTCTGAAGCAACTTTTATGCTCATTTCTTGTCCTTCAAGATTAATTCTGGGTTTTATTTTGTTTATTTGATGAAAATGAACAACAATACACACCATGGAAACATTTTTGTTTGATTTGTCTCAAGTGAGATTTTCACCTAGAACCGAAAGGGGTGGTATTGGCACTTTTCATGGAAAAATGTGAAAAATTAAATTTTATAAAAATGAAATATATGCCTTCTAAACACCTCAAACATTCACTCTAAAACAGAAGATTGTTGTTTTTCGCAATATTTTTTGAAATTTGGGCTCTTTTAGTAACATTAACACTTGCGCTGAAGCATCTTTTATGCTAATTTCTTGTCTTTATTATTGCTACTTTCTTGTCAATATTTTTAGAAATTTGGGCTCTTTTAGTAACATTAAAACTTTCTCTGAAGCATCTTTAATGCTCATTTCTTGTCTTTCAGGATTAATTCTGGGTTTTATTTTGTTTATTTGTTGAAAATAAACAACAATACACACCATGGAAACATTTTTGTTTGATTTGTGTCGAGTGAGATTTTCACCTAGAACCCAAAGGGGGGGGTATTGGCACTTTTCATGGAAAAATATGAAAAATTAAATTTTATAAAAATGAAATAAATGCCTTCTAAACACCTCAAACATTCACTCTAAAACAGAAGATTGTTGTTTTTCGCAATATTTTTAGAAATTTGGGCTCTTTTAGTAACATTAACACTTGCGCTGAAGCATCTTTTATGCTCATTTCTTGTCTTTCAGGATTAATTCTGGTTTTTATTTTGTTTATTTGATGAAAATGAACAACAATACACACCATGGAAACATTTTTGATTGAGTAGTGTCGAGTGAGATTTTCACCTAGAACCCAAAGTGGGGGGTATTGGCACTTTTCATGGAAAAATGTGAAAAATTAAATTTTCTAAAAATGAAATAAATGCCTTCTAAACACCTCAAACATTCACTCTAAAACAGAAGATTGTTGTTTTTCGCAATATTTTTAGAAATTTGGGCTCTTTTAGTAACATTAACACTTTCTCTGAAGCAACTTTTATGCTCATTTCTTGTCCTTCAAGATTAATTCTGGGTTTTATTTTGTTTATTTGATGAAAATGAACAACAATACACACCTTGGATACATTTTTGTTTGATTTGTGTCGAGTGAGATTTTCACCTAGAACCCAAAGGGGGGGGTATTGGCACTTTTCATGGAAAAATGTGAAAAAATAAATTTTCTAAAATTGAAATAAATGCCTTCTAAACACATCAAACATTCACTCTAAAACAGAAGATTGTTGTTTTTCGCAATATTTTTAGAAATTTGGGCTCTTTTAGTAACATTAAAACTTTCTCTGAAGCAACTTTTATGCTCATTTCTTGTCCTTCAAGATTAATTCTGGGTTTTATTTTGTTTATTTGATGAAAATGAACAACAATACACACCTTGGATACATTTTTGTTTGATTTGTGTCGAGTGAGATTTTCACCTAGAACCCAAAGGGGGGGGTATTGGCACTTTTCATGGAAAAATGTGAAAAATTAAATTTTCTAAAAATGAAATAAATGCCTTCTAAACACATCAATCATTCACTCTAAAACAGAAGATTGTTGTTTTTCGGAATATTTTTAGTAATTTGGGCTCTTTTAGTAACATTAACACTTTCTCTGAAGCAACTTTTATGCTCATTTCTTGTCCTTCAAGATTAATTCTGGGTTTTATTTTGTTTATTTAATGAAAATGAACAACAATACATACCATTGAAACATTTTTTTTGATTTGTGTCGAGTGAGATTTTCACCTAGAACCCAAAGGGGGGGGTATTGGCACTTTTCATGGAAAAATGTGAAAAATTAAATTTTCTAAAAATGAAATAAATGCCTTCTAAACACATCAAACATTCACTCTAAAACAGAAGATTGTTGTTTATCGCAATATTTTTAGAAATTTGGGCTCTTTTAGTAACATTAACACTTTCTCTGAAGCAACTTTTATGCTCATTTCTTGTCCTTCAAGATTAATTCTGGGTTTTATTTTGTTTATTTGATGAAAATGAACAACAATACACACCTTGGATACATTTTTGTTTGATTTGTGTCGAGTGAGATTTTCACCTAGAACCCAAAGGGGGGGGGTATTGGCACTTTTCATGGGAAAATGTGAAAAATTAAATTTTCTAAAAATGAAATAAATTCCTTCTAAACACATCAAACATTCACTATAAAACAGAAGATTGTTGTTTTTCGCAATATTTTTATAAATTTGGGCTCTTTTAGTAACATTAACACTTTCTCTGAAGCAACTTTTATGCTCATTTCTTGTCCTTCAAGATTAAATCTGGGTTTTATTTTGTTTATTTGATGAAAATGAACAACAATACACACCATGGAAACATTTTTGTTTGATTTGTGTCAAGTGAGATTTTCACCTAGAACCGAAAGGGGTGGTATTGGCACTTTTCATGGAAAAATGTGAAAAATTAAAATTTCTAAAAATGAAATAAATGCCTTCTAAACACCACAAACATTCACTCTAAAACAGAAGATTGTTTTTTTCGCAATATTTTTAGAAATTTGGGCTCTTTTAGTAACATTAACACTTGCGCTTAAGCATCTTTTATGCTCATTTCTTGTCTTTCAGGATTAATTCTGTGTTTTATTTTGTTTATTTGATGAAAATAAACAACAATACACACCATGGAAACATTTTTGATTGATTTGTGTCGAGTGAGATTTTCACCTAGAACCCAAAGGGGGGGTATTGGCACTTTTCATGGAAAAATGTGAAAAATTAAATTTTCTAAAAATGAAATAAATGCCTTCTAAACACCTCAAACATTCACTCTAAAACAGAAGATTGTTGTTTTTTGCAATATTTTTAGAAATTTGGGCTCTTTTAGTAACATTAACACCTGGGCTGAAGCATCTTTTATGATCTTTTATTGTCTTTCAGGATTCATTCTGGGTTTTATTTTGTTTATTTGATGAAAATGAACAACAATACACACCTTGGATACATTTTTGTTTGATTTGTGTCGAGTGAGATTTTCACCTAGAACCCAAAGGGGGGGTATTGGCACTTTTCATGGAAAAATGTGAAAAATTAAATTTTCTAAAAATGAAATAAATGCCTTCTAAACACCTTAAACATTCACTCTAAAACAGAAGATTGTTGTTTTTCGCAATATTTTTAGAAATTTGGGCTCTTTTAGTAACATTAACACTTGCGCTGAATCATCTTTTATGCTCATTTCTTGTCTTTCAGGATTAATTCTGGGTTTTATTTGTTTATTTGATGAAAATGAACAACAATATACACCATGGAAACATTTTTGATTGATTTGTGTCGAGTGAGATTTTCACCTAGAACCCAAAGGGTATTGGCACTTTTCATGGAAAAATGTGAAAAATTAAATTTTCTAAAAATGAAATAAATGCCTTCTAAACACATCAAACATTCACTATAAAACAGAAGATTGTTGTTTTTCGCAATATTTTTAGAAATTTGGGCTCTTTTAGTAACATTACCACTTTCGCTGAAGCATTTTTTATGCTCATTTCTTGTCTTTCAAGATTAATTCTGGGTTTTATTTTGTTTCTTTGATGAAAATGAACAACAATACACACCATGGAAACATTTTTGTTTGATTTGTGTCGAGTGAGATTTTCACCTAGAACCCAAAGGGGGGGGTATTGGCACTTTTCATGGAAAAATGTGAAAAATTAAATTTTATAAAAATGAAATAAATGCCTTCTAAACACCTCAAACATTCACTCTAAAACAGAAGATTGTTGTTTTTCGCAATATTTTTAGAAATTTGGGCTCTTTTTGTAACATTAACACTTGCGCTGAAGCATCTTTTATGCTCATTTCTTGTCTTTCAGGATTAATTCTGGGTTTTATTTTGTTTATTTGATGAAAATGAACAACAATACACACCATGGAAACATTTTTGTTTGATTTGTGTCAAGTGGGATTTTCACCTAGAACCGAAAGGGGATGGTATTGGCACTTTTCATGGAAAAATGTGAAAAATTAAATTTTATAAAAATGAAATAAATGCCTTCTAAACACCTCAAACATTCACTCTAAAAAGAAGATTGTTGTTTTTCGCAATATTTTTAGAAATTTGGGCTCTTTTAGTAACATTAACACTTTCTCTGAAGCAACTTTTATGCTCATTTCTTGTCCTTCAAGATTAATTCTGGGTTTTATTTTGTTTATTTGATGAAAATGAACAACAATACACACCATGGAAACATTTTTGTTTGATTTGTGTCAAGTGAGATTTTCACCTAGAACCGAAAGTGGTGGTATTGGCACTTTTCATGGAAAAATGTGAAAAATTAAATTTTATAAAAATGAAATAAATGCCTTCTAAACACCTCAAACATTCACTCTTAAACAGAAGATTGTTGTTTTTCGCAATATTTTTAGAAATTTGGGCTCTTTTAGTAACATTAACACTTTCTCTGAAGCAACTTTTATGCTCATTTCTTGTCCTTCAAGATTAATTCTGGGTTTTATTTTGTTTATTTGATGAAAATGAACAACAATACACACCATGGGAACATTTTTGTTTGATTTGTGTCGAGTGAGATTTTCACCTAGAACCCAAAGGGGGGGAAATTTTCTAAAAATGAAATAAATGCCTTCTAAACTACTCAAACGTTCACTCTATTGGCACTTTTCATGGAAAAATGTAAAAAATTAAATTTTCTAAAAATGAAATATATGCCTTCTAAACACCTCAAATATTCACTTTAAAACAGAGGATTGTTGTTTTTCGCAAAATTTTCAGAAATTTGGGCTCTTTTAGTAAAATTAACACTTGCGCTGAAGCATCTTTTATGCTCATTTCATGTCTTTCAGGATTAATTCTGGGTTTTATTTTGTTTATTTGATGAAAATGAACAACAATACACACCATGGAAACATTTTTGTTTGATTTTTGTCGAGTGAGATTTTCACCTAGAACCCAAGGGGGGGGTATTGGCACTTTTCATGGAAAAATGTGAAAAATTAAATTTTCTAAAAATGAAATAAATGCCTTCTAAACACCTCAAACATTTACTCTTAAACAGAAGATTGTTGTTTTCCGCAATATTTTTAGAAATTTGGGCTCTTTTAGTAAAATTAACACTTGCGCTGCAGCATCTTTTTTGCTCATTTCTTGTCTTTCAAGATTAATTCTGGGTTTTATTTTGTTTATTTGATGAAAATGAACAACAATACACACCATGGAAACATTTTTGATTGATTTGTGTCGAGTGAGATTTTCACCTAGAACCCAAAGGGGGGGGTATTGGCACTTTTCATGGAAAAATGTGAAAAATAAATTATCTAAAAATGAAATAAATACCTTCTAAACACCTCAAACATTCACTCTAAAACAGAAGATTGTTGTTTTTCGCAATATTTTTAGAAATTTTGGCTCTTTTAGTAACATTAACACTTCGGCTGAAGCATCTTTTATGGTTTTTATTGTCTTTCAGGATTCATTCTGGGTTTTATTTTGTTTATTTGATGAAAATGAACAACAATACACACCTTGGATACATTTTTGTTTGATTTGTGTCGAGTGAGATTTTCACCTAGAACCCAAAGTGGGGGGTATTGGCACTTTTCATGGAAAAATGTGAAAAATTAAATTTTCTAAAAATGAAATAAATGCCTTCTAAACACCTCAAACATTCACTCTAAAACAGAAAATTGTTGTTTTTCGCAATATTTTTAGAAATTTGGGCTACAATAGTAACATTAACACCTGGGCTGAAGCATCTTTTATGATCATTTATTGTCTTTCAGGATACATTCTGGGTTTTATTTTGTTTATTTGATGAAAATGAACAACAATACACACCTTGGATACATTTTTGTTTGATTTGTGTCGAGTGAGATTTTCACCTAGAACCCAAAGGGGGGGGTATTGGCACCTTTCATGGAAAAATGTGAAAAATTAAATTTTCTAAAAATGAAATAAATGCCTTCTAAACACGTCAAACATTCACTCTAAAACAGAAGATTGTTTTTTTCGCAATATTTTTAGAAATTTGGGCTCTTTTAGTAACATTAACACCTGGGCTGAAGCATCTTTTATGATAATTTATTGTCTTTCAGGATACATTCTGGGTTTTATTTTGTTTATTTAATGAAAATGAACAACAATACACACCTTGGATACATTTTTGTTTGATTTGTGTCGAGTGAGATTTTCACCTAGAACCCAAAGGGGGGGTATATGCACTTTTCATGGAAAAATGTGAAAAATTAAATTTTCTAAAAATGAAATAAATGCCTTCTAAACACCTCAAACATTCACTCTAAAACAGAAGATTGTTGTTTTTCGCAATATTTTTAGAAATTTGGGCTTTTTTAGTAACATTAACACTTGCGCTGAAGCATCTTTTATGCTCATTTCTTTTCTTTCAGGATTAATTCTGGGTTTTATTTTGTTTATTTGATGAAAATGAACAACAATACACACCATGGAAACATTTTTGATTGATTTGTGTCGAGTGAGATTTTCACCTAGAACCCCAAGGGGGGGGTATTGGCACTTTTCATGGAAAAATGTGAAAAATTAAATTTTCTAAAAATGAAATAAATACCTTCTTAACACCTCAAACATTCACTCTAAAACAGAAGATTGTTGTTTTTCGCAATATTTTTAGAAATTTTGGCTCTTTTAGTAACATTATCACTTCGGCTGAAGCATCTTTTATGATCTTTTATTGTCTTTCAGGATTCATTCTGGGTTTTATTTTGTTTATTTGATGAAAATGAACAACAAAACACACCTTGGATACATTTTTGTTTGATTTGTGTCGATTGGGATTTTCACCTAGAACCCAAAGGGGGGGGTATTGGCACTTTTCATGGAAAAATTTAAAAAATTAAATTTTCTAAAAATGAAATAAATGCCCTCAAAACACCTCAAACATTCACTTTAAAACAGAAGATTGTTGTTTTTCGCAATATTTTTAGAAATTTGGGCTCTTTTAGTAAAATTAACACTTGCGCTGAAGCAACTTTTATGCTCATTTCATGTCTTTCAGGATTAATTCTGGGTTTTATTTTGTTTATTTGATGAAAATGAACAACAATACACACCATGGAAACATTTTTGTTTGATTTGTGTCGAGTGAGATTTTCACCTAGAACCGAAAGGGGTGGTATTGGCACTTTTCATGGAAAAATGTGAAAAATTAAATTTTATAACAATGAAATAAATGCCTTCTAAACACCTCAAACATTCACTCTAAAACAGAAGATTGTTGTTTTTCGCAATATTTTTAGAAATTTGGGCTCTTTTAGTAACATTAACACTTGCGCTGAAGCATCTTTTATGCTCATTTCTTGTCTTTCAGGATTAATTCTGGTTTTTATTTAGTTTATTTGATGAAAATAAACAACAATTCACACCATGGAAACATTTTTGTTTGATTTGTGTCGAGTGAGATTTTCACCTAGAACCCAAAGTGGGGGGTATTGGCACTTTTCATGGAAAAATGTGAAAAATTAAATTTTCTAAAAATGAAATAAATGCCTTCTTATTACCTCAAACATTCACTCTAAAACAGAAGATTGTCGTTTTTCGCAATATTTTTAGAAATTTGGGCTCTTTTAGTAACATTAACACTTTCCCTGAAGCATTTTTTATGCTCATTTCTTGTCTTTCAAGATTAGTTCTGGGTTTTATTTAATTTATTTGATGAAAATGAACAACAATACACACCATGGAAACATTTTTGTTTGATTTGTGTCGAGTGAGATTTTCACCTAGAAGCCAAAGGGGGGGGTATTGGCACTTTTCATGGAAAAATGTGAAAAATAAATTATCTAAAAATGAAAAAAATACCTTCTAAACACCTCAAACATTCACTCTTAAACAGAAGATTGTTGTTTTTCGCAATATTTTTAGAAGTTTTGGCTCTTTTAGTAACATTAACACCTGAGCTGAAGCATCTTTTATGATCTTTTATTGTTGTTCAGGATTCATTCTGGGTTTTATTTTGTTTATTTGATGAAAATGAACAACAATACTCACCTTGGATACATTTTTGTTTGATTTGTGTCGAGTGAGATTTTCACCTAGAACCCAAAGGGTAGGTATTGGCACTTTTCATGGAAAAATGTGAAAAATTAAATTTTCTAAAAATGAAATAAATGCCTTCTAAACACCTCAAACATTCACTCTAAAACAGAAGATTGTTGTTTTTCGCAATATTTTTAGAAATTTGGGCTACAATAGTAACATTAACACCTGGGCTGAAGCATCTTTTATGATCATTTATTGTCTTTCAGAATACATTCTGGGTTTTATTTTGTTTATTTGATGAAAATGAACACCAATACACACCTTGGATACATTTTTGTTTGATTTGTGTCGAGTGAGATTTTCACCTAGAACCCAAGGGGGGGGGGGTATTGGCACTTTTCATGGAAAAATGTGAAAAATTAACATTTCTAAAAATGAAATAAATGCCTTCTAAACACCTCAAACATTCACTCTAAAACAGAAGATTGTTGTTTTTCGCAATATTTTTAGAAATTTTGGCTCTTTTAGTAACATTAACACTTGCGCTGAAGCATCTTTTATGCTCATTTCTTGTCTTTCAGGATTAATTCTGGGTTTTATTTTGTTTATTTGATGAAAATGAAAAACAATACACACTTTGGATACATTTTTGATTGATTTGTATCAAGTGAGATTTTCACCTAGAACCCAAAAGGGGGGTATTGGCACTTTTCATGGTAAAATGTGACAAATTAAATTTTCTAAAAATGAAATAAATGCCTTCTAATTACCTCAAACATTCACTCAAAAACAGAAAATTGTTGTTTTTCGCAATATTTTTAGAAATTTGGGCTCTTTTAGTAACATTAACACTTTGGCTGAAGCATCTTTTATGATCTTTTATTGTCTTTTAGGATTCATTCTGGGTTTTATTTTGTTTATTTGATGAAAATGAACACCAATACACACCTTGGATACATTTTTGTTTGATTTGTGCTGAGTGAGATTTTCACCTAGAACCCAAAGGGGGGGGGTATTGGCACTTTTCATGGAAAAATGTGAAAAATTAAATTTTCTAAAAATGAAATAAATGCCTTCTAAACACCTCAAACATTCACTCTAAAACAGAAGATTGTTGTTTTTCGCAATATTTTTAGAAATTTTGGCTCTTTTAGTAACATTAACACTTTCGCTGAAGCATTTTTTATGCTCATTTCTTGTCTTTCAAGATTAATTCTGGGTTTTATTTTGTTTATTTGATGAAAATGAACAACAATACACACCATGGAAAAATTTTTGATTGATTTGTGTCGAGTGAGATTTTCACCTAGAACCCAAAGGGGGGGGTATTGGCACTTTTCATGGAAAAATGTGAAAAATAAATTATCTAAAAATGAAGAAATACCTTCTAAACACCTCAAACATTCACTCTAAAACAGAAGATTGTTGTTTTTCGCAATATTTTTAGAAATTTTGGCTCTTTTAGTAACATTAACACCTGAGCTGAAGCATCTTTTATGATCTTTTATTGTTGTTCAGGATTCATTCTGGGTTTTATTATGTTTATTTGATGAAAATAAACAACAATACACACCTTGGATACATTTTTGTTTGATTTGTGTCGAGTGAGATTTTCACCTAGAACCCAAAGTGGGGGGTATTGGCACTTTTCATGGAAAAATGTAAAAAATTAAATTTTCTAAAAAAAAATAAATGCCTTCTAAACACCTCAAACATTCACTCTTTAACAGAAGATTGTTGTTTTTCGCAATATTTTTAGAAATTTGGGCTCTTTTAGTAAAATTAACACTTGCGCTGCATCATCTTTTCTGCTCATTTCATGTCTTTCAGGATTCATTCTTGGTTTTATTTTGTTTATTTGATGAAAATGAACAGCAATACACACCATGGAAACATTTTTGTTTGATTTGTGTCAAGTGAGATTTACACCTAGAACCCAAAAGGGGGGGTATTGGTACTTTTCATGGAAAAATGTGAAAAATTAAATTTTCTAAAAATGAAATAAATGCCTTCTTATTACCTCAAACATTCACTCTAAAACAGAAAATTGTTGTTTTTCGCAATATTTTTAGAAATTTGGGCTCTTTTAGTAACATTAACACTTGCGCTGAAGCATCTTTTATGCTCATTTCTTGTCTTTCAGGATTAATTCTGGGTTTTATTTTGTTTATTTGATGAAAATGAACAACAATACACACCATGGAAACATTTTTGATTGATTTGTGTCGAGTGAGATTTTCACCTAGAACCCAAAGGGGGGGGTATTGGCATTTTTCATGGAAAAATGTGAAAAATTAAATTTTCTAAAAATGAAATAAATGACTTCTAAACACCTCAAACATTCACTCTAAAACAGAAGATTGTTGTTTTTCGCAATATTTTTAGAAATTTGGGCTCTTTTAGTAACATTAACACTTGCGCTGAAGCATCTTTTATGCTCATTTTTTGTCTTTCAGGATTAATTCTGGGTTTTATTTTGTTTATTTGATGAAAATGAACAACAATACACACCATGGAAACATTTTTGATTGAGTAGTGTCGAGTGAGATTTTCACCTAGAACCCAAAGGGGGGGTATTGGCACTTTTCATGGAAAAATGTGAAAAATTAAATTTTCTAAAAATGAAATAAATACCTTCTAAACACCTCAAACATTCACTCTAAAACAGAAGATTGTTGTTTTTCGCAATATTTTTAGAAATTTTGGCTCTTTTAGTAACATTAACACTTGCGCTGAAGCATCTTTTATGCTAATTTCTTGTCTTTATTATTGCTACTTTCTTGTCAATATTTTTAGAAATTTGGGCTCTTTTAGTAACATTAACACTTGCGCTGAAGCATCTTTTATGCTCATTTCTTGTCTTTCAGGATTAATTCTGGGTTTTATTTTGTTTATTTGATGAAAAAAAAACAACAATACACACCATGGAAACATTTTTGTTTGATTTGTGTCGAGTGAGATTTTCACCTAGAACCCAAAGGGGGGGGTATTGGCACTTTTCATGGAAAAATGTGAAAAATTAAATTTTCTAAAAATGAAATAAATGCCTTCTATACACCTCAAACATTCACTCTAAAACAGAAGATTGTTGTTTTTCGCAATATATTTAGAAATTTGGGCTCTTTTAGTAACATTAACACCTGAGCTGAAGCATCTTTTATGATCTTTTATTGTCTTTCAGGATTCATTCTGGGTTTTATTTTGTTTATTTGATGAAAAGGAACAACAATACACACCTTGGATACATTTTTGTTTGATTTGTAACGAGTGAGATTTTCACCTAGAACCCAAAGGGGGGGGTATTGGCACTTTTCATGGAAAAATGTGAAAAATTAAATTTTCTAAAAATGAAATAAATGCCTTCTAAACACCTCAAACATTCACTCTAAAACAGAAGATTGTTGTTTTTCGCAATATTTTTAGAAATTTGGGCTCTTTTAGTAACATTAACACTTGCGCTGAAGCATCTTTTATGCTCATTTCTTGTCTTTCAGGATTAATTCTGGGTTTTATTTTGTTTATTTGATGAAAATGAACAACAATACACACCATGGAAACATTTTTGATTGATTTGTGTCGAGTGAGATGTTCACCTAGAACCCAAAGGGGGGGGTATTGGCACTTTTCATGGAAAAATGTAAAAAATTAAATTTTCTAAAAATGAAATAAATGCCTTCTAAACACCTCAAACATTCACTCTTAAACAGAAGATTGTTGTTTTTCGCAATATTTTTAGAAATTTGGGCTCTTTTAGTAAAATTAACACTTGCGCTGCATCATCTTTTCTGCTCATTTCATGTCTTTCAGGATTCATTCTTGGTTTTATTTTGTTTATTTGATGAAAATGAACAGCAATACACACCATGGAAACATTTTTGTTTGATTTGTGTCAAGTGAGATTTTCACCTAGAACCCAAAAGGGGGGGTATTGGTACTTTTCATGGAAAAATGTGAAAAATTAAATTTTCTAAAAATGAAATAAATGCCTTCTTATTACCTCAAACATTCACTCTAAAACAGAAGATTGTTGTTTTTCGCAATATTTTTAGAAATTTGGGCTCTTTCAGTAACATTAACACTTGCGCTGAAGCATCTTTTATGCTCATTTCTTGTCTTTCAGGATTAATTCTGGGTTTTATTTTGTTTATTTGATGAAAATGAACAACAATACACACCATGGAAACATTTTTGATTGATTTGTGTCGAGTGAGATTTTCACCTAGAACCCAAAGGGGGGGGTATTGGCATTTTTCATGGAAAAATGTGAAAAATTAAATTTTCTAAAAATGAAATAAATGCCTTCTAAACACCTCAAACATTCACTCTAAAACAGAAGATTGTTGTTTTTCGCAATATTTTTAGAAATTTGGGCTCTTTTAGTAACATTAACACTTGCGCTGAAGCATCTTTTATGCTCATTTTTTGTCTTTCAGGATTAATTCTGGGTTTTATTTTGTTTATTTGATGAAAATGAACAACAATACACACCATGGAAAAATTTTTGATTGAGTAGTGTCGAGTGAGATTTTCACCTAGAACCCAAAGGGGGGGTATTGGCACTTTTCATGGAAAAATGTGAAAAATTAAATTTTCTAAAAATGAAATAAATACCTTCTAAACACCTCAAACATTCACTCTAAAACAGAAGATTGTTGTTTTTCGCAATATTTTTAGAAATTTTGGCTCTTTTAGTAACATTAACACTTCGGCTGAAGCATCTTTTATGATCTTTTATTGTCTTTCAGGATTCATTCTGGGTTTTATTTCGTTTATTTGATGAAAATGAACAACAATACACACCTTGGATACATTTTTGTTTGATTTGTGTCGAGTGAGATTTTCACCTAGAAGCCAAAGGGGGGTAATTGGCACTTTTCATGGAAAAATGTGAAAAATTTAATTTTCTAAAAATGAAATAAATGCCTTCTATACACCTCAAACATTCACTCTAAAACAGAAGATTGTTGTTTTTCGCAATATATTTAGAAATTTGGGCTCTTTTAGTAACATTAACACCTGAGCTGAAGCATCTTTTATGATCTTTTATTGTCTTTCAGGATTCATTCTGGGTTTTATTTTGTTTATTTGATGAAAAGGAACAACAATACACACCTTGGATACATTTTTGTTTGATTTGTAACGAGTGAGATTTTCACCTAGAACCCAAAGGGGGGGGTATTGGCACTTTTCATGGAAAAATGTGAAAAATTAAATTTTCTAAAAATGAAATAAATGCCTTCTAAACACCTCAAACATTCACTCTAAAACAGAAGATTGTTGTTTTTCGCAATATTTTTAGAAATTTGGGCTCTTTTAGTAACATTAACCCTTGGGCTGAAGCATCTTTTATGCTCATTTCTTTTCTTTCAGGATTAATTCTGGGTTTTATTTTGTTTATTTGATGAAAATGAACAACAATACACACCATGGAAACATTTTTGTTTGATATGTGTCGAGTGAGATTTACACCTAGAACCCAAAGGGTGGGGTATTGGCACTTTTCATGGAAAAATGTAAAAAATTAAATTTTCTAAAAATGAAATAAATGCCTTCTAAACACCTCAAACATTCACTCTAAAACAGAAGATTGTTGTTTTTCGCAATATTTTTAGAAATTTGGGCTCTTTTAGTAAAATTAACACTTGCGCTGCAGATCTTTTCTGCTCATTTCATGTCTTTCAGGATTTATTCTTGGTTTTATTTTGTTTATTTGATGAAAATAAACAGCAATTAACACCATGGAAACATTTTTGTTTGATTTGTGTCAAGTGAGATTTTCACCTATAACCCAAAAGGGGGGGTATTGGAACTTTTCATGGAAAAATGTGAAAAATTAAATTTTCTAAAAATGAAATAAATGCCTTCTTATTACCTCAAACATTCACTCTAAAACAGAAAATTGTTGTTTTTCGCAATATTTTTAGAAATTTGGGCTCTTTTAGTAACATTAACACTTGCGCTGAAGCATCTTTTATGCTCATTTCTTGTCTTTCAGGATTAATTCTGGGTTTTATTTTGTTTATTTGATGAAAATGAAAAACAATACACACCATGGAAACATTTTTGATTGATTTGTGTCGAGTGAGATTTTCACCTAGAACCCAAAGGGGGGGGTATTGGCACTTTTCATGGAAAAATGTGAAAAATTAAATTTTCTAAAAATGAAATAATTGCCTTCTAAACACCTCAAACATTCACTCTAAAACAGAAGATTGTTGTTTTTCGCAATATTTTTAGAAATTTGGGCTCTTTTAGTAACATTAACACTTGCGCTGAAGCATCTTTTATGCTCATTTCTTGTCTTTCAGGATTAGTTCTGGGTTTTATTTTGTTTATTTGATGAAAATGAACAACAATACACACCATGGAAACATTTTTGATTGATTTGTGTCGAGTGAGATTTTCACCTAGAACTAAAGGGGGGGGTATTGGCACTTTTCATGGAAAAATGTGAAAAATTAAATTTTCTAAAAATGAAATAAATACCTTCTAAACACCTCAAACATTCACTCTAAAACAGAAGATTGTTGTTTTTCGCAATATTTTTAGAAATTTTGGCTCTTTTAGTAATATTAACACTTCGGCTGAAGCATCTTTTATGATCTTTTATTGTCTTTCAGGATTTATTCTGGGTTTTATTTTGTTTATTTGATGAAAATGAACAACAATACACACCTTGGATACATTTTTGTTTGATTTGTGTCGAGTGAGATTTTCACCTAGAACCCAAAGGGGGGGGTATTGGCACTTTTCATGGAAAAATGTGATAAATAAAATTTTCTAAAAATGAAATAAATGCCTTCTAAACACCTCAAACATTCACTCTAAAACAGAAGATTGTTGTTTTTCGCAATATTTTTAGAAATTTGGGCTCTTTTAGTAACATTAACACTTGCGCTGAAGCATCTTTTATGCTCATTTCTTGTCTTTCAGGATTAATTCTGGGTTTTTTTTTTGTTTATTTGATGAAAATGAACACCAATACACACCTTGGATACATTTTTGTTTGATTTGTGCTGAGTGAGATTTTCACCTAGAACCCAAAGGGGGGGGGTATTGGCACTTTTCATGGAAAAATGTGAAAAATTAAATTTTCTAAAAATGAAATAAATGCCTTCTAAACACCTCAAACATTCACTCTAAAACAGAAGATTGTTGTTTTTCGCAATATTTTTAGAAATTTGGGCTCTTTTAGTAACATTAACACTTTCGCTGAAGCATTTTTTATGCTCATTTCTTGTCTTTCAAGATTAATTCTGGGTTTTATTTTGTTTATTTGATGAAAATGAACAACAATACACACCATGGAAACATTTTTGTTTGAATTGTGTCGAGTGAGATTTTCACCTGGAACCCAAAGGGGGGGTATTGGCACTTTTCATGGAAAAATGTGAAAAATTAAATTTTCTAAAAATGAAATAAATGCCTTCTAAACACCTCAAACATTCACTCTTAAACAGAAGATTGTTGTTTTTCGCAATATTTTTAGAAATTTGGGCTCTTTTAGTAACATTAACACTTGCGCCGAAGCATCTTTTATGCTCATTTCTTGTCTTTCAGGATTAATTCTGGGTTTTATTTTGTTTATTTGATGAAAATGAACAAAAATACACACCATGGAAACATTTTTGATTGATTTGTGTCGAGTGAGATTTTCACCTAGAACCCAAAGGGGGGGGTATTGGCACTTTTCATGGAAAAATGTGAAATATAAATTATCTAAAAATGAAATAAATACCTTCTAAACACCTCAAACATTCACTCTAAAACAGAAGATTGTTGTTTTTCGCAATATTTTTAGAAATTTTGGCTCTTTTAGTAACATTAACACCTGAGCTGAAGCATCTTTTATGATCTTTTATTGTTGTTCAGGATTCATTGTGGGTTTTATTTTGTTTATTTGATGAAAATGAACAACAATACACACCTTAGATACATTTTTGTTTGATTTGTGTCGAGTGAGAATTTCACCTAGAACCCAAAGTGGGGGGTATTGGCACTTTACATGGAAAAATGTGAAAAATTAAATTTTCTAAAAAAGAAATAAATGCCTTCTAAACACCTCAAACATTCACTCTAAAACAGAAGATTGTTGTTTTTCGCAATATTTTTAGAAATTTGGGCTCTTTTAGTATTATTAACACTTGCGCTGAAGCATCTTTTATGCTCATTTCTTGTCTTTCAGGATTAATTCTGGGTTTTATTTTGTTTATTTGATGAAAATGAACAACAATACACACCATGGAAACATTTTTGATTGATTTGTGTCGAGTGAGATTTTCACCTAGAACCCAAAGGGGGGTGAATTGGCACTTTTCATGGAAAAATGTGAAAAATTAAATTTTCTAAAAATGAAATAAATACCTTCTAAACACCTCAAACATTCACTCTAAAACAGAAGATTGTCGTTTTTCGCATTATTTATAGAAATTTGGGCTCTTTTAGTAACATTAACACTTTCCCTGAAGCATTTTTTATGCTCATTTCTTGTCTTTCAAGATTAGTTCTGGGTTTTATTTAATTTATTTGATGAAAATGAACAACAATACACACCATGGAAACATTTTTGTTTGATTTGTGTCGAGTGAGATTTTCACCTAGAAGCCAAAGGGGGGGTATTGGCACTTTTCATGGAAAAATGTGAAAAATTAAATTTTCTAAAAATGAAATAAATGCCTTCTAAACACCTCAAACATTCACTCTAAAACAGAAGATTGTTGTTTTTCGCTATATTTTTAGAAATTTGGGCTCTTTTAGTAACATTAACACTTGCGCTGAAGCATCTTTTATGCTCATTTCTTGTCTTTCAGGATTAATTCTGGGTTTTATTTTGTTTATTTGATGAAAATGAAAAACAATACACACTTTGGATACATTTTTGATTGATTTGTTTCAAGTGAGATTTTCACCTAGAACCCAAAAGGGGGGTATTGGCACTTTTCATGGAAAAATGTGAAAAATTAAATTTTCTAAAAATGAAATAAATGCCTTCTAAAAACCTCAAACATTCACTCTAAAACAGAAGATTGTTGTTTTTCGCAATATTTTTAGAAATTTGGGCTCTTTTAGTAACATTACCACTTTCGCTGAAGCATTTTTTATGCTCATTTCTTGTCTTTCAAGATTAATTCTGGGTTTTATTTTGTTTCTTTGATGAAAATGAACAACAATACACACCATGGAAACATTTTTGTTTGATTTGTGTCGAGTGAGATTTTCACCTAGAACCCAAAGGGGGGGTATTGGCACTTTTCATGGAAAAATGTGAAAAATAAATTATCTAAAAATGAAATAAATACCTTCTAAACACCTCAAACATTCACTCTTAAACAGAAGATTGTTGTTTTTCGCAATATTTTTAGAAATTTTGGCTCTTTTAGTAACATTAACACTTCGGCTGAAGCATCTTTTATGATCTTTTATTGTCTTTCAGGATTCATTCTGGGTTTTATTTTGTTTATTTGATGAAAATGAACAACAATACACACCTTGGATACATTTTTGTTTGATTTGTGTCGAGTGAGATTTTCACCTAGAACCCAAAGGGGGGGGTATTGGCATTTTTCATGGAAAAATGTGAAAAATTAAATTTTCTAAAAATGAAATAAATGCCTTCTATACACCTCAAACATTCACTCTAAAACAGAAGATTGTTGTTTTTCGCAATATTTTTAGAAATTTGGGCTCTTTTAGTAACATTAACACCTGAGCTGAAGCATCTTTTATGATCTTTTATTGTCTTTCAGGATTCATTCTGGGTTTTATTTTGTTTATTTGATGAAAAGGAACAACAATACACACCTTGGATACATTTTTGTTTGATTTGGAACGAGTGAGATTTTCACCTAGAACCCAAAGGGGGGGGTATTGGCACTTTTCATGGAAAAATGTGAAAAATTAAATTTTCTAAAAATGAAATAAATGCCTTCTAAACACCTCAAACATTCACTCTAAAACAGAAGATTGTTGTTTTTCGCAATATTTTTAGAAATTTGGGCTCTTTTAGTAACATTAACACTTGGGCTGAAGCATCTTTTATGCTCATTTCTTTTCTTTCAGGATTAATTCTGGGTTTTATTTTGTTTATTTGATGAAAATGAACAACAATACACACCATGGAAACATTTTTGTTTGATATGTGTCGAGTGAGATTTTCACCTAGAACCCAAAAGGGGGGGTATTGGTACTTTTCATGGAAAAATGTGAAAAATTAAATTTTCTAAAAATGAAATAAATGCCTTCTTATTACCTCAAACATTCACTCTAAAACAGAAGATTGTTGTTTTTCGCAATATTTTTAGAAATTTTGGCTCTTTTAGTAACATTAACACTTCGGCTGAAGCATCTTTAATGATCTTTTATTGTCTTTCAGGATTTATTCTGGGTTTTATTTTGTTTATTTGATGAAAATGAACAACAATACACACCTTGGATACATTTTTGTTTGATTTGTGTCGAGTGAGATTTTCACCTAGAACCCAAAGGGGGGGGTATTGGCACTTTTCATGGAAAAATGTGATAAATAAAATTTTCTAAAAATGAAATAAATGCCTTCTAAACACCTCAAACATTCACTCTAAAACAGAAGATTGTTGTTTTTCGCAATATTTTTAGAAATTTGGGCTCTTTTAGTAACATTAACACTTGCGCTGAAGCATCTTTTATGCTCATTTCTTGTCTTTCAGGATTAATTCTGGGTTTTATTTTGTTTATTTGATGAAAATGAAAAACAATACACACTTTGGATACATTTTTGATTGATTTGTATCAAGTGAGATTTTCACCTAGAACCCAAAAGGGGGGTATTGGCACTTTTCATGGTAAAATGTGAAAAATTAAATTTTCTAAAAATGAAATAAATGCCCTCAAAACACCTCAAACATTCACTCTAAAACAGAAGATTGTTGTTTTTCGCATTATTTATAGAAATTTGGGCTCTTTTAGTAACATTAACACTTTCCCTGAAGCATTTTTTATGCTCATTTCTTGTCTTTCAAGATTAGTTCTGGGTTTTATTTAATTTATTTGATGAAAATGAACAACAATACACACCATGGAAACATTTTTGTTTGATTTGTGTCGAGTGAGATTTTCACCTAGAAGCCAAAGGGGGGGTATTGGCACTTTTCATGGAAAAATGTGAAAAATTAAATTTTCTAAAAATGAAATAAATGCCTTCTAAACACCTCAAACATTCACTCTAAAACAGAAGATTGTTGTTTTTCGCTATATTTTTAGAAATTTGGGCTCTTTTAGTAACATTAACACTTGCGCTGAAGCATCTTTTATGCTCATTTCTTGTCTTTCAGGATTAATTCTGGGTTTTATTTTGTTTATTTGATGAAAATGAAAAACAATACACACTTTGGATACATTTTTGATTGATTTGTTTCAAGTGAGATTTTCACCTAGAACCCAAAAGGGGGGTATTGGCACTTTTCATGGAAAAATGTGAAAAATTAAATTTTCTAAAAATGAAATAAATGCCTTCTAAAAACCTCAAACATTCACTCTAAAACAGAAGATTGTTGTTTTTCGCAATATTTTTAGAAATTTAGGCTCTTTTAGTAACATTACCACTTTCGCTGAAGCATTTTTTATGCTCATTTCTTGTCTTTCAAGATTAATTCTGGGTTTTATTTTGTTTCTTTGATGAAAATGAACAACAATACACACCATGGAAACATTTTTGTTTGATTTGTGTCGAGTGAGATTTTCACCTAGAACCCAAAGGGGGGGGTATTGGCACTTTTCATGGAAAAATGTGAAAAATAAATTATCTAAAAATGAAATAAATACCTTCTAAACACCTCAAACATTCACTCTTAAACAGAAGATTGTTGTTTTTCGCAATATTTTTAGAAATTTTGGCTCTTTTAGTAACATTAACACTTCGGCTGAAGCATCTTTTATGATCTTTTATTGTCTTTCAGGATTCATTCTGGGTTTTATTTTGTTTATTTGATGAAAATGAACAACAATACACACCTTGGATACATTTTTGTTTGATTTGTGTCGAGTGAGATTTTCACCTAGAAGCCAAAGGGGGGGTATTTGCACTTTTCATGGAAAAATGTGAAAAATTTAATTTTCTAAAAATGAAATAAATGCCTTCTAAACACCTCAAACATTCACTCTAAAACAGAAGATTGTTTTTTTCGCAATATTTTTAGAAATTTTGGCTCCAATAGTAACATTAACACCTGGGCTGAAGCATCTTTTATGATCATTTATTGTCTTTCAGGATACATTCTGGGTTTTATTTTGTTTATTTGATGAAAATGAACAACAATACACACCTTGGATACATTTTTGTTTGATTTGTGTCGAGTGAGATTTTCACCTAGAACCCAAAGGGGGGGGTATTGGCATTTTTCATGGAAAAATGTGAAAAATTAAATTTTCTAAAAATGAAATAAATGCCTTCTATACACCTCAAACATTCACTCTAAAACAGAAGATTGTTGTTTTTCGCAATATTTTTAGAAATTTGGGCTCTTTTAGTAACATTAACACTTGGGCTGAAGCATCTTTTATGCTCATTTCTTTTCTTTCAGGATTAATTCTGGGTTTTATTTTGTTTATTTGATGAAAATGAACAACAATACACACCATGGAAACATTTTTGTTTGATATGTGTCGAGTGAGATTTTCACCTAGAACCCAAAAGGGGGGGTATTGGTACTTTTCATGGAAAAATGTGAAAAATTAAATTTTCTAAAAATGAAATAAATGCCTTCTTATTACCTCAAACATTCACTCTAAAACAGAAGATTGTTGTTTTTCGCAATATTTTTAGAAATTTTGGCTCTTTTAGTAACATTAACACTTCGGCTGAAGCATCTTTAATGATCTTTTATTGTCTTTCAGGATTTATTCTGGGTTTTATTTTGTTTATTTGATGAAAATGAACAACAATACACACCTTGGATACATTTTTGTTTGATTTGTGTCGAGTGAGATTTTCACCTAGAACCCAAAGGGGGGGGTATTGGCACTTTTCATGGAAAAATGTGATAAATAAAATTTTCTAAAAATGAAATAAATGCCTTCTAAACACCTCAAACATTCACTCTAAAACAGAAGATTGTTGTTTTTCGCAATATTTTTAGAAATTTGGGCTCTTTTAGTAACATTAACACTTGCGCTGAAGCATCTTTTATGCTCATTTCTTGTCTTTCAGGATTAATTCTGGGTTTTATTTTGTTTATTTGATGAAAATGAAAAACAATACACACTTTGGATACATTTTTGATTGATTTGTATCAAGTGAGATTTTCACCTAGAACCCAAAAGGGGGGTATTGGCACTTTTCATGGTAAAATGTGAAAAATTAAATTTTCTAAAAATGAAATAAATGCCTTCTAATTACCTCAAACATTCACTCAAAAACAGAAAATTGTTGTTTTTCGCAATATTTTTAGAAATTTGGGCTCTTTTAGTAACATTAACACTTTGGCTGAAGCATCTTTTATGATCTTTTATTGTCTTTTAGGATTCATTCTGGGTTTTATTTTGTTTATTTGATGAAAATGAACACCAATACACACCTTGGATACATTTTTGTTTGATTTGTGCCGAGTGAGATTTTCACCTAGAACCCAAAGGGGGGGGTATTGGCACTTTTCATGGAAAAATGTGAAAAATTAAATTTTCTAAAAATGAAATAAATGCCTTCTAAACACCTCAAACATTCACTCTAAAACAGAAGATTGTTGTTTTTCGCAATATTTTTAGAAATTTGGGCTCTTTTAGTAACATTAACACTTTCGCTGAAGCATTTTTTATGCTCATTTCTTGTCTTTCAAGATTAATTCTGGGTTTTATTTTGTTTATTTGATGAAAATGAACAACAATACACACCATGGAAACATTTTTGTTTGAATTGTGTCGAGTGAGATTTTCACCTGGAACCCAAAGGGGGGGTATTGGCACTTTTCATGGAAAAATGTGAAAAATTAAATTTTCTAAAAATGAAATAAATGCCTTCTAAACACCTCAAACATTCACTCTTAAACAGAAGATTGTTGTTTTTCGCAATATTTTTAGAAATTTGGGCTCTTTTAGTAACATTAACACTTGCGCCGAAGCATCTTTTATGCTCATTTCTTGTCTTTCAGGATTAATTCTGGGTTTTATTTTGTTTATTTGATGAAAATGAACAAAAATACACACCATGGAAACATTTTTGATTGATTTGTGTCGAGTGAGATTATTACCTAGAACCCAAAGGGGGGGGTATTGGCACTTTTCATGGAAAAATGTGAAATATAAATTATCTAAAAATGAAATAAATACCTTCTAAACACCTCAAACATTCACTCTAAAACAGAAGATTGTTGTTTTTCGCAATATTTTTAGAAATTTTGGCTCTTTTAGTAACATTAACACCTGAGCTGAAGCATCTTTTATGATCTTTTATTGTTGTTCAGGATTCATTGTGGGTTTTATTTTGTTTATTTGATGAAAATGAACAACAATACACACCTTGGATACATTTTTGTTTGATTTGTGTCGAGTGAGATTTTCACCTAGAACCCAAAGTGGGGGGTATTGGCACTTTACATGGAAAAATGTGAAAAATTAAATTTTCTAAAAATGAAATAAATGCCTTCTAAACACCTCAAACATTCACTCTAAAACAGAAGATTGTTGTTTTTCGCAATATTTTTAGAAATTTGGGCTCTTTTAGTATTATTAACACTTGCGCTGAAGCATCTTTTATGCTCATTTCTTGTCTTTCAGGATTAATTCTGGGTTTTATTTTGTTTATTTGATGAAAATGAACAACAATACACACCATGGAAACATTTTTGATTGATTTGTGTCGAGTGAGATTTTCACCTAGAACCCAAAGGGGGGTGAATTGGCACTTTTCATGGAAAAATGTGAAAAATTAAATTTTCTAAAAATGAAATAAATACCTTCTAAACACCTCAAACATTCACTCTAAAACAGAAGATTGTCGTTTTTCGCATTATTTATAGAAATTTGGGCTCTTTTAGTAACATTAACACTTTCCCTGAAGCATTTTTTATGCTCATTTCTTGTCTTTCAAGATTAGTTCTGGGTTTTATTTAATTTATTTGATGAAAATGAACAACAATACACACCATGGAAACATTTTTGTTTGATTTGTGTCGAGTGAGATTTTCACCTAGAAGCCAAAGGGGGGGTATTGGCACTTTTCATGGAAAAATGTGAAAAATTAAATTTTCTAAAAATGAAATAAATGCCTTCTAAACACCTCAAACATTCACTCTAAAACAGAAGATTGTTGTTTTTCGCTATATTTTTAGAAATTTGGGCTCTTTTAGTAACATTAACACTTGCGCTGAAGCATCTTTTATGCTCATTTCTTGTCTTTCAGGATTAATTCTGGGTTTTATTTTGTTTATTTGATGAAAATGAAAAACAATACACACTTTGGATACATTTTTGATTGATTTGTTTCAAGTGAGATTTTCACCTAGAACCCAAAAGGGGGGTATTGGCACTTTTCATGGAAAAATGTGAAAAATTAAATTTTCTAAAAATGAAATAAATGCCTTCTAAAAACCTCAAACATTCACTCTAAAACAGAAGATTGTTGTTTTTCGCAATATTTTTAGAAATTTGGGCTCTTTTAGTAACATTACCACTTTCGCTGAAGCATTTTTTATGCTCATTTCTTGTCTTTCAAGATTAATTCTGGGTTTTATTTTGTTTCTTTGATGAAAATGAACAACAATACACACCATGGAAACATTTTTGTTTGATTTGTGTCGAGTGAGATTTTCACCTAGAACCCAAAGGGGGGGGTATTGGCACTTTTCATGGAAAAATGTGAAAAATAAATTATCTAAAAATGAAATAAATACCTTCTAAACACCTCAAACATTCACTCTAAAACAGAAGATTGTTGTTTTTCGCAATATTTTTAGAAATTTGGGCTCTTTTAGTAACATTAACACTTCGGCTGAAGCATCTTTTATGATCTTTTATTGTCTTTCAGGATTCATTCTGGGTTTTATTTTGTTTATTTGATGAAAATGAACAACAATACACACCTTGGATACATTTTTGTTTGATTTGTGTCGAGTGAGATTTTCACCTAGAAGCCAAAGGGGGGGTATTTGCACTTTTCATGGAAAAATGTGAAAAATTTAATTTTCTAAAAATGAAATAAATGCCTTCTAAACACCTCAAACATTCACTCTAAAACAGAAGATTGTTGTTTTTCGCAATATTTTTAGAAATTTTGGCTCCAATAGTAACATTAACACCTGGGCTGAAGCATCTTTTATGATCATTTATTGTCTTTCAGGATACATTCTGGGTTTTATTTTGTTTATTTGATGAAAATGAACAACAATACACACCTTGGATACATTTTTGTTTGATTTGTGTCGAGTGAGATTTTTACCTAGAACCCAAAGGGGGGGGTATTGGCACTTTTCATGGAAAAATGTGAAAAATTAAATTTTCTAAAAATGAAATAAATGCCTTCTAAACACCTCAAACATTCACTCTAAAACAGAAGATTGTTGTTTTTCACAATATTTTTAGAAATTTGGGCTCTTTTAGTAAAGACCTGGGCTGAAAAATCTTTTATGATCATTTATCTTTCAGGATACATTCTGGGTTTTATTTTGTTTATTTGATAAAAATGAACAACAATACACACCTTGGATACATTTTTGTTTGATTTGTGTCGAGTGAGAATTTCACCTAGAACCCAAAAGGGGGGTATTGGCACTTTTCATGGAAAAATGTGAAAAATTAAATTTTCTAAAAATGAAATAAATGCCTTCTAAACACCTCAAACATTCACTCTAAAACAGAAGATTGTTGTTTTTTCGCAATATTTTTAGAAATTTGGGCTCTTTTAGTAACATTAACACTTGGGCTGAAGCATCTTTTATGCTCATTTCTTTTCTTTCAGGATTAATTCTGGGTTTTATTTTGTTTATTTGATGAAAATGAACAACAATACACACCTTGGATACATTTTTGTTTGATTTGTGTCGAGTGAGATTTTCACCTAGAACCCAAAGGGGGGGGTATTGGCACTTTTCATGGAAAAATGTGATAAATAAAATTTTCTAAAAATGAAATAAATGCCTTCTAAACACCTCAAACATTCACTCTAAAACAGAAGATTGTTGTTTTTCGCAATATTTTTAGAAATTTGGGCTCTTTTAGTAACATTAACACTTGCGCTGAAGCATTTTTTATGCTCATTTCTTGTCTTTCAAGATTAATTCTGGGTTTTATTTTGTTTATTTGATGAAAATGAACAACAATACACACCATGGAAACATTTTTGTTCGAATAGTGTCGAGTGAGATTTTCACCTGGAACCCAAAGGGGGGGTATTGGCACTTTTCATGGAAAAATGTGAAAAATTAAATTTTCTAAAAATGAAATAAATGCCTTCTAAACACCTCAAACATTCACTCTTAAACAGAAGATTGTTGTTTTTCGCAATATTTTTAGAAATTTGGGCTCTTTTAGTAACATTAACACTTGCGCCGAAGCATCTTTTATGCTCATTTCTTGTCTTTCAGGATTAATTCTGGGTTTTATTTTGTTTATTTGATGAAAATGAAAAAAAATACACACCATGGAAACATTTTTGATTGATTTGTGTCGAGTGAGATTTTCACCTAGAACCCAAAGGGGGGGGTATTGGCACTTTTCATGGAAAAATGTGAAATATAAATTATCTAAAAATGAAATAAATACCTTCTAAACACCTCAAACATTCACTCTAAAACAGAAGATTGTTGTTTTTCGCAATATTTTTAGAAATTTTGGCTCTTTTAGTAACATTAACACCTGAGCTGAAGCATCTTTTATGATCTTTTATTGTTGTTCAGGATTCATTGTGGGTTTTATTTTGTTTATTTGATGAAAATGAACAACAATACACACCTTGGATACATTTTTGTTTGATTTGTGTCGAGTGAGATTTTCACCTAGAACCCAAAGTGGGGGGTATTGGCACTTTACATGGAAAAATGTGAAAAATTAAATTTTCTAAAAATGAAATAAATGCCTTCTAAACACCTCAAACATTCACTCTAAAACAGAAGATTGTTGTTTTTCGCAATATTTTTAGAAATTTGGGCTCTTTTAGTATTATTAACACTTGCGCTGAAGCATCTTTTATGCTCATTTCTTGTCTTTCAGGATTAATTCTGGGTTTTATTTTGTTTATTTGATGAAAATGAACAACAATACACACCATGGAAACATTTTTGATTGATTTGTGTCGAGTGAGATTTTCACCTAGAACCCAAAGGGGGGTGAATTGGCACTTTTCATGGAAAAATGTGAAAAATTAAATTTTCTAAAAATGAAATAAATACCTTCTAAACACCTCAAACATTCACTCTAAAACAGAAGATTGTCGTTTTTCGCATTATTTATAGAAATTTGGGCTCTTTTAGTAACATTAACACTTTCCCTGAAGCATTTTTTATGCTCATTTCTTGTCTTTCAAGATTAGTTCTGGGTTTTATTTAATTTATTTGATGAAAATGAACAACAATACACACCATGGAAACATTTTTGTTTGATTTGTGTCGAGTGAGATTTTCACCTAGAAGCCAAAGGGGGGGTATTGGCACTTTTCATGGAAAAATGTGAAAAATTAAATTTTCTAAAAATGAAATAAATGCCTTCTAAACACCTCAAACATTCACTCTAAAACAGAAGATTGTTGTTTTTCGCTATATTTTTAGAAATTTGGGCTCTTTTAGTAACATTAACACTTGCGCTGAAGCATTTTTTATGCTCATTTCTTGTCTTTCAAGATTAATTCTGGGTTTTATTTTGTTTCTTTGATGAAAATGAACAACAATACACACCATGGAAACATTTTTGTTTGATTTGTGTCGAGTGAGATTTTCACCTAGAACCCAAAGGGGGGGGTATTGGCACTTTTCATGGAAAAATGTGAAAAATAAATTATCTAAAAATGAAATAAATACCTTCTAAACACCTCAAACATTCACTCTTAAACAGAAGATTGTTGTTTTTCGCAATATTTTTAGAAATTTTGGCTCTTTTAGTAACATTAACACTTCGGCTGAAGCATCTTTTATGATCTTTTATTGTCTTTCAGGATTCATTCTGGGTTTTATTTTGTTTATTTGATGAAAATGAACAACAATACACACCTTGGATACATTTTTGTTTGATTTGTGTCGAGTGAGATTTTCACCTAGAAGCCAAAGGGGGGGTATTTGCACTTTTCATGGAAAAATGTGTAAAATTTAATTTTCTAAAAATGAAATAAATGCCTTCTAAACACCTCAAACATTCACTCTAAAACAGAAGATTGTTGTTTTTCGCAATATTTTTAGAAATTTTGGCTCCAATAGTAACATTAACACCTGGGCTGAAGCATCTTTTATGATCATTTATTGTCTTTCAGGATACATTCTGGGTTTTATTTTGTTTATTTGATGAAAATGAACAACAATACACACCTTGGATACATTTTTGTTTGATTTGTGTAAAGTGAGATTTTCACCTAGAACCCAAAGGGGGGGGTATTGGCATTTTTCATGGAAAAATGTGAAAAATTAAATTTTCTAAAAATGAAATAAATGCCTTCTATACACCTCAAACATTCACTCTAAAACAGAAGATTGTTGTTTTTCGCAATATTTTTAGAAATTTGGGCTCTTTTAGTAACATTAACACCTGAGCTGAAGCATCTTTTATGATCTTTTATTGTCTTTCAGGATTCATTCTGGGTTTTATTTTGTTTATTTGATGAAAAGGAACAACAATACACACCTTGGATACATTTTTGTTTGATTTGTAACGAGTGAGATTTTCACCTAGAACCCAAAGGGGGGGGTATTGGCACTTTTCATGGAAAAATGTGAAAAATTAAATTTTCTAAAAATGAAATAAATGCCTTCTAAACACCTCAAACATTCACTCTAAAACAGAAGATTGTTGTTTTTCGCAATATTTTTAGAAATTTGGGCTCTTTTAGTAACATTAACACTTGGGCTGAAGCATCTTTTATGCTCATTTCTTTTCTTTCAGGATTAATTCTGGGTTTTATTTTGTTTATTTGATGAAAATGAACTACAATACACACCTTGGATACATTTTTGTTTGATTTGTGTCGAGTGAGATTTTCACCTAGAACCCAAAGGGGGGGGTATTGGCACTTTTCATGGAAAAATGTGATAAATAAAATTTTCTAAAAATGAAATAAATGCCTTCTAAACACCTCAAACATTCACTCTAAAACAGAAGATTGTTGTTTTTCGCAATATTTTTAGAAATTTGGGCTCTTTTAGTAACATTAACACTTGCGCTGAAGCATCTTTGATGCTCATTTCTTGTCTTTCAGGATTAATTCTGGGTTTTATTTTGTTTATTTGATGAAAATGAAAAACAATACACACTTTGGATACATTTTTGATTGATTTGTATCAAGTGAGATTTTCACCTAGAACCCAAAAGGGGGGTATTGGCACTTTTCATGGTAAAATGTGAAAAATTAAATTTTCTAAAAATGAAATAAATGCCTTCTAATTACCTCAAACATTCACTCAAAAACAGAAAATTGTTGTTTTTCGCAATATTTTTAGAAATTTGGGCTCTTTTAGTAACATTAACACTTTGGCTGAAGCATCTTTTATGATCTTTTATTGTCTTTTAGGATTCATTGTGGGTTTTATTTTGTTTATTTCATGAAAATGAACACCAATACACACCTTGGATACATTTTTGTTTGATTTGTGCTGAGTGAGATTTTCACCTAGAACCCAAAGGGGGGGGGTATTGGCACTTTTCATGGAAAAATGTGAAAAATTAAATTTTCTAAAAATGAAATAAATGCCTTCTAAACACCTCAAACATTCACTCTAAAACAGAAGATTGTTGTTTTTCGCAATATTATAAGAAATTTGGGCTCTTTTAGTAACATTAACACTTTCGCTGAAGCATTTTTTATGCTCATTTCTTGTCTTTCAAGATTAATTCTGGGTTTTATTTTGTTTATTTGATGAAAATGAACAACAATACACACCATGGAAACATTTTTGTTTGAATTGTGTCGAGTGAGATTTTCACCTAGAACCCAAAGGGGGGGTATTGGCACTTTTCATGGAAAAATGTGAAAAATTAAATTTTCTAAAAATGAAATAAATGCCTTCTAAACACCTCAAACATTCACTCTTAAACAGAAGATTGTTGTTTTTCGCAATATTTTTAGAAATTTGGGCTCTTTTAGTAACATTAACACTTGCGCTGAAGCATCTTTTATGCTCATTTCTTGTCTTTCAGGATTAATTCTGGGTTTTATTTTGTTTATTTGATGAAAATGAAAAACAATACACACTTTGGATACATTTTTGATTGATTTGTATCAAGTTAGATTTTCACCTAGAACCCAAAAGGGGGGTATTGGCACTTTTCATGGTAAAATGTGAAAAATTAAATTTTCTAAAAATGAAATTAATGCCTTCTAATTACCTCAAACATTCACTCAAAAACAGAAAATTGTTGTTTTTCGCAATATTTTTAGAAATTTGGGCTCTTTTAGTAACATTAACACCTGGGCTGAAGCATCTTTTATGATCTTTTATTGTCTTTTAGGATTCATTCTGGGTTTTATTTTGTTTATTTGATGAAAATGAACACCAATACACACCTTGGATACATTTTTGTTTGATTTGTGCTGAGTGACATTTTCACCGAGAACCCAAAGGGGGGGTATTGGCACTTTTCATGGAAAAATGTGAAAAATTAAATTTTCTAAAAATGAAATAAATGCCTTCTAAACACCTCAAACATTCACTCTAAAACAGAAGATTGTTGTTTTTCGCAATATTTTTAGAAATTTGGGCTCTTTTAGTAACATTAACACTTTCGCTTAAGCATTTTTTATGCTCATTTCTTGTCTTTCAAGATTAATTCTGGGTTTTATTTTGTTTATTTGATGAAAATGAACAACAATACACACCATGGAAACATTTTTGTTTGAATTGTGTCGAGTGAGATTTTCACCTAGAACCCAAAGGGGGGGTATTGGCACTTTTCATGGAAAAATGTGAAAAATTAAATTTTCTAAAAAGGAAATAAATGCCTTCTAAACACCTCAAACATTCACTCTAAAACAGAAGATTGTTGTTTTTCGCAATATTTTTAGAAATTTGGGCTCTTTTAGTAACATTAACACTTGCGCCGAAGCATCTTTTATGCTCATTTCTTGTCTTTCAGGATTAATTCTGGGTTTTATTTTGTTTATTTGATGAAAATGAACAAAAATACACACCATGGAAACATTTTTGATTGATTTGTGTCGAGTGAGATTTTCACCTAGAACCAAAAGGGGGGGGTATTGGCACTTTTCATGGAAAAATGTGAAATATAAATTATCTAAAAATGAAATAAATACCTTCTAAACACCTCAAACATTCACTCTAAAACAGAAGATTGTTTTTCGCAATATTTTTAGAAATTTTGGCTCTTTTAGTAACATTAACACCTGAGCTGAAGCATCTTTTATGATCTTTTATTGTTGTTCAGGATTCATTGTGGGTTTTATTTTGTTTATTTGATGAAAATGAACAACAATACACACCTTGGATACATTTTTGTTTGATTTGTGTCGAGTGAGATTTTCACCTAGAACCCAAAGTGGGGGGTATTGGCACTTTACATGGAAAAATGTGAAAAATTAAATTTTCTAAAAATGAAATAAATGCCTTCTAAACACCTCAAACATTCACTCTAAAGCAGAAGATTGTTGTTTTTCGCAATATTTTTAGAAATTTGGGCTCTTTAAGTATTATTAACACTTGCGCTGAAGCATCTTTTATGCTCATTTCTTGTCTTTCAGGATTAATTCTGGGTTTTATTTTGTTTATTTGATGAAAATGAACAACAATACACACCATGGAAACATTTTTGATTGATTTGTGTCGTGTGAGATTTTCACCTAGAACCCAAAGGGGGGTGAATTGGCACTTTTCATGGAAAAATGTGAAAAATTAAATTTTCTAAAAATGAAATAAATACCTTCTAAACACCTCAAACATTCACTCTAAAACAGAAGATTGTCGTTTTTCGCATTATTTATAGAAATTTGGGCTCTTTTAGTAACATTAACACTTTCCCTGAAGCATTTTTTATGCTCATTTCTTGTCTTTCAAGATTAGTTCTGGGTTTTATTTAATTTATTTGATGAAAATGAACAACAATACACACCATGGAAACATTTTTGTTTGATTTGTGTCGAGTGAGATTTTTCCCTAGAAGCCAAAGGGGGGGTATTGGCACTTTTCATGGAAAAATGTGAAAAATTAAATTTTCTAAAAATGAAATAAATGCCTTCTAAACACCTCAAACATTCACTCTAAAACAGAAGATTGTTGTTTTTCGCTATATTTTTAGAAATTTGGGCTCTTTTAGTAACATTAACACTTGCGCTGAAGCATCTTTTATGCTCATTTCTTGTCTTTCAGGATTAATTCTGGGTTTTATTTTGTTTATTTGATGAAAATGAAAAACAATACACACTTTGGATACATTTTTGATTGATTTGTTTCAAGTGAGATTTTCACCTAGAACCCAAAAGGGGGGTATTGGCACTTTTCATGGAAAAATGTGACAAATTAAATTTTCTAAAAATGAAATAAATACCTTCTAAACACCTCAAACATTCACTCTAAAACAGAAGATTGTCGTTTTTTCGCATTATTTATAGAAATTTGGGCTCTTTTAGTAACATTAACACTTTCCCTGAAGCATTTTTTATGCTCATTTCTTGTCTTTCAAGATTAGTTCTGGGTTTTATTTAATTTATTTGATGAAAATGAACAACAATACACACCATGGAAACATTTTTGTTTGATTTGTGTCGAGTGAGATTTTTCCCTAGAAGCCAAAGGGGGGGTATTGGCACTTTTCATGGAAAAATGTGAAAAATTAAATTTTCTAAAAATGAAATAAATGCCTTCTAAACACCTCAAACATTCACTCTTAAACAGAAGATTGTTGTTTTTTCGCAATATTTTTAGAAATTTGGGCTCTTTTAGTAACATTAACACTTGCGCTGAAGCATCTTTTATGCTCATTTCTTGTCTTTCAGGATTAATTCTGGGTTTTATTTTGTTTATTTGATGAAAATGAAAAACAATACACACTTTGGATACATTTTTGATTGATTTGTATCAAGTTAGATTTTCACCTAGAACCCAAAAGGGGGGTATTGGCACTTTTCATGGTAAAATGTGAAAAATTAAATTTTCTAAAAATGAAATTAATGCCTTCTAATTACCTCAAACATTCACTCAAAAACAGAAAATTGTTGTTTTTCGCAATATTTTTAGAAATTTGGGCTCTTTTAGTAACATTAACACCTGGGCTGAAGCATCTTTTATGATCTTTTATTGTCTTTTAGGATTCATTCTGGGTTTTATTTTGTTTATTTGATGAAAATGAACACCAATACACACCTTGGATACATTTTTGTTTGATTTGTGCTGAGTGACATTTTCACCGAGAACCCAAAGGGGGGGTATTGGCACTTTTCATGGAAAAATGTGAAAAATTAAATTTTCTAAAAATGAAATAAATGCCTTCTAAACACCTCAAACATTCACTCTAAAACAGAAGATTGTTGTTTTTCGCAATATTTTTAGAAATTTGGGCTCTTTTAGTAACATTAACACTTTCGCTTAAGCATTTTTTATGCTCATTTCTTGTCTTTCAAGATTAATTCTGGGTTTTATTTTGTTTATTTGATGAAAATGAACAACAATACACACCATGGAAACATTTTTGTTTGAATTGTGTCGAGTGAGATTTTCACCTAGAACCCAAAGGGGGGGTATTGGCACTTTTCATGGAAAAATGTGAAAAATTAAATTTTCTAAAAAGGAAATAAATGCCTTCTAAACACCTCAAACATTCACTCTAAAACAGAAGATTGTTGTTTTTCGCAATATTTTTAGAAATTTGGGCTCTTTTAGTAACATTAACACTTGCGCCGAAGCATCTTTTATGCTCATTTCTTGTCTTTCAGGATTAATTCTGGGTTTTATTTTGTTTATTTGATGAAAATGAACAAAAATACACACCATGGAAACATTTTTGATTGATTTGTGTCGAGTGAGATTTTCACCTAGAACCAAAAGGGGGGGGTATTGGCACTTTTCATGGAAAAATGTGAAATATAAATTATCTAAAAATGAAATAAATACCTTCTAAACACCTCAAACATTCACTCTAAAACAGAAGATTGTTTTTCGCAATATTTTTAGAAATTTTGGCTCTTTTAGTAACATTAACACCTGAGCTGAAGCATCTTTTATGATCTTTTATTGTTGTTCAGGATTCATTGTGGGTTTTATTTTGTTTATTTGATGAAAATGAACAACAATACACACCTTGGATACATTTTTGTTTGATTTGTGTCGAGTGAGATTTTCACCTAGAACCCAAAGTGGGGGGTATTGGCACTTTACATGGAAAAATGTGAAAAATTAAATTTTCTAAAAATGAAATAAATGCCTTCTAAACACCTCAAACATTCACTCTAAAGCAGAAGATTGTTGTTTTTCGCAATATTTTTAGAAATTTGGGCTCTTTAAGTATTATTAACACTTGCGCTGAAGCATCTTTTATGCTCATTTCTTGTCTTTCAGGATTAATTCTGGGTTTTATTTTGTTTATTTGATGAAAATGAACAACAATACACACCATGGAAACATTTTTGATTGATTTGTGTCGTGTGAGATTTTCACCTAGAACCCAAAGGGGGGTGAATTGGCACTTTTCATGGAAAAATGTGAAAAATTAAATTTTCTAAAAATGAAATAAATACCTTCTAAACACCTCAAACATTCACTCTAAAACAGAAGATTGTCGTTTTTCGCATTATTTATAGAAATTTGGGCTCTTTTAGTAACATTAACACTTTCCCTGAAGCATTTTTTATGCTCATTTCTTGTCTTTCAAGATTAGTTCTGGGTTTTATTTAATTTATTTGATGAAAATGAACAACAATACACACCATGGAAACATTTTTGTTTGATTTGTGTCGAGTGAGATTTTTCCCTAGAAGCCAAAGGGGGGGTATTGGCACTTTTCATGGAAAAATGTGAAAAATTAAATTTTCTAAAAATGAAATAAATGCCTTCTAAACACCTCAAACATTCACTCTTAAACAGAAGATTGTTGTTTTTCGCAATATTTTTAGAAATTTGGGCTCTTTTAGTAACATTAACACTTGCGCTGAAGCATCTTTTATGCTCATTTCTTGTCTTTCAGGATTAATTCTGGGTTTTATTTTGTTTATTTGATGAAAATGAAAAACAATACACACTTTGGATACATTTTTGATTGATTTGTATCAAGTTAGATTTTCACCTAGAACCCAAAAGGGGGGTATTGGCACTTTTCATGGTAAAATGTGAAAAATTAAATTTTCTAAAAATGAAATTAATGCCTTCTAATTACCTCAAACATTCACTCAAAAACAGAAAATTGTTGTTTTTCGCAATATTTTTAGAAATTTGGGCTCTTTTAGTAACATTAACACCTGGGCTGAAGCATCTTTTATGATCTTTTATTGTCTTTTAGGATTCATTCTGGGTTTTATTTTGTTTATTTGATGAAAATGAACACCAATACACACCTTGGATACATTTTTGTTTGATTTGTGCTGAGTGACATTTTCACCGAGAACCCAAAGGGGGGGTATTGGCACTTTTCATGGAAAAATGTGAAAAATTAAATTTTCTAAAAATGAAATAAATGCCTTCTAAACACCTCAAACATTCACTCTAAAACAGAAGATTGTTGTTTTTCGCAATATTTTTAGAAATTTGGGCTCTTTTAGTAACATTAACACTTTCGCTTAAGCATTTTTTATGCTCATTTCTTGTCTTTCAAGATTAATTCTGGGTTTTATTTTGTTTATTTGATGAAAATGAACAACAATACACACCATGGAAACATTTTTGTTTGAATTGTGTCGAGTGAGATTTTCACCTAGAACCCAAAGGGGGGGTATTGGCACTTTTCATGGAAAAATGTGAAAAATTAAATTTTCTAAAAAGGAAATAAATGCCTTCTAAACACCTCAAACATTCACTCTAAAACAGAAGATTGTTGTTTTTCGCAATATTTTTAGAAATTTGGGCTCTTTTAGTAACATTAACACTTGCGCCGAAGCATCTTTTATGCTCATTTCTTGTCTTTCAGGATTAATTCTGGGTTTTATTTTGTTTATTTGATGAAAATGAACAAAAATACACACCATGGAAACATTTTTGATTGATTTGTGTCGAGTGAGATTTTCACCTAGAACCAAAAGGGGGGGGTATTGGCACTTTTCATGGAAAAATGTGAAATATAAATTATCTAAAAATGAAATAAATACCTTCTAAACACCTCAAACATTCACTCTAAAACAGAAGATTGTTTTTCGCAATATTTTTAGAAATTTTGGCTCTTTTAGTAACATTAACACCTGAGCTGAAGCATCTTTTATGATCTTTTATTGTTGTTCAGGATTCATTGTGGGTTTTATTTTGTTTATTTGATGAAAATGAACAACAATACACACCTTGGATACATTTTTGTTTGATTTGTGTCGAGTGAGATTTTCACCTAGAACCCAAAGTGGGGGGTATTGGCACTTTACATGGAAAAATGTGAAAAATTAAATTTTCTAAAAATGAAATAAATGCCTTCTAAACACCTCAAACATTCACTCTAAAGCAGAAGATTGTTGTTTTTCGCAATATTTTTAGAAATTTGGGCTCTTTAAGTATTATTAACACTTGCGCTGAAGCATCTTTTATGCTCATTTCTTGTCTTTCAGGATTAATTCTGGGTTTTATTTTGTTTATTTGATGAAAATGAACAACAATACACACCATGGAAACATTTTTGATTGATTTGTGTCGTGTGAGATTTTCACCTAGAACCCAAAGGGGGGTGAATTGGCACTTTTCATGGAAAAATGTGAAAAATTAAATTTTCTAAAAATGAAATAAATACCTTCTAAACACCTCAAACATTCACTCTAAAACAGAAGATTGTCGTTTTTCGCATTATTTATAGAAATTTGGGCTCTTTTAGTAACATTAACACTTTCCCTGAAGCATTTTTTATGCTCATTTCTTGTCTTTCAAGATTAGTTCTGGGTTTTATTTAATTTATTTGATGAAAATGAACAACAATACACACCATGGAAACATTTTTGTTTGATTTGTGTCGAGTGAGATTTTTCCCTAGAAGCCAAAGGGGGGGTATTGGCACTTTTCATGGAAAAATGTGAAAAATTAAATTTTCTAAAAATGAAATAAATGCCTTCTAAACACCTCAAACATTCACTCTAAAACAGAAGATTGTTGTTTTTCGCTATATTTTTAGAAATTTGGGCTCTTTTAGTAACATTAACACTTGCGCTGAAGCATCTTTTATGCTCATTTCTTGTCTTTCAGGATTAATTCTGGGTTTTATTTTGTTTATTTGATGAAAATGAAAAACAATACACACTTTGGATACATTTTTGATTGATTTGTTTCAAGTGAGATTTTCACCTAGAACCCAAAAGGGGGGTATTGGCACTTTTCATGGAAAAATGTGACAAATTAAATTTTCAAAAAATGAAATAAATGCCTTCTAATTACCTCAAACATTCACTCTAAAACAGAAAATTGTTGTTTTTCGCAATATTTTTAGAAATTTGGGCTCTTTTAGTAACATTAACACTTTCGCTGAAGCATTTTTTATGCTCATTTCTTGTCTTTCAAGATTAATTCTGGGTTTTATTTTGTTTATTTGATGAAAATGAACAACAATACACACCATGGAAACATTTTTGTTTGAATTGTGTCGAGTGAGATTTTCACCTAGAACCCAAAGGGGGGGTATTGGCACTTTTCATGGAAAAATGTGAAAAATTAAATTTTCTAAAAATGAAATAAATGCCTTCTAAACACCTCAAACATTCACTCTTAAAAAGAAGATTGTTGTTTTTCGCAATATTTTTAGAAATTTGGGCTCTTTTAGTAACATTAACACTTGCGCCGAAGCATTTTTTATGCTCATTTCTTGTCTTTCAAGATTAATTCTGGGTTTTATTTTGTTTCTTTGATGAAAATGAACAACAATACACACCATGGAAACATTTTTGTTTGATTTGTGTCGAGTGAGATTTTCACCTAGAACCCAAAGGGGGGGGTATTGGCACTTTTCATGGAAAAATGTGAAAAATAAATTATCTAAAAATGAAATAAATACCTTCTAAACACCTCAAACATTCACTCTTAAACAGAAGATTGTTGTTTTTCGCAATATTTTTAGAAATTTTGGCTCTTTTAGTAACATTAACACTTCGGCTGAAGCATCTTTTATGATCTTTTATTGTCTTTCAGGATTCATTCTGGGTTTTATTTTGTTTATTTGATGAAAATGAACAACAATACACACCTTGGATACATTTTTGTTTGATTTGTGTCGAGTGAGATTTTCACCTAGAAGCCAAAGGGGGGGTATTGGCACTTTTCATGGAAAAATGTGAAAAATTTAATTTTCTAAAAATGAAATAAATGCCTTCTAAACACCTCAAACATTCACTCTAAAACAGAAGATTGTTGTTTTTCGCAATATTTTTAGAAATTTTGGCTCCAATAGTAACATTAACACCTGGGCTGAAGCATCTTTTATGATCATTTATTGTCTTTCAGGATACATTCTGGGTTTTATTTTGTTTATTTGATGAAAATGAACAACAATACACACCTTGGATACATTTTTGTTTGATTTGTGTCGAGTTAGATTTTCACCTAGAACCCAAAGGGGGGGGTATTGGCATTTTTCATGGAAAAATGTGAAAAATTAAATTTTCTAAAAATGAAATAAATGCCTTCTATACACCTCAAACATTCACTCTAAAACAGAAGATTGTTGTTTTTCGCAATATTTTTAGAAATTTGGGCTCTTTTAGTAACATTAACACCTGAGCTGAAGCATCTTTTATGATCTTTTATTGTCTTTCAGGATTCATTCTGGGTTTTATTTTGTTTATTTGATGAAAAGGAACAACAATACACACCTTGGATACATTTTTGTTTGATTTGTAACGAGTGAGATTTTCACCTAGAACCCAAAGGGGGGGGTATTGGCACTTTTCATGGAAAAATGTGAAAAATTAAATTTTCTAAAAATGAAATAAATGCCTTCTAAACACCTCAAACATTCACTCTAAAACAGAAGATTGTTGTTTTTCGCAATATTTTTAGAAATTTGGGCTCTTTTAGTAACATTAACACTTGGGCTGAAGCATCTTTTATGCTCATTTCTTTTCTTTCAGGATTAATTCTGGGTTTTATTTTGTTTATTTGATGAAAATGAACAACAATACACACCATGGAAACATTTTTGTTTGATATGTGTCGAGTGAGATTTTCACCTAGAACCCAAAGGGGGGGGTATTGGCACTTTTCATGGAAAAATGTAAAAAATTAAATTTTCTAAAAATGAAATAAATGCCTTCTAAACACCTCAAACATTCACTCTAAAACAGAAGATTGTTGTTTTTCGCAATATTTTTAGAAATTTGGGCTCTTTTAGTAAAATTAACACTTGCGCTGCAGATCTTTTCTGCTCATTTCATGTCTTTCAGGATTAATTCTTGGTTTTATTTTGTTTATTTGATGAAAATAAACAGCAATTAACACCATGGAAACATTTTTGTTTGATTTGTGTCAAGTGAGATTTTCACCTATAACCCAAAAGGGGGGGTATTGGTACTTTTCATGGAAAAATGTGAAAAATTAAATTTTCTAAAAATGAAATAAATGCTCTCTTATTACCTCAAACATTCACTCTAAAACAGAAGATTGTTGTTTTTCGCAATATTTTTAGAAATTTTGGCTCTTTTAGTAACATTAACACTTCGGCTGAAGCATCTTTTATGATCTTTTATTGTCTTTCAGGATTTATTCTGGGTTTTATTTTGTTTATTTGATGAAAATGAACAACAATACACACCTTGGATACATTTTTGTTTGATTTGTGTCGAGTGAGATTTTCACCTAGAACCCAAAGGGGGGGGTATTGGCACTTTTCATGGAAAAATGTGATAAATAAAATTTTCTAAAAATGAAATAAATGCCTTCTAAACACCTCAAACATTCACTCTAAAACAGAAGATTGTTGTTTTTCGCAATATTTTTAGAAATTTGGGCTCTTTTAGTAACATTAACACTTGCGCTGAAGCATCTTTTATGCTCATTTCTTGTCTTTCAGGATTAATTCTGGGTTTTATTTTGTTTATTTGATGAAAATGAAAAACAATACACACTTTGGATACATTTTTGATTGATTTGTATCAAGTGAGATTTTCACCTAGAACCCAAAAGGGGGGTATTGGCACTTTTCATGGTAAAATGTGAAAAATTAAATTTTCTAAAAATGAAATAAATGCCTTCTAATTACCTCAAACATTCACTCAAAAACAGAAAATTGTTGTTTTTCGCAATATTTTTAGAAATTTGGGCTCTTTTAGTAACATTAACACTTTGGCTGAAGCATCTTTTATGATCTTTTATTGTCTTTTAGGATTCATTCTGGGTTTTATTTTGTTTATTTGATGAAAATGAACACCAATACACACCTTGGATACATTTTTGTTTGATTTGTGCTGAGTGAGATTTTCACCTAGAACCCAAAGAGGGGGGGTATTGGCACTTTTCATGGAAAAATGTGAAAAATTAAATTTTCTAAAAATGAAATAAATGCCTTCTAAACACCTCAAACATTCACTCTAAAACAGAAGATTGTTGTTTTTCGCAATATTTTTAGAAATTTGGGCTCTTTTAGTAACATTAACACTTTCGCTGAAGCATTTTTTATGCTCATTTCTTGTCTTTCAAGATTAATTCTGGGTTTTATTTTGTTTATTTGATGAAAATGAACAACAATACACAACATGGAAACATTTTTGTTTGAATTGTGTCGAGTGAGATTTTCACCTAGAACCCAAAGGGGGGGTATTGGCACTTTTCATGGAAAAATGTGAAAAATTAAATTTTCTAAAATGAAATAAATGCCTTCTAAACACCTCAAACATTCACTCTTAAAAAGAAGATTGTTGTTTTTCGCAATATTTTTAGAAATTTGGGCTCTTTTAGTAACATTAACACTTGCGCCGAAGCATCTTTTATGCTCATTTCTTGTCTTTCAGGATTAATTCTGGGTTTTATTTTGTTTATTTGATGAAAATGAACTAAAATACACACCATGGAAACATTTTTGATTGATTTGTGTCGAGTGAGATTTTCACCTAGAACCCAAAGGGGGGGGTATTGGCACTTTTCATGGAAAAATGTGAAATATAAATTATCTAAAAATGAAATAAATACCTTCTAAACACCTCAAACATTCACTCTAAAACAGAAGATTGTTGTTTTTCGCAATATTTTTAGAAATTTTGGCTCTTTTAGTAACATTTACACCTGAGCTGAAGCATCTTTTATGATCTTTTATTGTTGTTCAGGATTCATTGTGGGTTTTATTTTGTTTATTTGATGAAAATGAACAACAATACACACCTTGGATACATTTTTGTTTGATTTGTGTCGAGTGAGATTTTCACCTAGAACCCAAAGGGGGGGTATTGGCACTTTTCATGGAAAAATGTGAAAAATTACATTTTCTAAAAATGAAATAAATGCCTTCTAAACACCTCAAACATTCACTCTAAAACAGAAGATTGTTGTTTTTCGCTATATTTTTAGAAATTTGGGCTCTTTTAGTAACATTAACACTTGCGCTGAAGCATCTTTTATGCTCATTTCTTGTCTTTCAGGATTAATTCTGGGTTTTATTTTGTTTATTTGATGAAAATGAAAAACAATACACACTTTGGATACATTTTTGATTGATTTGTATCAAGTGAGATTTTCACCTAGAAAACAAAAGGGGGGTATTGGCACTTTTCATGGAAAAATGTGACAAATAAATTTTCAAAAAATGAAATAAATGCCTTCTAATTACCTCAAACATTCACTCTAAAACAGAAAATTGTTGTTTTTCGCAATATTTTTAGAAATTTGGGCTCTTTTAGTAACATTAACACTTTGGCTGAAGCATCTTTTATGATCTTTTATTGTCTTTTAGGATTCATTCTGAGTTTTATTTTGTTTATTTGATGAAAATGAACACCAATACACACCTTGGATACATTTTTGTTTGATTTGTGCTGAGTGAGATTTTCACCTAGAACCCAAAGGGGGGGGGTATTGGCACTTTTCATGGAAAAATGAGAAAAATTAAATTTTCTAAAAATGAAATAAATGCCTTCTAAACACCTCAAACATTCACTCTAAAACAGAAGATTGTTGTTTTTCGCAATATTTTTAGAAATTTGGGCTCTTTTAGTATTATTAACACTTGCGCTGAAGCATCTTTTATGCTCATTTCTTGTCTTTCAGGATTAATTCTGGGTTTTATTTTGTTTATTTGATGAAAATGAAAAACAATACACACCATGGAAACATTTTTGATTGATTTGTGTCGAGTGAGATTTTCACCTAGAACCCAAAGGGGGGTGAATTGGCACTTTTCATGGAAAAATGTGAAAAATTAAATTTTCTAAAAATGAAATAAATACCTTCTAAAATCCTCAAACATTCACTCTAAAACAGAAGATTGTCGTTTTTCGCATTATTTATAGAAATTTGGGCTCTTTTAGTAACATTAACACTTTCCCTGAAGCATTTTTTATGCTCATTTCTTGTCTTTCAAGATTAGTTCTGGGTTTTATTTAATTTATTTGATGAAAATGAACAACAATACACACCATGGAAACATTTTTGTTTGATTTGTGTCGAGTGAGATTTTCACCTAGAAGCCAAAGGGGGGGTATTGGCACTTTTCATGGAAAAATGTGAAAAATTAAATTTTCTAAAAATGAAATAAATGCCTTCTAAACACCTCAAACATTCACTCTAAAACAGAAGATTGTTGTTTTTCGCAATATTTTTAGAAATTTGGGCTCTTTTAGTAACATTAACACTTGCGCTGAAGCATCTTTTATGCTCATTTCTTGTCTTTCAGGATTAATTCTGGGTTTTATTTTGTTTATTTGATGAAAATGAAAAACAATACACACTTTGGATACATTTTTGATTGATTTGTATCAAGTGAGATTTTCACCTAGAAAACAAAAGGGGGGTATTGGCACTTTTCATGGAAAAATGTGACAAATTAAATTTTCTAAAAATGAAATAAATGCCTTCTAATTACCTCAAACATTCACTCTAAAACAGAAAATTGTTGTTTTTCGCAATATTTTTAGAAATTTGGGCTCTTTTAGTAACATTAACACTTTGGCTGAAGCATCTTTTATGATCTTTTATTGTCTTTTAGGATTCATTCTGGGTTTTATTTTGTTTATTTGATGAAAATGAACACCAATCCACACCTTGGATACATTTTTGTTTGATTTGTGCTGAGTGAGTTTTTCACCTAGAACCCAAAGGGGGGGGGTATTGGCACTTTTCATGGAAAAATGTGAAAAATTAAATCTTCTAAAAATGAAATAAATGCCTTCTAAACACCTCAAACATTCACTCTAAAACAGAAGATTGTTGTTTTTCGCAATATTTTTAGAAATTTGGGCTCTTTTAGTAACATTACCACTTTCGCTGAAGCATTTTTTATGCTCATTTCTTGTCTTTCAAGATTAATTCTGGGTTTTATTTTGTTTCTTTGATGAAAATGAACAACAATACACACCATGGAAACATTTTTGTTTGATTTGTGTCGAGTGAGATTTTCACCTAGAACCCAAAGGGGGGGGTAATGGCACTTTTCATGGAAAAATGTGAAAAATAAATTATCTAAAAATGAAATAAATACCTTCTAAACACCTCAAACATTCACTCTTAAACAGAAGATTGTTGTTTTTCGCAATATTTTTAGAAATTTTGGCTCTTTTAGTAACATTAACACCTGAGCTGAAGCATCTTTTATGATCTTTTATTGTTGTTCAGGATTCATTCTGGGTTTTATTTTGTTTATTTGATGAAAATGAACAACAATACACACCTTGGATACATTTTTGTTTGATTTGTGTCGAGTGAGATTTTCACCTAGAACCCAAAGGGGGGGGGGTATTGGCACTTTTCATGGAAAAATGTGAAAAATTAACATTTCTAAAAATGAAATAAATGCCTTCTAAACACCTCAAACATTCACTCTAAAACAGAAGATTGTTGTTTTTCGCAATATTTTTAGAAATTTGGGCTCTTTTAGTAACATTAACCCTTCGCCGAAGCATCTTTTATGCTCATTTCTTGTCTTTCAGGATTAATTCTGGGTTTTATTTTGTTTATTTGAAGAAAATGAACAACAATACACACCATGGAAACATTTTTGTTTGATTTGTGTCGAGTGAGATTTTCACCTAGAACCCAAAGGGGGGGTATTGGCACTTTTCATGGAAAAATGTGAAAAATTAAATTTTCTAAAAATGAAATAAATGCCTTCTAAACACCTCAAACATTCACTCTAAAACAGAAGATTGTTGTTTTTCGCAATATTTTTAGAAATTTGGGCTCTTTAGTAACATTAACACTTGCGCTGAAGCATCTTTTATGCTCATTTCTTGTCTTTCAGGATTAATTCTGGGTTTTATTTTGTTTATTTGATGAAAATGAACAACAATACACACCTCGGATACATATTTGTTTGATTTGTGTCGAGTGACATTTTCACCTAGAACCCAAAGGGGGGGGTATTGGCACTTTTCATGGAAAAATGTGAAAAATTAAATTTTCTAAAAATGAAATAAATGCCTTCTAAACACCTCAAACATTCACTCTAAAACAGAAGATTGTTGTTTTTCGCAATATTTTTAGAAATTTGGGCTCTTTTAGTAACATTAACACCTGGGCTGAAGCATCTTTTATGATAATTTATCATCTTTCAGGATTCATTCTGGGTTTTATTTTGTTTATTTGATGAAAATGAACAACAATACATACCTTGGATACATTTTTGTTTGATTTGTGTCGAGTGAGAATTTCACCTAGAACCCAAAGGGGTGGGTATTGGCACTTTTCATGGAAAAATGTGAAAAATTAAATTTTCTAAAAATGAAATAAATACCTTCTAAACACCTCAAACATTCACTCTAAAACAGAAGATTGTTGTTTTTCGCAATATTTTTAGAAATTTGGGCTCTTTTAGTAACATTAACACCTGGGCTGAAGCATCTTTTATGATAATTTATTGTCTTTCAGGATTCATTCTGGGTTTTATTTTGTTTATTTGATGAAAATGAACAACAATACATACCTTGGATACATTTTTGTTTGATTTGTGTCGAGTGAGAATTTCACCTAGAACCCAAAGGGGTGGGTATTGGCACTTTTCATGGAAAAATGTGAAAAATTAAATTTTCTAAAAATGAAATAAATGCCTTCTAAACACCTCAAACCTTCACTCTAAAACAGAAGATTGTTGTTTTTCGCAATATTTTTAGAAATTTGGGCTCTTTTAGTAACATTAAAACCTGGGCTGAAGGATCTTTTGTGATAATTTATTGTCTTTCAGGATACATTCTGGGTTTTATTTTGTTTATTTGATGAAAATGAACAACAATACACACCTTGGATACATTTTTGTTTGATTTGTGTCGAGTGAGATTTTCACCTAGAACCCAAAGGGGGGGTATTGGCACTTTTCATGGAAAAATGTGAAAAATTAAATTTTCTAAAAATGAAATAAATGCCTTCTAAACACCTCAAACATTCACTCTAAAACAGAAGATTGTTGTTTTTCGCAATATTTTTAGAAATTTGGGCTCTTTTAGTAACAGTAACACTTGGGCTGAAGCATCTTTTATGATCTTTTATTGTCTTTAAGGATTCATTCTGGGTTTTATTTTGTTTATTTGATGAAAATGAACAACAATACACACCTTGGATACATTTTTGTTTGATTTGTGTCGAGTGAGATTTTCACCTAGAACCCAAAGGGGGGGGTATTGGCACTTTTCATTGAAAAATGTGAAAAATTAAATTTTCTAAAAATGAAATAAATGCCTTCTAAACACCTCAAACATTCACTCTAAAACAGAAGATTGTTGTTTTTCGCAATATTTTTAGAAATTTGGGCTTTTTTGTAACATAAACACTTGCGCTGAAGCATCTTTTATGCTCATTTCTTGTCTTTCAGGATTAATTCTGGGTTTTATTTTGTTTATTTGATGAAAATGAACAACAATACACACCATGGAAACATTTTTGATTGATTTGTGTCGAGTGAGATTTTCACCTAGAACCCAAAGGGGGGGGTATTGGCACTTTTCATGGAAAAATGTTAAAAATTAAATTTTCTAAAAATGAAATAAATACCTTCTAAACACCTCAAACATTCACTCTAAAACAGAAGATTGTTGTTTTTCGCAATATTTTTAGAAATTTTGGCTCTTTTAGTAACATTATCACTTCGGCTGAAGCATCTTTAATGATCTTTTATTGTCTTTCAGGATTCATTCTGGGTTTTATTTTGTTTATTTGATGAAAATGAACAACAATACACACCTTGGATACATTTTTGTTTGATTTGTGACGAGTGAGATTTTCACCTAGAACCCAAAGGGGGGGGTATTGGCACTTTTCATGGAAAAATGTAAAAAATTAAATTTTCTAAAAATGAAATAAATGCCTTCTAAACACCTCAAACATTCACTCTTAAACAGAAGATTGTTGTTTTTCGCAATATTTTTAGAAATTTGGGCTCTTTTAGTAAAATTAACACTTGCGCTGCATCATCTTTTCTGCTCATTTCATGTCTTTCAGGATTCATTCTTGGTTTTATTTTGTTTATTTGATGAAAATGAACAGCAATACACACCATGGAAACATTTTTGTTTGATTTGTGTCAAGTGAGATTTTCACCTAGAACCCAAAAGGGGGGGTATTGGTACTTTTCATGGAAAAATGTGAAAAATTAAATTTTCTAAAAATGAAATAAATGCCTTCTTATTACCTCAAACATTCACTCTAAAACAGAAGATTGTTGTTTTTCGCAATATTTTTAGAAATTTGGGCTCTTTTAGTAACATTAACACTTGCGCTGAAGCATCTTTTATGCTCATTTCTTGTCTTTCAGGATTAATTCTGGGTTTTATTTTGTTTATTTGATGAAAATGAAAAACAATACACACCATGGAAACATTTTTGATTGATTTGTGTCGAGTGAGATTTTCACCTAGAACCCAAAGGGGGGGGTATTGGCATTTTTCATGGAAAAATGTGAAAAATTAAATTTTCTAAAAATGAAATAAATGCCTTCTAAACACCTCAAACATTCACTCTAAAACAGAAGATTGTTGTTTTTCGCAATATTTTTAGAAATTTGGGCTCTTATAGTAACATTAACACTTGCGCTGAAGCATCTTTTATGCTCATTTTTTGTCTTTCAGGATTAATTCTGGGTTTTATTTTGTTTATTTGATGAAAATGAAAACCAATACACACCATGGAAACATTTTTGATTGATTTGTGTCGAGTGAGATTTTCACCTAGAACCCAAAGGGGGGGTATTGGCACTTTTCATGGAAAAATGTGAAAAATTAAATTTTCTAAAAATGAAATAACTACCTTCTAAACACCTCAAACATTCACTCTAAAACAGAAGATTGTGGTTTTTCGCAATATTTTTAGAAATTTTGGCTCTTTTAGTAACATTAACACTTCGGCTGAAGCATCTTTTATGATCTTTTATTGTCTTTCAGGATTCATTCTGGGTTTTATTTTGTTTATTTGATGAAAATGAACAACAATACACACCTTGGATACATTTTTGTTTGATTTGTGTCGAGTGAGATTTTCACCTAGAACCCAAAGGGGGGGGTATTGGCATTTTTCATGGAAAAATGTGAAAAATTAAATTTTCTAAAAATGAAATAAATACCTTCTATACACCTCAAACATTCACTCTAAAAAAGAAGATTGTTGTTTTTCGCAATATATTTAGAAATTTGGGCTCTTTTAGTAACATTAACACCTGAGCTGAAGCATCTTTTATGATCTTTTATTGTCTTTCAGGATTCATTCTGGGTTTTATTTTGTTTATTTGATGAAAAGGAACAACAATACACACCTTGGATACATTTTTGTTTGATTTGTAACGAGTGAGATTTTCACCTAGAACCCAAAGTTGGGGGTATTGGCACTTTTCATGGAAAAATGTGAAAAATTAAATTTTCTAAAAATGAAATAAATGCCTTCTAAACACCTCAAACATTCACTCTAAAACAGAAGATTGTTGTTTTTCGCAATATTTTTAGAAATTTGGGCTCTTTTAGTAACATTAACACCTGGGCTGAAGCATCTTTTATGATCATTTATTGTCTTTCAGGATACATTCTGGGTTTTATTTTGTTTATTTGTAGAAAATGAACAACAATACACACCTTGGATACATTTTTGTTTGATTTGTGTCGATTGGGATTTTCACCTAGAACCCAAAGGGGGGGGTATTCGCACTTTTCATGGAAAAATGTGAAAAATAAAATTTTCTAAAAATGAAAAAAAACCTTCTTAACACCTCAAACATTCACTCTAAAACAGAAGATTGTTGTTTTTCGCAATATTTTTAGAAATTTGGGCTCTTTTAGTAACATTAACACTTGGGCTGAAGAATCTTTTATGCTCATTTCTTTTCTTTCAGGATTAATTCTGGGTTTTATTTTGTTTATTTGATGAAAATGAACAACAATACACACCATGGAAACATTTTTGTTTGATATGTGTCGAGTGAGATTTTCACCTAGAACCCAAAGGGGGGGGTATTGGCACTTTTCATGGAAAAATGTAAAAAATTAAATTTTCTAAAAATGAAATAAATGCCTTCTAAACAACTCAAACATTCACTCTAAAACAGAAGATTGTTGTTTTTCGCAATATTTTTAGAAATTTGGGCTACAATAGTAACATTAACACTTGTGCTGCAGATCTTTTCTGCTCATTTCATGTCTTTCAGGATTAATTCTTGGTTTTATTTTGTTTATTTGATGAAAATAAACAGCAATTAACACCATGGAAACATTTTTGTTTGATTTGTGTCAAGTGAGATTTTCACCTATAACCCAAAAGGGGGGGGTATTGGTACTTTTCATGGAAAAATGTGAAAAATTAAATTTTCTAAAAATGAAATAAATGCCTTCTTATTACCTCAAACATTCACTCTAAAACAGAAGATTGTTGTTTTTCGCAATATTTTTAGAAATTTGGGCTCTTTTAGTAACATTAACACTTGCGCTGAAGCATCTTTTATGCTCATTTCTTGTCTTTCAGGATTAATTCTGGGTTTTATTTTGTTTATTTGATGAAAATGAACAACATAACACACCATGGAAACATTTTTGATTGATTTGTGTCGAGTGAGATTTTCACCTAGAACCCAAAGGGGGGGGTATTGGCACTTTTCATGGAAAAATGTGAAAAATTAAATTTTCTAAAAATGAAATAATTGCCTTCTAAACACCTCAAACATTCACTCTAAAACAGAAGATTGTTGTTTTTCGCAATATTTTTAGAAATTTGGGCTCTTTTAGTAACATTAACACTTGCGCTGAAGCATCTTTTATGCTCATTTCTTGTCTTTCAGGATTAGTTCTGGGTTTTATTTTGTTTATTTGATGAAAATGAACAACAATACACACCATGGAAACATTTTTGATTGATTTGTGTCGAGTGAGATTTTCACCTAGAACCCAAAGGGGGGGGTATTGGCACTTTTCATGGAAAAATGTGAAAAATTAAATTTTCTAAAAATGAAATAAATACCTTCTAAACACCTCAAACATTCACTCTAAAACAGAAGATTGTTGTTTTTCGCAATATTTTTAGAAATTTTGGCTCTTTTAGTAACATTAACACTTCGGCTGAAGCATCTTTTATGATCTTTTATTGTCTTTCAGGATTTATTCTGGGTTTTATTTTGTTTATTTGATGAAAAGGAACAACAATACACACCTTGGATACATTTTTGTTTGATTTGTAACGAGTGAGATTTTCACCTAGAACCCAAAGGTGGGGGTATTGGCACTTTTCATGGAAAAATGTGAAAAATTAAATTTTCTAAAAATGAAATAAATGCCTTCTAAACACCTCAAACATTCACTCTAAAACAGAAGATTGTTGTTTTTCGCAATATTTTTAGAAATTTGGGCTCTTTTAGTAACATTAACACTTGGGCTGAAGCATCTTTTATGCTCATTTCTTTTCTTTCAGGATTAATTCTGGGTTTTATTTTGTTTATTTGATGAAAATGAACAACAATACACACCATGGAAACATTTTTGTTTGATATGTGTCGAGTGAGATTTTCACCTAGAACCCAAAGGGGGGGGTATTGGCACTTTTCATGGAAAAATGTGAAAAATAAAATTTTCTAAAAATGAAAAAAAACCTTCTTAACACCTCAAACATTCACTCTAAAACAGAAGATTGTTGTTTTTCGCAATATTTTTAGAAATTTGGGCTCTTTTAGTAACATTAACACTTGGGCTGAAGAATCTTTTATGCTCATTTCTTTTCTTTCAGGATTAATTCTGGGTTTTATTTTGTTTATTTGATGAAAATGAACAACAATACACACCATGGAAACATTTTTGTTTGATATGTGTCGAGTGAGATTTTCACCTAGAACCCAAAGGGGGGGGTATTGGCACTTTTCATGGAAAAATGTAAAAAATTAAATTTTCTAAAAATGAAATAAATGCCTTCTAAACAACTCAAACATTCACTCTAAAACAGAAGATTGTTGTTTTTCGCAATATTTTTAGAAATTTGGGCTACAATAGTAACATTAACACTTGTGCTGCAGATCTTTTCTGCTCATTTCATGTCTTTCAGGATTAATTCTTGGTTTTATTTTGTTTATTTGATGAAAATAAACAGCAATTAACACCATGGAAACATTTATGTTAGATTTGTGTCAAGTGAGATTTTCACCTATAACCCAAAAGGGGGGGTATTGGTACTTTTCATGGAAAAATGTGAAAAATTAAATTTTCTAAAAATGAAATAAATGCCTTCTTATTACCTCAAACATTCACTCTAAAACAGAAGATTGTTGTTTTTCGCAATATTTTTAGAAATTTGGGCTCTTTTAGTAACATTAACACTTGCGCTGAAGCATCTTTTATGCTCATTTCTTGTCTTTCAGGATTAATTCTGGGTTTTATTTTGTTTATTTGATGAAAATGTACAACAATACACACCATGGAAACATTTTTGATTGATTTGTGTCGAGTGAGATTTTCACCTAGAACCCAAAGGGGGGGGTATTGGCACTTTTCATGGAAAAATGTGAAAAATTAAATTTTCTAAAAATGAAATAATTGCCTTCTAAACACCTCAAACATTCACTCTAAAACAGAAGATTGTTGTTTTTCGCAATATTTTTAGAAATTTGGGCTCTTTTAGTAACATTAACACTTGCGCTGAAGCATCTTTTATGCTCATTTCTTGTCTTTCAGGATTAGTTCTGGGTTTTATTTTGTTTATTTGATGAAAATGAACAACAATACACACCATGGAAACATTTTTGATTGATTTGTGTCGAGTGAGATTTTCACCTAGAACCCAAAGGGGGGGGTATTGGCACTTTTCATGGAAAAATGTGAAAAATTAAATTTTCTAAAAATGAAATAAATACCTTCTAAACACCTCAAACATTCACTCTAAAACAGAAGATTGTTGTTTTTCGCAATATTTTTAGAAATTTTGGCTCTTTTAGTAACATTAACACTTCGGCTGAAGCATCTTTTATGATCTTTTATTGTCTTTCAGGATTTATTCTGGGTTTTATTTTGTTTATTTGATGAAAATGAACAACAATACACACCTTGGATACATTTTTGTTTGATTTGTGTCGAGTGAGATTTTCACCTAGAACCTAAAGGGGGGGGTATTGGCACTTTTCATGGAAAAATGTGAAAAATTAAATTTTCTTAAAATGAAATAAATGCCTTCTAAACACCTCAAACATTCACTCTAAAACAGAAGATTGTTGTTTTTCGCAATATTTTTAGAAATTTTGGCTCTTTTAGTAACATTAACACTTCGGCTGAAGCATCTTTTATGATCTTTTATTGTCTTTCAGGATTCATTCTGGGTTTTATTTTGTTTATTTGATGAAAATAAACAACAATACACACCTTGGATACATTTTTGTTTGATTTGTGTCGAGTGAGATTTTCACCTAGAACCCAAAGGGGGGGGTATTGGCACTTTTCATGGAAAAATGTGAAAAATTAAATTTTCTTAAAATGAAATAAATGCCTTCTAAACACCTCAAACATTCACTCTAAAACAGAAGATTGTTGTTTTTCGCAATATTTTTAGAAATTTGGGCTCTTTTAGTAACATTAACACCTGGGCTGAAGCATCTTTTATGATCATTTATTGTCTTTCAGGATACATTCTGGGTTTTATTTTGTTTATTTGATGAAAATGAACAACAATACACACCTTGGATACATTTTTGTTTGATTTGTGTCGAGTGAGATTTTCACCTAGAACCCAAAGGGGGGGTATTGGCATTTTTCATGAAAAAATTAAATTTTCTAAAAATGAAATAAATGCCTTCTATACACCTCAAACATTCACTCTAAAACAGAAGATTGTTGTTTTTCGCAATATATTTAGAAATTTGGGCTCTTTTAGTAACATTAACACCTGAGCTGAAGCATCTTTTATGATCTTTTATTGTCTTTCAGGATTCATTCTGGGTTTTATTTTGCTTATTTGATGAAAAGGAACAACAATACACACCTTGGATACATTTTTGTTTGATTTGTAACGAGTGAGATTTTCACCTAGAACCCAAAGGGGGGGGTATTGTCACTTTTCATTGAAAAATGTGAAAAATTAAATTTTCTAAAAATGAAATAAATGCCTTCTAAACACCTCAAACATTCACTCTAAAACAGAAGATTGTTGTTTTTCGCAATATTTTTAGAAATTTGGGCTCTTTTAGTAACATTAACACCTGGGCAGAAGCATCTTTTATGATTATTTATTGTCTTGCAGGATACATTCTGGGTTTTATTTTGTTTATTTGATGAAAATGAACAACAATACACACCTTGGATACATTTTTGTTTGATTTGTGTTGAGTGAGATTTTCACCTAGAACCCAAAGGGTGGGTATTGGCACTTTTCATGGAAAAATGTGAAAAATTAAATTTTCTAAAAATGAAATAAATGCCTTCTAAACACCTCAAACATTCACTCTAAAACAGAAGATTAATGTTTTTCGCCATATTTTTAGAAATTTGGGCTCTTTTAGTAACATTAACACCTGGGCTGAAGCATCTTTTATGATCATTTATTGTCTTTCAGGGAACATTCTGGGTTTTATTTTGTTTATTTGATGAAAATGAACAACAATACACACCTTGGATACATTTTTGTTTGATTTGTGTCGATTGGGATTTTCACCTAGAACCCAAAGGGGGGGGTATTGGCACTTTTCATGGAAAAATGTGAAAAATAAAATTTTCTAAAAATGAAAAAAAACCTTCTTAACACCTCAAACATTCACTCTAAAACAGAAGATTGTTGTTTTTCGCAATATTTTTAGAAATTTGGGCTCTTTTAGTAACATTAACACTTGGGCTGAAGCATCTTTTATGCTCATTTCTTTTCTTTCAGGATTAATTCTGGGTTTTATTTTGTTTATTTGATGAAAATGAACAACAATACACACCATGGAAACATTTTTGTTTGATATGTGTCGAGTGAGATTTTCACCTAGAACCCAAAGGGGGGGGTATTGGCACTTTTCATGGAAAAAAGTAAAAAATTAAATTTTCTAAAAATGAAATAAATGCCTTCTAAACACCTCAAACATTCACTCTAAAACAGAAGATTGTTGTTTTTCGCAATATTTTTAGAAATTTGGGCTCGTTTAGTAAAATTAACACTTGCGCTGCAGATCTTTTCTGCTCATTTCATGTCTTTCAGGATTAATTCTTGGTTTTTTTTTGTTTATTTGATGAAAATAAACAGCAATTAACACCATGGAAACATTTTTGTTTGATTTGTGTCAAGTGAGATTTTCACCTATAACCCAAAAGGGGGGGTAATGGTACTTCTCATGGAAAAATGTGAAAAATTAAATTTTCTAAAAATGAAATAAATGCCTTCTTATTACCTCAAACATTCACTCTAAAACAGAAGATTGTTGTTTTTCGCAATATTTTTAGAAATTTGGGCTCTTTTAGTAAAATTAACACTTGCGCTGCAGCATCTTTTCTGCTCATTTCATGTCTTTCAGGATTATTTCTTGGTTTTATTTTTTTTATTTGATGAAAATGAACAGCAATACACACCATGGAAACATTTTTGTTTGATTTGTGTCAAGTGAGATTTTCACCTAGAACCCAAAAGGGGGGGTATTGGTACTTTTCATGGAAAAATGTGAAAAATTAAATTTTCTAAAAATGAAAAAAATGCCTTCTTATTACCTCAAACATTCACTCTAAAACAGAAGATTGTTGTTTTTCGCAATATTTTTAGAAATTTGGGCTCTTTTAGTAACATTAACACTTGCGCTGAAGCATCTTTTATGCTCATTTCTTGTCTTTCAGGATTAATTCTGGGTTTTATTTTGTTTATTTGATGAAAATGAACAACAATACACACCATGGAAACATTTTTGATTGATTTGTGTCGAGTGAGATTTCCACCTAGAACCCAAAGGGGGGGGTATTGGCACTTTTCATGGAAAAATGTAAAAAAATTAAATTTTCTAAAAATGAATTAAAAGCCTTCTAAACACCTCAAACATTCACTCTTAAACAGAAGATTGTTGTTTTTCGCAATATTTTTAGAAATTTGGGCTCTTTTAGTAAAATTAACACTTGCGCTGCAGCATCTTTTCTGCTCATTTCATGTCTTTCAGGATTAATTCTTGGTTTTATTTTGTTTATTTGATGAAAATGAACAGCAATACACACCATGGAAACATTTTTGTTTGATTTGTGTCAAGTGAGATTTTCAACTAGAACCCAAAAGGGGGGGTATTGGTACTTTTCATGGAAAAATGTGAAAAATTAAATTTTCTAAAAATGAAATAAATGCCTTCTTATTACCTCAAACATTCACTCTAAAACAGAAGATTGTTGTTTTTCGCAATATTTTTAGAAATTTGGGCTCTTTTAGTAACATTAACACCTGGGCAGAAGCATCTTTTATGATTATTTATTGTCTTTCAGGATACATTCTGGGTTTTATTTTGTTTATTTGATGAAAATGAACAACAATACACACCTTGGATACATTTTTGTTTGATTTGTGTCGAGTGAGATTTTCACCTAGAACCCAAAGGGTAGGTATTGGCACTTTTCATGGAAAAATGTGAAAAATTAAATTTTCTAAAAATTAAATAAATGCCTTCTAAACACCTCAAACATTCACTCTAAAACAGAAGATTGTTGTTTTTCGCAATATTTTTAGAAATTTGGGCTCTTTTAGTAACATTTACACTTTCTCTGAAGCAACTTTTATGCTCATTTCTTGTCCTTCAAGATTAATTATGGGTTTTATTTTGTTAATTTGATGAAAATGAACAACAATACACACCATGGAAACATTTTTGTTTGATTTGTGTCGAGTGAGATTTTCACCTAGAACCCAAAGGGGGGGGTATTGGCACTTTTCATGGAAAAATGTAAAAAATTAAATTTTCTAAAAATGAAATAAATGCCTTCTAAACACCTCAAACATTCACTCTTAAACAGAAGATTGTTGTTTTTCGCAATATTTTTAGAAATTTGGGCTCTTTTAGTAAAATTAACACTTGCGCTGCAGCATCTTTTCTGCTCATTTCATGTCTTTCAGGATTATTTCTTGGTTTTATTTTTTTTATTTGATGAAAATGAACAGTAATACACACCATGGAAACATTTTTGTTTGATTTGTGTCAAGTGAGATTTTCACCTAGAACCCAAAAGGGGGGGTATTGGTACTTTTCATGGAAAAATGTGAAAAATTAAATTTTCTAAAAATGAAAAAAATGCCTTCTTATTACCTCAAACATTCACTCTAAAACAGAAGATTGTTGTTTTTCGCAATATTTTTAGAAATTTGGGCTCTTTTAGTAACATTAACACTTGCGATGAAGCATCTTTTATGCTCATTTCTTGTCTTTCAGGATTAATTCTGGGTTTTATTTTGTTTATTTGATGAAAATGAACAACAATACACACCATGGAAACATTTTTGATTGATTTGTGTCGAGTGAGATTTCCACCTAGAACCCAAAGGGGGGGGTATTGGCACTTTTCATGGAAAAATGTACAAAAATTAAATTTTCTAAAAATGAATGAAAAGCCTTCTAAACACCTCAAACATTCACTCTTAAACAGAAGATTGTTGTTTTTCGCAATATTTTTAGAAATTTGGGCTCTTTTAGTAAAATTAACACTTGCGCTGCAGCATCTTTTCTGCTCATTTCATGTCTTTCAGGATTAATTCTTGGTTTTATTTTGTTTATTTGATGAAAATGAACAGCAATACACACAATGGTAACATTTTTGTTTGATTTGTGTCAAGTGAGTTTTTCACCTAGAACCCAAAAGGGGGGGTATTGGTACTTTTCATGGAAAAATGTGAAAAATTAAATTTTCTAAAAATGAAATAAATGCCTTCTAAACACCTCAAACATTCACTCTAAAACAGAAGATTGTTGTTTTTCGCAATATTTTTAGAAATTTGGGCTCTTTTAGTAACATTAACACCTGGGCAGAAGCATCTTTTATGATTATTTATTGTCTTTCAGGATACATTCTGGGTTTTATTTTGTTTATTTGATGAAAATGAACAACAATACACACCTTGGATACATTTTTGTTTGATTTGTGTCGAGTGAGATTTTCACCTAGAACCCAAAGGGTAGGTATTGGCACTTTTCATGGAAAAATGTGAAAAATTAAATTTTCTTAAAATGAAATAAATGCCTTCTAAACACCTCAAACATTCACTGTAAAATAGAAGATTGTTGTTTTTCGCAATATTTTTAGAAATTTTGGCTCCAATAGTAACATTAACACCTGGGCTGAAGCATCTTTTATGATCATTTATTGTCTTTCAGGATACATTCTGGGTTTTATTTTGTTTATTTGATGAAAATGAACAACAATACACACCTTGGATACATTTTTGTTTGATTTGTGTCGAGTGAGATTTTCACCTAGAACCCAAAGGAGGGGGTATATGCATTTTTCATGGAAAAATGTGAAAAATTAAATTTTCTAAAAATGAAATAAATGCCTTCTATACACCTCAAACATTCACTCTAAAACAGAAGATTGTTGTTTTTCGCAATATTTTTAGAAATTTGGGCTCTTTTAGTAACATTAACACCTGAGCTGAAGCATCTTTTATGATCTTTTATTGTCTTTCAGTATTCATTCTGGGTTTTATTTTGTTTATTTGATGAAAAGGAACAACAATACACACCTTTGATACATTTTTGTTTGATTTGTAACGAGTGAGATTTTCACCTAGAACCCAAAGGGGGGGGTATTGGCACTTTTCATGGAAAAATGTGAAAAATTAAATTTTCTAAAAATTAAATAAATGCCTTCTAAACACCTCAAACATTCACTCTAAAACAGAAGATTGTTGTTTTTCGCAATATTTTTAGAAATTTGGGCTCTTTTAGTAACATTTACACTTTCTCTGAAGCAACTTTTATGCTCATTTCTTGTCCTTCAAGATTAATTATGGGTTTTATTTTGTTAATTTGATGAAAATGAACAACAATACACACCATGGAAACATTTTTGTTTGATTTGTGTCGAGTGAGATTTTCACCTAGAACGCAAAGGGGGGGGTATTGGCACTTTTCATGGAAAAATGTAAAAAATTAAATTTTCTAAAAATGAAATAAATGCCTTCTAAACACCTCAAACATTCACTCTTAAACAGAAGATTGTTGTTTTTCGCAATATTTTTAGAAATTTGGGCTCTTTTAGTAAAATTAACACTTGCGCTGCAGCATCTTTTCTGCTCATTTCATGTCTTTCAGGATTATTTCTTGGTTTTATTTTTTTTATTTGATGAAAATGAACAGCAATACACACCATGGAAACATTTTTGTTTGATTTGTGTCAAGTGAGATTTTCACCTAGAACCCAAAAGGGGGGGTATTGGTACTTTTCATGGAAAAATGTGAAAAATTAAATTTTCTAAAAATGAAAAAAATGCCTTCTTATTACCTCAAACATTCACTCTAAAACAGAAGATTGTTGTTTTTCGCAATATTTTTAGAAATTTGGGCTCTTTTAGTAACATTAACACTTGCGCTGAAGCATCTTTTATGCTCATTTCTTGTCTTTCAGGATTAATTCTGGGTTTTATTTTGTTTATTTGATGAAAATGAACAACAATACACACCATGGAAACATTTTTGATTGATTTGTGTCGAGTGAGATTTCCACCTAGAACCCAAAGGGGGGGTATTGGCACTTTTCATGGAAAAATGTAAAAAAATTAAATTTTCTAAAAATGAATTAAAAGCCTTCTAAACACCTCAAACATTCACTCTTAAACAGAAGATTGTTGTTTTTCGCAATATTTTTAGAAATTTGGGCTCTTTTAGTAAAATTAACACTTGCGCTGCAGCATCTTTTCTGCTCATTTCATGTCTTTCAGGATTAATTCTTGGTTTTATTTTGTTTATTTGATGAAAATGAACAGCAATACACACCATGGAAACATTTTTGTTTGATTTGTGTCAAGTGAGATTTTCACCTAGAACCCAAAAGGGGGGGTATTGGTACTTTTCATGGAAAAATGTGAAAAATTAAATTTTCTAAAAATGAAATAAATGCCTTCTAAACACCTCAAACATTCACTCTAAAACAGAAGATTGTTGTTTTTCGCAATATTTTTAGAAATTTGGGCTCTTTTAGTAACATTAACACCTGGGCAGAAGCATCTTTTATGATTATTTATTGTCTTTCAGGATACATTCTGGGTTTTATTTTGTTTATTTGATGAAAATGAACAACAATACACACCTTGGATACATTTTTGTTTGATTTGTGTTGAGTGAGATTTTCACCTAGAACCCAAAGGGGGGGTATTGGCACTTTTCATGGAAAAATGTGAAAAATTAAATTTTCTAAAAATGAAATAAATGCCTTCTAAACACCTCAAACATTCACTCTAAAACAGAAGATTGTTGTTTTTCGCCATATTTTTAGAAATTTGGGCTCCTTTAGTAACATTAACACCTGGGCTGAAGCATCTTTTATGATCATTTATTGTCTTTCAGGATACATTCTGGGTTTTATTTTGTTTATTTGATGAAAATGAACAACAATACACACCTTGGATACATTTTTGTTTGATTTGTGTCGAGTGAGATTTTCACCTAGAACCCAAAGGGGGGAGTATTGGCACTTTTCATGGAAAAATGTGAAAAATTAAATTTTCTTAAAATGAAATAAATGCCTTCTAAACACCTCAAACATTCACTCTAAAACAGAAGATTGTTGTTTTTCGCAATATTTTTAGAAATTTTGGCTCTTTCTAGTAACATTAACACTTCGGCTGAAGCATCTTTTATGATCTTTTATTGTCTTTCAGGATTCATTCTGGGTTTTATTTTGTTTATTTGATGAAAATGAACAACAATACACACCTTGGATACATTTTTGTTTGATTTGTGTCGAGTGAGATTTTCACCTAGAACCCAAAGGGGGGGGTATTGGCACTTTTCATGGAAAAATGTGAAAAATTAAATTTTCTAAAAATGAAATAAATGCCTTCTAAACACCTCAAACATTCACTCTAAAACAGAAGATTGTTGTTTTTCACAATATTTTTAGAAATTTGGGCTCTTTTAGTAACATTAACACCTGGGCAGAAGCATCTTTTATGATTATTTATTGTCTTTCAGGATACATTCTGGGTTTTATTTTGTTTATTTGATGAAAATGAACATCAATACACACCTTGGATACATTTTTGTTTGATTTGTGTTGAGTGAGATTTTCACCTAGAACCCAAAGGGGGGGTATTGGCACTTTTCATGGAAAAATGTGAAAAATAAAATTTTCTAAAAATGAAAAAAAACCTTCTTAACACCTCAAACATTCACTCTAAAACAGAAGATTGTTGTTTTTCGCAATATTTTTAGAAATTTGGGCTCTTTTAGTAACATTAACACTTGGGCTGAAGCATCTTTTATGCTCATTTCTTTTCTTTCAGGATTAATTCTGGGTTTTATTTTGTTTATTTGATGAAAATGAACAACAATACACACCATGGAAACATTTTTGTTTGATATGTGTCGAGTGAGATTTTCACCTAGAACCCAAAGGGGGGGGTATTGGCACTTTTCATGGAAAAATGTAAAAAATTAAATTTTCTAAAAATGAAATAAATGCCTTCTAAACACCTCAAACATTCACTCTAAAACAGAAGATTGTTGTTTTTCGCAATATTTTTAGAAATTTGGGCTCTTTTAGTAAAATTAACACTTGCGCTGCAGATCTTTTCTGCTCATTTCATGTCTTTCAGGATTAATTCTTGGTTTTATTTTGTTTATTTGATGAAAATAAACAGCAATTAACACCATGGAAACATTTTTGTTTGATTTGTGTCAAGTGAGATTTTCACCTATAACCCAAAAGGGGGGGTATTGGTACTTTTCATGGAAAAATGTGAAAAATTAAATTTTCTAAAATGAAATAAATGCCTTCTTATTACCTCAAACATTCACTCTAAAACAGAAGATTGTTGTTTTTCGCAATATTTTTAGAAATTTGGGCTCTTTTAGTAACATTAACACTTGCGCTGAAGCATCTTTTATGCTCATTTCTTGTCTTTCAGGATTAATTCTGGGTTTTATTTTGTTTATTTGATGAAAATGAACAACAATACACACCATGGAAACATTTTTGATTGATTTGTGTCGAGTGAGATTTTCACATAGAACCCAAAGGGGGGGTATTGGCACTTTTCATGGAAAAATGTGAAAAATTAAATTTTCTAAAAATGAAATAAATGCCTTCTAAACACCTCAAACATTCACTCTAAAACAGAAGATTGTTGTTTTTCGCAATATTTTTAGAAATTTGGGCTCTTTTAGTAACATTAACACTTGCGCTGAAGCATCTTTTATGTTCATTTCTTGTCTTTCAGGATTAATTCTGGGTTTTATTTTGTTTATTTGATGAAAATGAACAACAATACACACCATGGAAACATTTTTGATTGATTTGTGTCGAGTGAGATTTTCACCTAGAACCCAAAGGGGGGGGTATTGGCACTTTTCATGGAAAAATGTGAAAAATTAAATTTTTTAAAAATGAAATAAATACCTTCTAAACACCTCAAACATTCACTCTAAAACAGAAGATTGTTGTTTTTCGCAATATTTCTAGAAATTTTGGCTCTTTTAGTAACATTAACACTTCGGCTGAAGCATCTTTTATGATCTTTTATTGTCTTTCAGGATTTATTCTGGGTTTTATTTTGTTTATTTGATGAAAATGAACAACAATACACACCTTGGATACATTTTTGTTTGATTTGTGTCGAGTGAGATTTTCACCTAGAACCAAAAGGGGGGGGTATAGGCACTTTTCATGGAAAAATGTGAAAAATTAAATTTTCTTAAAATGAAATAAATGCCTTCTAAACACCTCAAACATTCACTCTAAAACAGAAGATTGTTGTTTTTCGCAATATTTTTAGAAATTTTGGCTCCAATAGTAACATTAACACCTGGGCTGAAGCATCTTTTATGATCATTTATTGTCTTTCAGGATACATTCTGGGTTTTATTTTGTTTATTTGATGAAAATGAACAACAATACACACCATGGAAACATTTTTGTTTGATTTGTGTCAAGTTAGATTTTCACCTAGAACCCAAAGGGTAGGTATTGGCACTTTTCATGGAAAAATGTGAAAAATTAAATTTTCTTAAAATGAAATAAATGCCTTCTAAACACCTCAAACATTCACTGTAAAATAGAAGATTGTTGTTTTTCGCAATATTTTTAGAAATTTTTGCTCCAATAGTAACATTACCACCTGGGCTGAAGCATCTTTTATGATCATTTATTGTCTTTCAGGATACATTCTGGGTTTTATTTTGTTTATTTGATGAAAATGAACAACAATACACACCTTGGATACATTTTTGTTTGATTTGTGTCGAGTGAGATTTTCACCTAGAACCCAAAGGGGGGGGTATTGGCACTTTTCATGGAAAAATGTAAAAAATTAAATTTTCTAAAAATGAAATAAATGCCTTCTTAACACCTCAAACATTCACTCTAAAACAGAAGATTGTTGTTTTTCGCAATATTTTTAGAAATTTGGTCTTTTTTAGTAAAATTAACACTTGCGCTGCAGCATCTTTTCTGCTCATTTCATGTCTTTCAGGATTATTTCTTGGTTTTATTTTTTTTATTTGATGAAAATGAAAAGCAATACACACCATGGAAACATTTTTGTTTGATTTGTGTCAAGTGAGATTTTCACCTAGAACCCAAAAGGGGGGGTATTGGTACTTTTCATGGAAAAATGTGAAAAATTAAATTTTCTAAAAATGAAAAAAATGCCTTCTTATTACCTCAAACATTCACTCTAAAACAGAAGATTGTTGTTTTTTCGCAATATTTTTAGAAATTTGGGCTCTTTTAGTAACATTAACACTTGCGCTGAAGCATCTTTTATGCTCATTTCTTGTCTTTCAGGATTAATTCTGGGTTTTATTTTGTTTATTTGATGAAAATGAACAACAATACACACCATGGAAACATTTTTGATTGATTTGTGTCGAGTGAGATTTCCACCCAGAACCCAAAGGGGGGGGTATTGGCATTTTTCATGGAAAAATGTAAAAAAATTAAATTTTCTAAAAATGAAATAAATGCCTTCTAAACACCTCAAACATTCACTCTTAAACAGAAGATTGTTGTTTTTCGCAATATTTTTAGAAATTTGGGCTCTTTTAGTAAAATTAACACTTGCGCTGAAGCATCTTTTATGCTCATTTCTTGTCTTTCAGGATTAATTCTGGGTTTTATTTTGTTTATTTGATGAAAATGAACAACAATACACACCATGAAAAACATTTTTGATTGATTTGTGTCGAGTGAGATTTTCACCTAGAACCCTAAGGGGGGGGTATTGGCACTTTTCATGGAAAAATGTGAAAAATTAAATTTTCTAAAAATGAAATAAATGCCTTCTAAACACCTCAAACATTCACTCTAAAACAGAAGATTGTTGTTTTTCGCAATATTTTTAGAAATTTGGGCTCTTTTAGTAACATTAACACTTGCGCTGAAGCATCTTTTATGCTCATTTCTTGTCTTTCAGGATTAATTCTGGGTTTTATTTTGTTTATTTGATGAAAATGAACAACAATACACACCATGGAAACATTTTTGATTGATTTGTGTCGAGTGAGATTTTCACCTAGAACCCAAAGGGGGGAATATTGGCACTTTTCATGGAAAAATGTGAAAAATTAAATTTTCTAAAAATGAAATAAATACCTTCTAAACACCTCAAACATTCACTCTAAAACAGAAGATTGTTGTTTTTCGCAATATTTTTAGAAATTTTGGCTCTTTTAGTAACATTAACACTTCGGCTGAAGCATCTTTTATGATCTTTTATTGTCTTTCAGGATTCATTCTGGGTTTTATTTTGTTCATTTGATGAAAATGAACAACAATACACACCTTGGATACATTTTTGTTTGATTTGTGACGAGTGAAATTTTCACCTAGAACACAAAGGGGGGGGTATTGGCACTTTTCATGGAAAAATGTGAAAAATTAAATTTTCTTAAAATGAAATAAATGCCTTCTAAACACCTCAAACATTCACTCTAAAACAGAAGATTGTTGTTTTTCGCAATATTTTTAGAAATTTTGGCTCCAATAGTAACATTAACACCTGGGCTGAAGCATCTTTTATGATCATTTATTGTCTTTCAGGATACATTCTGGGTTTTATTTTGTTTATTTGATGAAAATGAACAACAATACACACCATGGAAACATTTTTGTTTGATTTGTATCAAGTTAGATTTTCACCTAGAACCCAAAGGGTAGGTATTGGCACTTTTCATGGAAAAATGTGAAAAATTAAATTTTCTAAAAATGAAATAAATGCCTTCTAAACACCTCAAACATTCACTCTAAAACAGAAGATTGTTGTTTTTCGCAATATTTTTAGAAATTTGGGCTCTTTTAGTAACATTAACACCTGGGCTGAAGCATCTTTTATGATCTTTTATTGTATTTCAGGATTCATTCTGGGTTTTATTTTGTTTATTTGATGAAAATGAACAAAAATACACACCTTGGATACATTTTTGTTTGATTTGTGTCGAGTGAGATTTCCACCTAGAACCCAAAGGGGGGGGGTATTGGCACTTTTCATGGAAAAATGTAAAAAAATTATATTTTCTAAAAATGAAATAAATGCCTTCTAAACACCTCAAACATTCACTCTTAAACAGAAGATTGTTGTTTTTCGCAATATTTTTAGAAATTTGGGCTCTTTTAGTAAAATTAACACTTGCGCTGCAGCATCTTTTCTGCTCATTTCATGTCTTTCAGGATTAATTCTGGGTTTTATTTTGTTTATTTGATGAAAATGAACAACAATACACACCATGGAAACATTTTTGATTGATTTGTGTCAAGTTAGATTTTCACCTAGAACCCAAAGGGTAGGTATTGGCACTTTTCATGGAAAAATGTGAAAAATTAAATTTTCTAAAAATGAAATAAATGCCTTCTAAACACCTCAAACATTCACTCTAAAACAGAAGATTGTTGTTTTTCGCAATATTTTTAGAAATTTGGGCTCTTTTAGTAACATTAACACCTGGGCTGAAGCATCTTTTATGATCTTTTATTGTCTTTCAGGATTCATTCTGGGTTTTATTTTGTTTATTTGATGAAAATGAACAACAATACACACCTTGGATACATTTTTGTTTGATTTGTGTCGAGTGAGATTTTCACCTAGAATCCAAAGGGGGGGTATTGGCACCTTTCATGGAAAAATGTGAAAAATTAAATTTTCTAAAAATGAAAAAATGCCTTCTAAACACCTCAAACATTCACTCTTAAACAGAAGATTGTTGTTTTTCGCAATATTTTTAGAAATTTGGGCTCTTTTAGTAACATTAACACCTGGGCTGAAACATCTTTTATGATCATTTATTGTCTTTAAGGATACATTCTGGGTTTTATTTTGTTTATTTTATAAAAATGAACAACAATACACACCTTGGATACATTTTTGTTTGATTTGTGTCGAGTGAGATTTTCACCTAGAACCCAAAGGGGGGGGTATTGGCACTTTTCATGGAAAAATGTGAAAAATTAAATTTTTAAAAAATGAAATAAATGCCTTCTAAACACCTCAAACATTCACTCTAAAACAGAAGATTGTTGTTTTTCGCCATATTTTTAGAAATTTGGGCTCTTTTAGTAACATTAACACCTGGGCTGAAGCATCTTTTATAATCATTTATTGTCTTTCAGGATACATTCTGGGTTTAATTTTGTTTATTTGATGAAAATGAAAAACAATACACACCTTGGATACATTTTTGTTTGATTTGTGTCGATTGGGAATTTCACCTAGAACCCAAAGGGGGGGGTATTGGCACTTTTCAGGGAAAAATGTGAAAAATAAAATTTTCTAAAAATGAAAAAAAACCTTTTTAACACCTCAAACATTCACTCTAAAACAGGAGATTGTGTTTTTTCGCAATATTTTTAGAAATTTGGGCTCTTTTAGTAACATTAACACTTGGGCTGAAGCATCTTTTATGCTCATTTCTTTTCTTTCAGGATTAATTCTGGGTTTTATTTTGTTTATTTGATGAAAATGAACAACAATACACACCATGGAAACATTTTTGTTTGATATGTGTCGAGTGAGATTTTCACCTTGAACCCAAAGGGGGGGTATCGGCACTTTTCATGGAAAAATGTAAAAAATTAAATTTTCTAAAAATGAAATAAATGCCTTCTAAACACCTCAAACATTCACTCTAAAACAGAAGATTGTTGTTTTTCGCAATATTTTTAGAAATTTGGGCTCTTTTAGTAACATTAACACTTTCTCTGAAGCAACTTTTATGCTCATTTCTTGTCCTTCAAGATTAATTCTGGGTTTTATTTTGTTAATTTGATGAAAATGAACAACAATACACACCATGGAAACATTTTTGTTTGATTTATGTCGAGTGAGATTTTCACCTAGAACCCAAAGGGGGGGGTATTGGCACTTTTCATGGAAAAATGTAAAAAATTAAATTTTTTAAAAATGAAATAAATGCCTTCTTAACACCTCAAACATTCACTCTTAAACAGAAGATTGTTGTTTTTCGCAATATTTTTAGAAATTTGGGCTCTTTTAGTAAAATTAACACTTGCGCTGCAGCATCTTTTCTGCTCATTTCATGTCTTTCAGGATTAATTCTTGGTTTTATTTTGTTTATTTGATGAAAATGAACAGCAATACACACCATGGAAACATTTTTGTTTGATTTGTAACGAGTGAGATTTTCACCTAGAACCCAAAGGGGGGGGTATTGGCACTTTTCATGGAAAAATGTGAAAAATTAAATTTACTAAAAATGAAATAAATGCCTTCTAAACACCTCAAACATTCACTCTAAAACAGAAGATTGTTGTTTTTCGCAATATTTTTAGAAATTTGGGCTCTCTTAGTAACATTAACACCTGGGCAGAAGCATCTTTTATGATTATTTATTGTCTTTCAGGATACATTCTGGGTTTTATTTTGTTTATTTGATGAAAATGAACAACAATACACACCTTGGATACATTTTTGTTTGATTTGTGTTGAGTGAGATTTTCACCTAGAACCCAAAGGGGGGGTATTGGCACTTTTCATGGAAAAATGTGAAAAATTAAAGTTTCTAAAAATGAAATAAATGCCTTCTAAACACCTCAAACATTCACTCTAAAACAGAAGATTGTTGTTTTTCGCCATATTTTTAGAAATTTGGGCTCTTTTAGTAACATTAACACCTGGGCTGAAGCATCTTTTATGATCATTTATTGTCTTTCAGGATACATTCTGGGCTTTATTTTGTTTATTTGATGAAAATGAACAACAATACACACCTTGGATACATTTTTGTTTGATTTGTGTCGATTGGGATTTTCACCTAGAACCCAAAGGGGGGGGTATTGGCACTTTTCATGGAAAAATGTGAAAAATAAAATTTTCTAAAAATGAAAAAAAACCTTCTTAACACCTCAAACATTCACTCTAAAACAGAAGATTGTTGTTTTTCGCAATATTTTTAGAAATTTGGGCTCTTTTAGTAACATTAACACTTGGGCTGAAGCATCTTTTATGCTCATTTCTTTTCTTTCAGGATTAATTCTGGGTTTTATTTTGTTTATTTGATGAAAATGAACAACAATACACACCATGGAAACATTTTTGTTTGATATGTGTCGAGTGAGATTTTCACTTAGATCCCAAAGGGGGGGGTATTGGTACTTTTCATGGAAAAATGTGAAAAATTAAATTTTCTAAAAATGAAATAAATGCCTTCTAATTACCTCAAACATTCACTCTAAAACAGAAGATTGTTGTTTTTCGCAATATTTTTAGAAATTTGGGCTCTTTTAGTAACATTAACACTTGCGCTGAAGCATCTTTTATGCTCATTTCTTGTCTTTCAGGATTAATTCTGGGTTTTATTTTGTTTATTTGATGAAAATGAACAACAATACACACCATGGAAACATTTTTGATTGATTTGTGTCGAGTGAGATTTTCACCTAGAACCCAAAGGGGGGGGGGGTATTGGCACTTTTCATGGAAAAATGTGAAAAATTAAATTTTCTAAAAATGAAATAAATGCCTTCTAAACACCTCAAACATTCACTCTAAAACAGAAGATTGTTGTTTTTCGCAATATTTTTAGAAATTTGGGCTCTTTTAGTAACATTAACACTTGCGCTGAAGCATCTTTTATGCTCATTTCTTGTCTTTCAGGATTAATTCTGGGTTTTATTTTGTTTATTTGATGAAAATGAACAACAATACACACCATGGAAACATTTTTGATTGATTTGTGTCGAGTGAGATTTTCACCTAGAACCCAAAGGGGGGGGTATTGGCACTTTTCATGGAAAAATGTGAAAAATTAAATTTTCTAAAAATGAAATAAATACCTTCTAAACACCTCAAACATTCACTCTAAAACAGAAGATTGTTGTTTTTCGCAATATTTTTAGAAATTTTGGCTCTTTTAGTAACATTAACACTTCGGCTGAAGCATCTTTTATGATCTTTTATTGTCTTTCAGGATTAATTCTGGGTTTTATTTTGTTTATTTGATGAAAATGAACAACAATACACACCTTGGATACATTTTTGTTTGATTTGTGTCGAGTGAGATTTTCACCTAGAACCCAAAGGGGGGGGTATTGGCACTTTTCATGGAAAAATGTGAAAAATTAAATTTTCTAAAAATGAAATAAATGCCTTCTTAACACCTCAAACATTCACTCTAAAACAGAAGATTGTTGTTTTTCGCAATATTTTTAGAAATTTGGGCTCTTTTAGTAACATTAACACTTCGGCTGAAGCATCTTTTATGATCTTTTATTGTCTTTCAGGATTCATTCTGGGTTTTATTTTGTTTATTTGATGAAAATGAACAACAATACACACCTTGGATACATTTTTGTTTGATTTGTAACGAGTGAGATTTTCACCTAGAACCCAAAGGCACTTTTCATGGAAAAATGTGAAAAATTAAATTTTCTAAAAATGAAATAAATGCCTTCTAAACACCTCAAACATTCACTCTAAAACAGAAGATTGTTGTTTTTCGCAATATTTTTAGAAATTTGGGCTCTTTTAGTAACATTAACACCTGGGCAGAAGCATCTTTTATGATTATTTATTGTCTTTCAGGATACATTCTGGGTTTTATTTTGTTTATTTGATGAAAATGAACAACAATACACACCTTGGATACATTTTTGTTTGATTTGTGTCGAGTGAGATTTTCACCTAGAACCCAAAGGGGGGGGCATTGGCACTTTCCATGGAAAAATGTGAAAAATTAAATTTTCTAAAAATGAAATAAATACCTTCTAAACACCTCAAACATTCACTCTAAAACAGAAGATTGTTGTTTTTCGCAATATTTTTAGAAATTTTGGCTCTTTTAGTAACATTAACACTTCGGCTGAAGCATCTTTTATGATCTTTTATTGTCTTTCAGGATTTATTCTGGGTTTTATTTTGTTTATTTGATGAAAATGAACAACAATACACACCTTGGATACATTTTTGTTTGATTTGTGTCGAGTGAGATTTTCACCTAGAACCCAAAGGGGGGGTATTGGCACTTTTCATGGAAAAATGTGAAAAATTAAATTTTCTAAAAATGAAAAAAATGCCTTCTAAACACCTCAAACATTCACTCTAAAACAGAAGATTGTTGTTTTTCGCAATATTTTTAGAAATTTGGGCTCTTTTAGTAACATTAACACTTTCTCTGAAGCAACTTTTATGCTCATTTCTTGTCCTTCAAGATTAATTCTGGGTTTTATTTTGTTAATTTGATGAAAATGAACAGCAATACACACAATGGAAACATTTTTGTTTGATTTGTGTCAAGTGTGATTTTCACCTAGAACCCAAAGGGGGGGTATTGGCACTTTCCATGGAAAAATGTGAAAAATTAAATTTTTTAAAAATGAAATAAATACCTTCTAAACACCTCAAACATTCACTCTAAAACAGAAGATTGTTGTTTTTCGCAATATTTTTAGAAATTTTGGCTCTTTTAGTAACATTAACACTTCGGCTGAAGCATCTTTTATGATCTTTTATTGTCTTTCAGGATTTATTCTGGGTTTTATTTTGTTCATTTGATGAAAATGAACAACAATACACACCTTGGATACATTTTTGTTTGATTTGTGTCGAGTGAGATTTTCACCTAGAACACAAAGGGGGGGGTATTGGCACTTTTCATGGAAAAATGTGAAAAATTAAATTTCTTAAAATGAAATAAATGCCTTCTAAACACCTCAAACATTCACTCTAAAACAGAAGATTGTTGTTTTTCGCAATATTTTTAGAAATTTTGGCTCCAATAGTAACATTAACACCTGGGCTGAAGCATCTTTTATGATCATTTATTGTCTTTCAGGATACATTCTGGGTTTTATTTTGTTTATTTGATGAAAATGAACAAAAATACACACCATGGAAACATTTTTGTTTGATTTGTGTCAAGTTAGATTTTCACCTAGAACCCAAAGGGTAGGTATTGGCACTTTTCATGGAAAAATGTGAAAAATTAAATTTTCTTAAAATGAAATAAATGCCTTCTAAACACCTCAAACATTCACTGTAAAACAGAAGATTGTTGTTTTTCGCAATATTTTTAGAAATTTGGGCTCTTTTAGTAACATTAACACCTGAGCTGAAGCATCTTTTATGATCTTTTATTGTCTTTCAGGATTCATTCTGGGTTTTATTTTGTTTATTTGATGAAAAGGAACAACAATACACACCTTGGATACATTTTTGTTTGATTTGTAACGAGTGAGATTTTCACCTAGAACCCAAAGGGGGGGGTATTGGCACTTTTCATGGAAAAATGTGAAAAATTAAATTTTCTAAAAATGAAATAAATGCCTTCTAAACACCTCAAACATTCACTCTAAAACAGAAGATTGTTGTTTTTCGCAATATTTTTAGAAATTTGGGCTCTTTTAGTAACATTTACACTTTCTCTGAAGCAACTTTTATGCTCATTTCTTGTCCTTCAAGATTAATTATGGGTTTTATTTTGTTAATTTGATGAAAATGAACAACAATACACACCATGGAAACATTTTTGTTTGATTTGTGTCGAGTGAGATTTTCACCTAGAACCCAAAGGGGGGGGTATTGGCACTTTTCATGGAAAAATGTAAATATTAAATTTTCTAAAAATGAAATAAATGCCTTCTAAAAACCTCAAACATTCACTCTTATACAGAAGATTGTTGTTTTTCGCAATATTTTTAGAAATTTGGGCTCTTTTAGTAAAATTAACACTTGCGCTGCAGCATCTTTTCTGCTCATTTCATGTCTTTCAGGATTATTTCTTGGTTTTATTTTTTTTATTTGATGAAAATGAACAGCAATACACACCATGGAAACATTTTTGTTTGATTTGTGTCAAGTGAGATTTTCACCTAGAACCCAAAAGGGGGGGTATTGGTGCTTTTCATGGAAAAATGTGAAAAATTAAATTTTCTAAAAATGAAAAAAATGCCTTCTAAACACCTAAAACATTCACTCTAAAACAGAAGATTGTTTTTTTTCGCAATATTTTTAGAAATTTGGGCTCTTCTAGTAACATTAACACTTGCGCTGAAGCATCTTTTATGCTCATTTCTTGTCTTTCAGGATTAATTCTGGGTTTTATTTTGTTCATTTGATGAAAATGAACAACAATACACACCTTGGATACATTTTTGTTTGATTTGTGTCGAGTGAGATTTTCACCTAGAACACAAAGGGGGGGGTATTGGCACTTTTCATGGAAAAATGTGACAAAATTAAAATTTTCTTAAAATGAAATAAATGCCTTCTAAACACCTCAAACATTCACTCTAAAACAGAAGATTGTTGTTTTTCGCAATATTTTTAGAAATTTTGGCTCTTTTAGTAACATTAACACTTTCTCTGAAGCAACTTTTATGCTCATTTCTTGTGCTTGAAGATTAATTCTGGGTTTTATTTTGTTTATTTGATGAAAATGAACAACAATACACACCATGGAAACATTTTTGTTTGATTTGTGTCAAGTTAGATTTTCACCTAGAACCCAAAGGGTAGGTATTGGCACTTTTCATGCAAAAATGTGAAAAATTAAATTTCTAAAAATGAAATAAATGCCTTCTAAACACCTCAAACATTCACTCTAAAACAGAAGATTGTTGTTTTTCGCAATATTTTTAGAAATTTGGGCTCTTTTAGTAACATTAACACCTGGGCTGAAGCATCTTTTATGATCTTTTATTGTCTTTCAGGATTCATTCTGGGTTTTATTTTGTTTATTTGATGAAAATGAACAACAATACACACCTTGGATACATTTTTGTTTGATTTGTGTCGAGTGAGATTTTCACCTAGAATCCAAAGGGGGGGTATTGGCACCTTTCATGGAAAAATGTGAAAAATTAAATTTTCTAAAAATGAAAAAATGCCTTCTAAACACCTCAAACATTCACTCTTAAACAGAAGATTGTTGTTTTTTCGCAATATTTTTAGAAATTTGGGCTCTTTTAGTAACATTAACACCTGGGCTGAAGCATCTTTTATGATAATTTATTGTCTTTAAGGATACATTCTGGGTTTTATTTTGTTTATTTGATAAAAATGAACAACAATACACACCTTGGATACATTTTTTTTTGATTTGTGTCGAGTGAGATTTTCACCTAGAACCCAAAGGGGGGGTATTGGCACTTTTCATGGAAAAATGTGAAAAATTAAATTTTTAAAAAATGAAATAAATGCCTTCTAAACACCTCAAACATTCACTCTAAAACAGAAGATTGTTGTTTTTCGCCATATTTTTAGAAATTTGGGCTCTATTAGTAACATTAACACCTGGGCTGAAGCATCTTTTATGATCATTTATTGTCTTTCAGGATACATTCTGGGTTTTATTTTGTTTATTTGATGAAAATGAACAACAATACACACCTTGGATACATTTTTGTTTGATTTGTGTCGATTGGGATTTTCACCTAGAACCCAAAGGGGGGGGTATTGGCACTTTTCAGGGAAAAATGTGAAAAATAAAATTTTCTAAAAATGAAAAAAAAACCTTCTTAACACCTCAAACATTCACTCTAAAACAGGAGATTGTGTTTTTTCGCAATATTTTTAGAAATTTGGGCTCTTTTAGTAACATTAACACTTGGGCTGAAGCATCTTTTATGCTCATTTCTTTTCTTTCAGGATTAATTCTGGGTTTTATTTTGTTTATTTGATGAAAATGAACAACAATACACACCATGGAAACATTTTTGTTTGATATGTGTCGAGTGAGATTTTCACCTTGAACCCAAAGGGGGGGTATTGGCACTTTTCACGGAAAAATGTGAAAAATTAAATTTTCTAAAAATGAAATAAATGCCTTCCATACACCTCAAACATTCACTCTAAAAATGAAAATTGTTGCTTTTCGCAATATTTTTAGAAATTTGGGCTCTTTAAGTAACATTAACACTTTCTCTGAAGCAACTTTTATGCTCATTTCTTGTCCTTCAAGATTAATTCTGGGTTTTATTTTGTTAATTTGATGAAAATGAACAACAATACACACCATGGAAACATTTTTGTTTGATTTGTGTCGAGTGAGATTTTCACCTAGAACCCAAAGGGGGGGTATTGGCACTTTTCATGGAAAAATGTAAAAAAATAAATTTTCTAAAAATGAAATAAATGCCTTCTAAACACCTCAAACATTCACTCTTAAACAGAAGATTGTTGTTTTTTCGCAATATTTTAGAAATTTGGGCTCTTTTAGTAAAATTAACACTTGCGCTGCAGCATCTTTTATGCTCATTTCTTGTCTTTCAGATTAATTCTGGGTTTTATTTTGTTTATTTGATGAAAATGAACAACAATACACACCATGGAAACATTTTTGTTTGATTTGTGTCGAGTGAGATTTTCACCTAGAACCCAAAGGGGGGGTATCGGCACTTTTCATGGAAAAATGTGAAAAATTAAATTTTCTAAAAATGAAATAAATGCCTTCTAAACACCTCAAACATTCACTCTAAAACAGAAGACTGTTGTTTTTCGCAATATTTTTAGAAATTTGGGCTCTTTTAGTAACATTAACACTTGGGCTGAAGCATCTTTTATGATCTTTTATTGTCTTTCAGGATTCATTCTGAGTTTAATTTTGTTTATTTGATGAAAATGAACAACAATAAACACCTTGGATTTTTTTTTGTTTGATTTGTGTCGAGTGAGATTTTCACCTAGAACCCAAAGGGGGGGGTATTGGCACTTTTCATGGAAAAATGTGAAAAAATTAATTTTCTAAAAATGAAATAAATGCCTTCTAAACACCTCAAACATTCACTCTAAAACAGAAGATTGTTGTTTTTCGCAATATTTTTAGAAATTTGGGCTCTTTTAGTAACATTAACACCTGGGCTGAAGCATCTTTTATGATCTTTATTGTCTTTCAGGATTCATTCTGGGTTTTATTTTGTTTATTTGATGCAAATGAACAACAATACACACCTTGGATACATTTTTGTTTGTTTTGTGTCGAGTGAGATTTTCACCTAGAGCCCAAAGGGGGGGGGATTGGCACTTTTCATGGAAAATGTGAAAAAATTAAATTTTCTAAAAATAAAATAAATGCCTTCTAAACACCTCAAACATTCACTCTAAAACAGAAGATTGTTGTTTTTCGCAATATTTTTAGAAATTTGGGCTCTTTTAGTAACATTAACACTTTCGCTGAAGCAACTTTTATGCTCATTTCTTGTCTTTCAAGATAAATTCTGGGTTTTATTTTGTTTATTTGATGAAAATGAACAACAATACACACCATGGAAACATTTTTGTTTGATTTGTGTCGAGTGAGATTTTCACCTAGAACCCAAAGGGGGGGGTATTGGCACTTTTCATGGAAAAATGTGAAAAATTAAATTTTCTAAAATAAATGAAATGCCTTCTAAACACCTCAAACATTCACTCTAAAACAGAAGATTGTTGTTTTTCGCAATATTTTTAGAAATTTGGGCACTTTTAGTAACATTAACACCTGGGCTGAAGCATCTTTTTTGATCATTTATTTGTCTTTCAGGATACATTCTGGGTTTTATTTTGTTTATTTGATGAAAATAAACAACAATACACACCTTGGATACATTTTTGTTTGATTTGGTTCGAGTGAGATTTTCACCTAGAACCCAAAGGGGGGGTATTGGCACTTTTCATGGAAAAATGTGAAAAATTAAATTTTCTAAAAATGAAATAAATGCCTTCTTAACACCTCAAACATTCACTCTAAAACAGAAGATTGTTGTTTTTCGCAATATTTTTAGAAATTTGGTCTTTTTTAGTAAAATTAACACTTGCGCTGCAGCATCTTTTCTGCTCATTTCATGTCTTTCAGGATTATTTCTTGGTTTTATTTTTTTTATTTGATGAAAATGAAAAGCAATACACACCATGGAAACATTTTTGTTTGATTTGTGTCAAGTGAGATTTTCACCTAGAACCCAAAAGGGGGGGTATTGGTACTTTTCATGGAAAAATGTGAAAAATTAAATTTTCTAAAAATGAAAAAAATGCCTTCTTATTACCTCAAACATTCACTCTAAAACAGAAGATTGTTGTTTTTTTCGCAATATTTTTAGAAATTTGGGCTCTTTTAGTAACATTAACACTTGCGCTGAAGCATCTTTTATGCTCATTTCTTGTCTTTCAGGATTAATTCTGGGTTTTATTTTGTTTATTTGATGAAAATGAACAACAATACACACCATGGAAACATTTTTGATTGATTTGTGTCGAGTGAGATTTCCACCCAGAACCCAAAGGGGGGGGTATTGGCATTTTTCATGGAAAAATGTAAAAAAATTAAATTTTCTAAAAATGAAATAAATGCCTTCTAAACACCTCAAAACATTCACTCTTAAACAGAAGATTGTTGTTTTTCGCAATATTTTTAGAAATTTGGGCTCTTTTAGTAAAATTAACACTTGCGCTGAAGCATCTTTTATGCTCATTTCTTGTCTTTCAGGATTAATTCTGGGTTTTATTTTGTTTATTTGATGAAAATGAACAACAATACACACCATGAAAAACATTTTTGATTGATTTGTGTCGAGTGAGATTTTCACCTAGAACCCTAAGGGGGGGGTATTGGCACTTTTCATGGAAAAATGTGAAAAATTAAATTTTCTAAAAATGAAATAAATGCCTTCTAAACACCTCAAACATTCACTCTAAAACAGAAGATTGTTGTTTTTCGCAATATTTTTAGAAATTTGGGCTCTTTTAGTAACATTAACACTTGCGCTGAAGCATCTTTTATGCTCATTTCTTGTCTTTCAGGATTAATTCTGGGTTTTATTTTGTTTATTTGATGAAAATGAACAACAATACACACCATGGAAACATTTTTGATTGATTTGTGTCGAGTGAGATTTTCACCTAGAACCCAAAGGGGGGAATATTGGCACTTTTCATGGAAAAATGTGAAAAATTAAATTTTCTAAAAATGAAATAAATACCTTCTAAACACCTCAAACATTCACTCTAAAACAGAAGATTGTTGTTGTTCGCAATATTTTTAGAAATTTTGGCTCTTTTAGTAACATTAACACTTCGGCTGAAGCATCTTTTATGATCTTTATTGTCTTTCAGGATTCATTCTGGGTTTTATTTTGTTCATTTGATGAAAATGAACAACAATACACACCTTGGATACATTTTTGTTTGATTTGTGACGAGTGAGATTTTCACCTAGAACACAAAGGGGGGGGGTATTGGCACTTTTCATGGAAAAATGTGAAAAATTAAATTTTCTTAAAATGAAATAAATGCCTTCTAAACACCTCAAACATTCACTCTAAAACAGAAGATTGTTGTTTTTCGCAATATTTTTAGAAATTTTGGCTCCAATAGTAACATTAACACCTGGGCTGAAGCATCTTTTATGATCATTTATTGTCTTTCAGGATACATTCTGGGTTTT
>NW_027287145.1:0-111561 GCF_022747635.1 Hetaerina americana | reverse complement strand
CAAATAAACAAAATAAAACCCAGAAGAAATCCTGAAAGACAAGAAATGAGCATAAAAGATGCTTCAGCGCATGTGTTAACGTTACTAAAAGAGCCCAAATTTCAAAAAATTTGCGAAAAACAGTAATCTTCTGTTTTAGAGTGAATGTTTGAGGTGTAAAGAAGGCATTTTTTTTCATTTTTAGAAATTTTAGTTTTTTACATTTTTTCATGAAAAGTGCCAATACCCCCCCCATTCGGGTTCTAGGTGAAAATCTCACTCGACACAAATCATACAAAAATGTTTCCATGGTGTGTATTGTTGTTCATTTTCATCAAATAAACAAAATAAAACCCAGAATAAATCCTGAAAGACAAGAAATGAGCATAAAAGATGCTTCAGCGCAAGTGGTAACGTTGCTAAAAGAGCCCAAATTTCAAAAAATATTGCGAAAAACAACAATCTTCTGTTTTAGAGTGAATGTTTGAGGTGTATAGAAGGCATTTTTTTCATTTTTAGAAATTTTAATTTTTCACATTTTTCCATGAAAAGTGCCAATACCCCCCCCCTTTGGGTTCTAGGTGAAAATCTCACTCGACACAAATCAAACAAAAATGTTTCCATGGTGTGTATTGTTGTTCATTTTCATCAAATAAACAAAATAAAACCCAGAATAAATCCTGAAAGACAAGAAATGAGCATAAAAGATGCTTCAGCGCAAGTGTTAACGTTGCTAAAAGAGCCCAAATTTCAAAAAATATTGCGAAAAACAGCAATCTTCTGTTTAAGAGTGAATGTTTGAGGTGTATAGAAGGCATTTTTTTCATTTTTAGAAATTTTAATTTTTCACATTTTTCCATGAAAAGTGCCAATACCCCCCCCGTTTGGGTTCTAGGTGAAAATCTCACTCGACACAAATCATACAAAAATGTTTCCATGGTGTGTATTGTTGTTCATTTTCATCAAATAAAAAAAAATAAAACCTAGAATAAATCCTGAAAGACAAGAAATGAGCATAAAAGATGCTTCAGCGCAAGTGTTATCGTTGCTAAAAGAGCCAAAATTTCAAAAAATATTGCGAAAAACAGCAATCTTCTGTTATAGAGTGAATGTTTGAGGTGTATAGAAGGCATTTTTTTCATTTTTTAAATTTTAATTTTTGACATTTTTCCATGAAAAGTGCTAATACCCCCCCCCCCTTTGGGTTCTAGGTGAAAATCTCACTCGACACAAATCAAACAAAAATGTTTCCATGGTGTGTATTGTTGTTCATTTTCATCAAATAAACAAAATAAAACCCAGAATAAATCCTGAAAGACAAGAAATGAGCATAAAAGATGCTTCAGCGCAAGTGTTAACGTTGCTAAAAGAGCCCAAATTTCAAAAAATATTGCGAAAAACAGCAATCTTCTGTTTAAGAGTGAATGTTTGAGGTGTATAGAAGTCATTTTTTTCATTTTTAGAAATTTAAATTTTTCACATTTTTCCATGAAAAGTGCCAATACCCCCCCCCTTTGGGTTCTAGTTGAAAATCCCACTCGACTCAAATCAAACAAAAATGTTTCCATGGTGTGTATTGTTGTTCATTTTCATCAAATAAACAAAATAAAACCTAGAATAAATCCTGAAAGACAAGAAATGAGCATAAAAGATGCTTCAGCGCAAGTGTTATCGTTGCTAAAAGAGCCCAAATTTCAAAAAATATTGCGAAAAACAACAATCTTCTGTTTTAGAGTGAATGTTTGAGGTGTATAGATGGCATTTTTTTCATTTTAAGAAATTTTAATTTTTTACATTTTTCCATGAAAAGTGCCAATACCCCCCCCTTTGGGTTCTCGGTGAAAATCTCACTCGACACAAATCAAACAAAAATGTTTCCATGGTGTGTATTGTTGTTCATTTTCATCAAATAAACAAAATAAAACCCAGAATAAATCCTGAAAGACAAGAAATGAGCATAAAAGATGCTTCAGCGCAAGTGTTAACGTTACTAAAAGAGCCCAAATTTCAAAAAATATTGCGAAAAACAGCAATCTTCTGTTGAAGAGTGAATGTTTGAGGTGTATAGAAGGCATTTTTTTCATTTTTAGAAATTTTAATTTTTCACATTTTTCCATGAAAAGTGCCAATACCCCCCCGTTTGGGTTCTAGGTGAAAATCTCACTCGACACAAATCATACAAAAATGTTTCCATGGTGTGTATTGTTGTTCATTTTCATCAAATAAAAAAAATAAAACCTAGAATAAATCCTGAAAGACAAGAAATGAGCATAAAAGATGCTTCAGCGCAAGTGTTAACGTTGCTAAAAGAGCCTAAATTTCAAAAAATATTGCGAAAAACAACAATCTTCATTTTTAGAGTGAATGTTTGAGGTGTATAGAAGGCATTTATTTTATTTTTAGAAATTTTAATTTTTTACATTTTTCCATGAAAAGTGCCATTACCCCCCCCTTTGGGTTCTAGGTTAAAATCTCACTCGACACAAATAAAACAAAAATGCTTCCATGGTGTGTATTGTTGTTCATTTTCATCAAATAAACAAAATAAAACCCAGAATAAATCCTGAAAGACAAGAAATGAGCATAAAAGATGCTTCAGCGCAAGTGTTATCGTTGCTAAAAGAGCCAAAATTTAAAAAAATATTGCGAAAAACAGCAATCTTCTGTTTTAGAGTGAATGTTTGAGGTGTATAGAAGGCATTTTTTTCATTTTTTAAATTTTAATTTTTTACATTTTTCCATGAAAAGTGCTAATACCCCCCCCTTTGGGTTCTAGGTGAAAATCTCACTCCACACAAATAAAACAAAAATGTTTCCATGGTGTGTATTGTTGTTCATTTTCATCAAATAAACAAAATAAAACCCAGAATAAATCCTGAACGACAAGAAATGAGCATTAAAGATGCTTCAGCGCTAGTGTTAACGTTACTAAAAGAGCCCAAATTTCAAAAAATATTGCGAAAAACAGCAATCTTTTGTTTAAGAGTGAATGTTTGAGGTGTATAGAAGGCATTTTTTTCATTTTTAGAAACTTTAATTTTTCACATTTTTCCATGAAAAGTGCCAATACCCCCCCTTTGGGTTCCAGGTGAAAATCTCACTCGACACAAATCAAACAAAAATGTTTCCATGGTGTGTATTGTTGTTCATTTTCATCAAATAAAAAAAATTAAACCTAGAATAAATCCTGAAAGACAAGAAATGAGCATAAAAGATGCTTCATCGCAAGTTTTAACGTTGCTAAAAGAGCCTAAATTTCTAAAAATATTGCGAAAAACAGCAATCTTTTGTTTAAGAGTGAATGTTTGAGGTGTATAGAAGGCATTTTTTTCATTTTTAGAAACTTTAATTTTTCACATTTTTCCATGAAAAGTGCCAATACCCCCCCTTTGGGTTCCAGGTGAAAATCTCACTCGACACAAATCAAACAAAAATGTTTCCATGGTGTGTATTGTTGTTCATTTTCATCAAATAAAAAAAATTAAACCTAGAATAAATCCTGAAAGACAAGAAATGAGCATAAAAGATGCTTCATCGCAAGTTTTAACGTTGCTAAAAGAGCCTAAATTTCAAAAAATATTGCGAAAAACAACAATCTTCATTTTTAGAGTGAATGTTTGAGGTGTATAGAAGGCATTTATTTTATTTTTAGAAATTTTAATTTTTTACATTTTTCCATGAAAAGTGCCATTACCCCCCCCTTTGGGTTCTAGGTGAAAATCTCACTCGCCACAAATCAAACAAAAAAGTTTCGCTGGGGTGTATTGTTGTTCATTTTCATCAAATAAACAAAATAAAACCCAGAATAAATCCTGAAAGACAAGAAATGAGCATAAAAGATGCTTCAGCGCAAGTGTTAACGTTGCTAAAAGAGCCCAAATTTCAAAAAATATTGCGAAAAACAGCAATCTTCTGTTTAAGAGTGAATGTTTGAGGTGTATAGAAGGCATTTTTTTCATTTTTAGAAATTTTAATTTTTCACATTTTTCCATGAAAAGTGCCAATACCCCCCGCTTTGGGTTCTAGGTGAAAATCTGACTCGACACAGATCAAACAAAAATGTTTCCATGGTGTGTATTGTTGTTCATTTTCATCAAATAAACAAAATAAAACCCAGAATAAATCCTGAAAGACAAGAAATGAGCATAAAAGATGCTTCAGCGCAAGTGTTAACGTTGCTAAAAGAGCCCAAATTTAAAAAAATATTGCGAAAAACAGCAATCTTCTGTTTAAGAGTGAATGTTTGAGGTGTATAGAAGGCATTTTTTTCATTTTTAGAAATTTTAATTTTTCACAATTTTCCATGAAAAGTGCCAATACCCCCACCCCCCCCTTTGGGTTCAAGGTGAAAATCTCACTCGACACAAATCAAACAAAAATGTTTCCATGGTGTGTATTGTTGTTCATTTTCATCAAATAAACAAAATAAAACCCAGAAGAAATCCTGAAAGACAAGAAATGAGCATAAAAGATGCTTCAGCGCATGTGTTAACGTTACTAAGAGAGCCCAAATTTCAAAAAATATTGCGAAAAAACAGCAATCTTCTGTTTTACAGTGAATGTTTGAGGTGTATAGAAGGCATTTTTTTCATTTTTAGAAATTTTAGTTTTTTACATTTTTTCATGAAAAGTGCCAATACCCCCCCCATTCGGGTTCTAGGTGAAAATCTCACTCGACACAAATCATACAAAAATGTTTCCATGGTGTGTATTGTTGTTCATTTTCATCAAATAAACAAAATAAAACCCAGAATAAATCCTGAAAGACAAGAAATGAGAATAAAAGATGCTTCAGCGCAAGTGGTAACGTTGCTAAAAGAGCCCAAATTTCAAAAAATATTGCGAAAAACAACAATCTTCTGTTTTAGAGTGAATGTTTGAGGTGTATAGAAGGCATTTTTTTCATTTTTAGAAATTTTAATTTTTCACATTTTTCCATGAAAAGTGCCAATACCCCCCCCTTTGGGTTCTAGGTGAAAATCTCACTCGACACAAATCAAACAAAAATGTTTCCATGGTGTGTATTGTTGTTCATTTTCATCAAATAAACAAAATAAAACCCAGAATAAATCCTGAAAGACAAGAAATGAGCATAAAAGATGCTTCAGCGCAAGTGTTAACGTTGCTAAAAGAGCCCAAATTTCAAAAAATATTGCGAAAAACAGCAATCTTCTGTTTAAGAGTGAATGTTTGAGGTGTATAGAAGTCATTTTTTTCATTTTTAGAAATTTTAATTTTTCACATTTTTCCATGAAAAGTGCCAATACCCCCCCCTTTGGGTTCTAGTTGAAAATCCCACTCGACTCAAATCAAACAAAAATGTTTCCATGGTGTGTATTGTTGTTCATTTTCATCAAATAAACAAAATAAAACCTAGAATAAATCCTGAAAGACAAGAAATGAGCATAAAAGATGCTTCAGCGCAAGTGTTATCGTTGCTAAAAGAGCCCAAATTTCAAAAAATATTGCGAAAAACAACAATCTTCTGTTTTAGAGTGAATGTTTGAGGTGTACAGAAGGCATTTATTTTATTTTTATAAATTTTTATTTTTTACATTTTTTCATGAAAAGTGCCGATACCCCCCCCTTTGGGTTCTAGGTGAAAATCTCACTCGACACAAATCAAACAAAAATGTTTCCATGGTGTGTATTGTTGTTCATTTTCATCAAATAAACAAAATAAAACCCAGAATAAATCCTGAAAGACAAGAAATGAGCATAAAAGATGCTTTAGCGCAAGTGTTAACGTTGTTAACAGAGACCAAATTTCAAAAAATATTGCGATTAACAACAATCTTCGGTATTAGAGTGAATGTTTGAGGTGTATAGATGGCATTTTTTTCATTTTAAGAAATTTCAATTTTTTACATTTTTCCATGAAAAGTGCCAATACCCCCCCCTTTGGGTTCTAGGTGAAAATCTCACTCGACACAAATCAAACAAAAATGTTTCCATGGTGTGTATTGTTGTTCATTTTCATCAAATAAACAAAATAAAACCCAGAATAAATCCTGAAAGACAAGAAATGAGCATAAAAGATGCTTCAGCGCAAGTGTTAACGTTGCTAAAAGAGCCCAAATTTCAAAAAATATTGCGAAAAACAGCAATCTTCTGTTTAAGAGTGAATGTTTGAGGTGTATAGAAGTCATTTTTTTCATTTTTAGAAATTTTAATTTTTCACATTTTTCCATGAAAAGTGCCAATACCCCCCTTTGGGTTCTAGGTGAAAATCTCACTCGACACAAATGAAACAAAAATGTTTCCATGGTGTGTATTGTTGTTCATTTTCATCAAATAAACAAAATAAAACCCAGAATAAATCCTGAAAGACAAGAAATGAGCATAAAAGATGCTTCAGCGCAAGTGTTATCGTTGCTAAAAGAGCGAAAATTTCAAAAAATATTGCGAAAAACAACAATCTTCTGTTTTAGAGTGAATGTTTGAGGTGTATAGAAGGCATTTATTTTATTTTTAGAAATTTTAATTTTTTTCATTTTTCCATGAAAAGTGCCAATACCCCCCTTTGGGTTCTGGGTGAAAATCTCATTCGACACAAATCAAACAAAAATGTTTCCATGGTGTGTATTGTTGTTCATTTTCATTAAATAAACAAAATAAAACCCAGAATAAATTCTGAAAGACAAGAAATGAGCCTAAAAGATGCTTCAGCGCAAGTGTTAACGTTGCTAAAAGAGCCCAAATTTCAAAAAATATTGCGAAAAACAGCAATCTTCTGTTTAAGAGTGAATGTTTGAGGTGAATAGAAGGCATTTTTTTCATTTTTAGAAATTTAAATTTTTCACATTTTTCCTTGAAAAGTGCCAAAACCCCCCCTTTGGGTTCTAGGTGAAAATCTCACTCGAAACAAATCAAACAAAAATGTTTCCATGGTGTGTATTGTTGTTCATTTTCATCAAATAAAATAAATAAAACCCAGAATAAATTCTGAAAGACAAGAAATGAGCATAAAAGATGCTTCAGCGCAAGTGTTAACGTTGCTAAAAGAGCCCAAATTTCAAGAAATATTGCGAAAAACAACAATCTTCATTTTTAGAGTGAATGTTTGAGGAATACAGAAGGCATTTATTTTATTTTTATAAATTTTTATTTTTTACATTTTTTCATGAAAAGTGCCAATACCCCCCCCTTTGGGTTCTAGGTGAAAATCTCACTCGACCCAAATCAAACAAAAATGTTTCCATGGTGTGTATTGTTGTTCATTTTCATCAAATAAAATAAATAAAACCCAGAATAAATTCTGAAAGACAAGAAATGAGCATAAAAGATGCTTCAGCGCAAGTGTTTACGTTGCTAAAAGAGCCCAAATTTCAAAAAATTATTGCGAAGAACAACAATCTTCTGTTTTAGAGTGAATGTTTGAGGTGTATAGAAGGCATTTATTTTATTTTTAGAAATTTTTATTTTTTACATTTTTCCATGAAAAGTGCCAATACCCCCCCCTTCGGGTTCTAGGTGAAAATCTCACTCGACTCAAATCAAACAAAAATATTTCCATGGTGTGTATTGTTGTTCATTTTCATCAAATAAACAAAATAAAACCTAGAATAAATCCTGAAAGACAAGAAATAAGCATAAAAGATGCTTCAGCGCAAGTGTTATCGTTGCTAAAAGAGCCCAAATTTCAAAAAACATTGCGAAAAACAACAATCTTCTGTTTTAGAGTGAATGTTTGAGGTGTACAGAAGGCATTTATTTTATTTTTATAAATTTTAATTTTTTACATTTTTTCATGAAAAGTGCCAATACCCCCCCTTTGGGTTCTAGGTGAAAATCTCACTCGACACAAATGAAACAAAAATGTTTCCATGGTGTGTATTGTTGTTCATTTTCATCAAATAAACAAAATAAAACCCAGAATAAATCCTGAAAGACAAGAAATGAGCATAAAAGATGCTTCAGCGAAGTGGTAACGTTGCTAAAAGAGCCCAAATTTCAAAAAATATTGCGAAAAACAGCAATCTTCTGTTTAAGAGTGAATGTTTGAGGTGTATAGAAGGCATTTTTTTCATTTTTAGAAATTTTAATTTTTCACATGTTTCCATGAAAAGTGCCAATACCCCCCCCTTTGGGTTCTAGGTGAAAATCTCACTCGACTCAAATCAAACAAAAATGTTTCCATGGTGTGTATTGTTGTTCATTTTCATCAAATAAACAAAATAAAACCTAGAATAAATCCTGAAAGACAAGAAATGAGCATAAAAGATGCTTCAGCGCAAGTGTTATCGTTGCTAAAAGAGCCAAAATTTCAAAAAATATTGCGAAAAACAGCAATCTTCTGTTTTAGAGTGAATGTTTGAGGTGTATAGAAGGCATTTTTTTCATTTTTTAAATTTTAATTTTTTACATTTTTCCATGAAAAGTGCTAATACCCCCTTTTGGTTCTAGGTGAAAATCTCACTCGACACAAATCAAACAAAAATGTTTCCATGGTGTGTATTGTTGTTCATTGTCATCAAATAAAATAAATAAAACACAGAATAAATTCTGAAAGACAAGAAATGAGCATAAAAGATGCGTCAGCGCATGTGTTAACGTTGCTAAAAGAGCCCAAATTTCAAAAAATATTGCGAGAAACAACAATCTTCATTTTTAGAGTGAATGTTTGAGGTGTACAGAAGGCATTTATTATATTTTTAAAAATTTTAATTTTTTACATTTTTTCATGAAAAGTGCCAATACCCCCCCCTTTGGGTTCTAGGTGAAAATCTCACTCGACACAAATCAAACAAAAATGTTTCCATGGTGTGTATTGTTGTTCATTTTCATTAAATAAACAAAATAAAACCCAGAATAAATCCTGAAAGACAAGAAATGAGCATAAAAGATGCTTCAGCGCATGTGTTAACGTTACTAAAAGAGCCCAAATTTCAAAAAATATTGCGAAAAACAGATCTTTTCTGTTTTAGAGTGAATGTTTGAGGTGTATAGAAGGCATTTTTTTCATTTTTAGAAATTTTAATTTTTCACAATTTTCCATGAAAAGTGCCAATACCCCCCCCCCTTTGGGTTCTAGGTGAAAATCTCAATCGACTCAAATCAAACAAAAATGTTTCCATGGTGTGTATTGTTGTTCATTTTCATCAAATAAATAAAATAAAACCTAGAATAAATCCTGAAAGACAAGAAATGAGCATAAAAGATGCTTCAGCGCAAGTGTTATCGTTGCTAAAAGAGCCCAAATTTCAAAAAATATTGCGAAAAACAACAATCTTCTGTTTTAGAGTGAATGTTTGAGGTGTACAGAAGGCATTTATTTTATTTTTATAAATTTTTATTTTTTACAATTTTTCATGAAAAGTGCCAATACCCCCCCCTTTGGGTTCTAGGTGAAAATCTCACTCGACACAAATCAAACAAAAATGTTTCCATGGTGTGTATTGTTGTTCATTTTCATCAAATAAACAAAATAAAACCCAGAAGAAATCCTGAAAGACAAGAAATGAGCATAAAAGATGCTTCAGCGCAAGTGTTAACGTTGCTAAAAGAGCCCAAATTTCAAAAAATATTGCGAAAAACAGCAATCTTCTGTTTTAGAGTGAATGTTTGAGGTGTATAGAAGGCATTTTTTTCATTTTTAGAAATTTTAATTTTTCACAATTTTCCATGAAAAGTGCCAATACCCCCACCCCCCCCTTTGGGTTCAAGGTGAAAATCTCACTCGACACAAATCAAACAAAAATGTTTCCATGGTGTGTATTGTTGTTCATTTTCATCAAATAAACAAAATAAAACCCAGAATAAATCCTGAAAGACAAGAAATGAGCATAAAAGATGCTTCAGCGCAAGTGTTATCGTTGCTAAAAGAGCGAAAATTTCAAAAAATATTGCGAAAAACAACAATCTTCTGTTTTAGAGTGAATGTTTGAGGTGTATAGAAGGCATTTATTTTATTTTTAGAAATTTTAATTTTTTTCATTTTTCCATGAAAAGTGCCAATACCCCCCATGGGTTCTGGGTGAAAATCTCATTCGACACAAATCAAACAAAAATGTTTCCATGGTGTGTATTGTTGTTCATTTTCATTAAATAAACAAAATAAAACCCAGAATAAATTCTGAAAGACAAGAAATGAGCATAAAAGATGCTTCAGCGCAAGTGTTAACGTTGCTAAAAGAGCCCAAATTTCAAAAAATATTGCGAAAAACAACAATCTTCTGTTTTAGAGTGAATGTTTGAGGTGTATAGAAGGCATTTATTTTATTTTTAGAAATTTTAATTTTTTACATTTTTCCATGAAAAGTGCCAATACCCCCTTTGGGTTCTAGGTGAAAATCTCACTCGACTCAAATCAAACAAAAATGTTTCCATGGTGTGTATTGTTGTTCATTTTCATCATATAAACAAAAGAAAATCCAGAATTAATCCTGAAAGACAAGAAATGAGCATAAAAGATGCTTCAGCGCAAGTGTTATCGTTGCTAAAAGAGCCCAAATTTCAAAAAATATTGCGAAAAACAACAATCTTCTGTTTTAGAGTGAATGTTTGAGGTGTACAGAAGGCATTTATTTTATTTTTATAAATTTTTATTTTTTACATTTTTTCATGAAAAGTGCCAATACCCCCCCCTTTGGGTTCTAGGTGAAAATCTCACTCGACACAAATGAAACAAAAATGTTTCCATGGTGTGTATTGTTGTTCATTTTCATCAAATAAACAAAATAAAACCCAGAATAAATCCTGAACGACAAGAAATGAGCATAAAAGATGCTTCAGCGCATGTGTTAACGTTACTAAAAGAGCCCAAATTTCAAAAAATATTGCGAAAAACAGCAATCTTCTGTTTTAGAGTGAATGTTTGAGGTGTATAGAAGGCATTTTTTTCATTTTTAGAAATTTTAATTTTTCACAATTTTCCATGAAAAGTGCCAATACCCCCACCCCCCCCTTTGGGTTCAAGGTGAAAATCTCACTCGACACAAATCAAACAAAAATGTTTCCATGGTGTGTATTGTTGTTCATTTTCATCAAATAAACAAAATAAAACCCAGAAGAAATCCTGAAAGACAAGAAATGAGCATAAAAGATGCTTCAGCGCATGTGTTAACGTTACTAAAAGAGCCCAAATTTCAAAAAATTTGCGAAAAACAGCAATCTTCTGTTTTAGAGTGAATGTTTGAGGTGTATAGAAGGCATTTTTTTCATTTTTAGAAATTTTAGTTTTTTACATTTTTTCATGAAAAGTGCCAATACCCCCCCCATTCGGGTTCTAGGTGAAAATCTCACTCGACACAAATCATACAAAAATGTTTCCATGGTGTGTATTGTTGTTCATTTTCATCAAATAAACAAAATAAAACCCAGAATAAATCCTGAAAGACAAGAAATGAGCATAAAAGATGCTTCAGCGCAAGTGGTAACGTTGCTAAAAGAGCCCAAATTTCAAAAAATATTGCGAAAAACAACAATCTTCTGTTTTAGAGTGAATGTTTGAGGTGTATAGAAGGCATTTTTTTCATTTTTAGAAATTTTAATTTTTCACATTTTTCCATGAAAAGTGCCAATACCCCCCCCTTTGGGTTCTAGGTGAAAATCTCACTCGACACAAATCAAACAAAAATGTTTCCATGGTGTGTATTGTTGTTCATTTTCATCAAATAAACAAAATAAAACCCAGAATAAATCCTGAAAGACAAGAAATGAGCATAAAAGATGCTTCAGCGCAAGTGTTAACGTTGCTAAAAGAGCCCAAATTTCAAAAAATATTGCGAAAAACAGCAATCTTCTGTTTAAGAGTGAATGTTTGAGGTGTATAGAAGGCATTTTTTTCATTTTTAGAAATTTTAATTTTTCACATTTTTCCATGAAAAGTGCCAATACCCCCCCGTTTGGGTTCTAGGTGAAAATCTCACTCGACACAAATCATACAAAAATGTTTCCATGGTGTGTATTGTTGTTCATTTTCATCAAATAAAAAAAATAAAACCTAGAATAAATCCTGAAAGACAAGAAATGAGCATAAAAGATGCTTCAGCGCAAGTGTTATCGTTGCTAAAAGAGCCAAAATTTCAAAAAATATTGCGAAAAACAGCAATCTTCTGTTATAGAGTGAATGTTTGAGGTGTATAGAAGGCATTTTTTTCATTTTTTAAATTTTAATTTTTGACATTTTTCCATGAAAAGTGCTAATACCCCCCCCCCTTTGGGTTCTAGGTGAAAATCTCACTCGACACAAATCAAACAAAAATGTTTCCATGGTGTGTATTGTTGTTCATTTTCATCAAATAAACAAAATAAAACCCAGAATAAATCCTGAAAGACAAGAAATGAGCATAAAAGATGCTTCAGCGCAAGTGTTAACGTTGCTAAAAGAGCCCAAATTTCAAAAAATATTGCGAAAAACAGCAATCTTCTGTTTAAGAGTGAATGTTTGAGGTGTATAGAAGTCATTTTTTTCATTTTTAGAAATTTAAATTTTTCACATTTTTCCATGAAAAGTGCCAATACCCCCCCCTTTGGGTTCTAGTTGAAAATCCCACTCGACTCAAATCAAACAAAAATGTTTCCATGGTGTGTATTGTTGTTCATTTTCATCAAATAAACAAAATAAAACCTAGAATAAATCCTGAAAGACAAGAAATGAGCATAAAAGATGCTTCAGCGCAAGTGTTATCGTTGCTAAAAGAGCCCAAATTTCAAAAAATATTGCGAAAAACAACAATCTTCTGTTTTAGAGTGAATGTTTGAGGTGTATAGATGGCATTTTTTTCATTTTAAGAAATTTTAATTTTTTACATTTTTCCATGAAAAGTGCCAATACCCCCCCCTTTGGGTTCTCGGTGAAAATCTCACTCGACACAAATCAAACAAAAATGTTTCCATGGTGTGTATTGTTGTTCATTTTCATCAAATAAACAAAATAAAACCCAGAATAAATCCTGAAAGACAAGAAATGAGCATAAAAGATGCTTCAGCGCAAGTGTTAACGTTACTAAAAGAGCCCAAATTTCAAAAAATATTGCGAAAACAGCAATCTTCTGTTGAAGAGTGAATGTTTGAGGTGTATAGAAGGCATTTTTTTCATTTTTAGAAATTTTAATTTTTCACATTTTTCCATGAAAAGTGCCAATACCCCCCCGTTTGGGTTCTAGGTGAAAATCTCACTCGACACAAATCATACAAAAATGTTTCCATGGTGTGTATTGTTGTTCATTTTCATCAAATAAAAAAAATAAAACCTAGAATAAATCCTGAAAGACAAGAAATGAGCATAAAAGATGCTTCAGCGCAAGTGTTAACGTTGCTAAAAGAGCCTAAATTTCAAAAAATATTGCGAAAAACAACAATCTTCATTTTTAGAGTGAATGTTTGAGGTGTATAGAAGGCATTTATTTTATTTTTAGAAATTTTAATTTTTTACATTTTTCCATGAAAAGTGCCATTACCCCCCCCTTTGGGTTCTAGGTTAAAATCTCACTCCACACAAATAAAACAAAAATGTTTCCATGGTGTGTATTGTTGTTCATTTTCATCAAATAAACAAAATAAAACCCAGAATAAATCCTGAACGACAAGAAATGAGCATTAAAGATGCTTCAGCGCTAGTGTTAACGTTACTAAAAGAGCCCAAATTTCAAAAAATATTGCGAAAAACAGCAATCTTTTGTTTAAGAGTGAATGTTTGAGGTGTATAGAAGGCATTTTTTTCATTTTTAGAAACTTTAATTTTTCACATTTTTCCATGAAAAGTGCCAATACCCCCCCTTTGGGTTCCAGGTGAAAATCTCACTCGACACAAATCAAACAAAAATGTTTCCATGGTGTGTATTGTTGTTCATTTTCATCAAATAAAAAAAATTAAACCTAGAATAAATCCTGAAAGACAAGAAATGAGCATAAAAGATGCTTCATCGCAAGTTTTAACGTTGCTAAAAGAGCCTAAATTTCTAAAAATATTGCGAAAAACAGCAATCTTTTGTTTAAGAGTGAATGTTTGAGGTGTATAGAAGGCATTTTTTTCATTTTTAGAAACTTTAATTTTTCACATTTTTCCATGAAAAGTGCCAATACCCCCCCTTTGGGTTCCAGGTGAAAATCTCACTCGACACAAATCAAACAAAAATGTTTCCATGGTGTGTATTGTTGTTCATTTTCATCAAATAAAAAAAATTAAACCTAGAATAAATCCTGAAAGACAAGAAATGAGCATAAAAGATGCTTCATCGCAAGTTTTAACGTTGCTAAAAGAGCCTAAATTTCAAAAAATATTGCGAAAAACAACAATCTTCATTTTTAGAGTGAATGTTTGAGGTGTATAGAAGGCATTTATTTTATTTTTAGAAATTTTAATTTTTTACATTTTTCCATGAAAAGTGCCATTACCCCCCCCTTTGGGTTCTAGGTGAAAATCTCACTCGCCACAAATCAAACAAAAAAGTTTCGCTGGGGTGTATTGTTGTTCATTTTCATCAAATAAACAAAATAAAACCCAGAATAAATCCTGAAAGACAAGAAATGAGCATAAAAGATGCTTCAGCGCAAGTGTTAACGTTGCTAAAAGAGCCCAAATTTCAAAAAATATTGCGAAAAACAGCAATCTTCTGTTTAAGAGTGAATGTTTGAGGTGTATAGAAGGCATTTTTTTCATTTTTAGAAATTTTAATTTTTCACATTTTTCCATGAAAAGTGCCAATACCCCCCGCTTTGGGTTCTAGGTGAAAATCTGACTCGACACAGATCAAACAAAAATGTTTCCATGGTGTGTATTGTTGTTCATTTTCATCAAATAAACAAAATAAAACCCAGAATAAATCCTGAAAGACAAGAAATGAGCATAAAAGATGCTTCAGCGCAAGTGTTAACGTTGCTAAAAGAGCCCAAATTTAAAAAAATATTGCGAAAAACAGCAATCTTCTGTTTAAGAGTGAATGTTTGAGGTGTATAGAAGGCATTTTTTTCATTTTTAGAAATTTTAATTTTCACAATTTTCCATGAAAAGTGCCAATACCCCCACCCCCCCCTTTGGGTTCAAGGTGAAAATCTCACTCGACACAAATCAAACAAAAATGTTTCCATGGTGTGTATTGTTGTTCATTTTCATCAAATAAACAAAATAAAACCCAGAAGAAATCCTGAAAGACAAGAAATGAGCATAAAAGATGCTTCAGCGCATGTGTTAACGTTACTAAGAGAGCCCAAATTTCAAAAAATATTGCGAAAAACAGCAATCTTCTGTTTTACAGTGAATGTTTGAGGTGTATAGAAGGCATTTTTTTCATTTTTAGAAATTTTAGTTTTTTACATTTTTTCATGAAAAGTGCCAATACCCCCCCCATTCGGGTTCTAGGTGAAAATCTCACTCGACACAAATCATACAAAAATGTTTCCATGGTGTGTATTGTTGTTCATTTTCATCAAATAAACAAAATAAAACCCAGAATAAATCCTGAAAGACAAGAAATGAGCATAAAAGATGCTTCAGCGCAAGTGGTAACGTTGCTAAAAGAGCCCAAATTTCAAAAAATATTGCGAAAAACAACAATCTTCTGTTTTAGAGTGAATGTTTGAGGTGTATAGAAGGCATTTTTTTCATTTTTAGAAATTTTAATTTTTCACATTTTTCCATGAAAAGTGCCAATACCCCCCCCTTTGGGTTCTAGGTGAAAATCTCACTCGACACAAATCAAACAAAAATGTTTCCATGGTGTGTATTGTTGTTCATTTTCATCAAATAAACAAAATAAAACCCAGAATAAATCCTGAAAGACAAGAAATGAGCATAAAAGATGCTTCAGCGCAAGTGTTAACGTTGCTAAAAGAGCCCAAATTTCAAAAAATATTGCGAAAAACAGCAATCTTCTGTTTAAGAGTGAATGTTTGAGGTGTATAGAAGTCATTTTTTTCATTTTTAGAAATTTTAATTTTTCACATTTTTCCATGAAAAGTGCCAATACCCCCCCCTTTGGGTTCTAGTTGAAATCCCACTCGACTCAAATCAAACAAAAATGTTTCCATGGTGTGTATTGTTGTTCATTTTCATCAAATAAACAAAATAAAACCTAGAATAAATCCTGAAAGACAAGAAATGAGCATAAAAGATGCTTCAGCGCAAGTGTTATCGTTGCTAAAAGAGCCCAAATTTCAAAAAATATTGCGAAAAACAACAATCTTCTGTTTTAGAGTGAATGTTTGAGGTGTACAGAAGGCATTTATTTTATTTTTATAAATTTTTATTTTTTACATTTTTTCATGAAAAGTGCCGATACCCCCCCCTTTGGGTTCTAGGTGAAAATCTCACTCGACACAAATCAAACAAAAATGTTTCCATGGTGTGTATTGTTGTTCATTTTCATCAAATAAACAAAATAAAACCCAGAATAAATCCTGAAAGACAAGAAATGAGCATAAAAGATGCTTTAGCGCAAGTGTTAACGTTGTTAACAGAGACCAAATTTCAAAAAATATTGCGATTAACAACAATCTTCGGTATTAGAGTGAATGTTTGAGGTGTATAGATGGCATTTTTTTCATTTTAAGAAATTTCAATTTTTTACATTTTTCCATGAAAAGTGCCATTACCCCCCCCCTTTGGGTTCTAGGTGAAAATCTCACTCGACACAAATCAAACAAAAATGTTTCCATGGTGTGTATTGTTGTTCATTTTCATCAAATAAACAAAATAAAACCCAGAATAAATCCTGAAAGACAAGAAATGAGCATAAAAGATGCTTCAGCGCAATTGTTTACGTTACTAAAAGAGCCCAAATTTCAAAAAATATTGCGAAAAACAGCAATCTTCTGTTGAAGAGTGAATGTTTGAGGTGTATAGAAGGCATTTTTTTCATTTTTAGAAATTTTAATTTTCACATTTTTCCATGAAAAGTGCCAATACCCCCCCGTTTGGGTTCTAGGTGAAAATCTCACTCGACACAAATCATACAAAAATGTTTCCATGGTGTGTATTGTTGTTCATTTTCATCAAATAAAAAAAATAAAACCTAGAATAAATCCTGAAAGACAAGAAATGAGCATAAAAGATGCTTCAGCGCAAGTGTTATCGTTGCTAAAAGAGCCAAAATTTCAAAAAATATTGCGAAAAACAGCAATCTTCTGTTATAGAGTGAATGTTTGAGGTGTATAGAAGGCATTTTTTTCATTTTTTAAATTTTAATTTTTGACATTTTTCCATGAAAAGTGCTAATACCCCCCCTTTGGGTTCTAGGTGAAAATCTCACTCTACACAAATCAAACAAAAATGTTTCCATGGTGTGTATTGTTGTTCATTTTCATCAAATAAACAAAATAAAACCCAGAATAAATCCTGAAAGACAAGAAATGAGCATAAAAGATGCTTCAGCGCAAGTGTTAACGTTGCTAAAAGAGCCCAAATTTCAAAAAATATTGCGAAAAACAGCGATCTTCTGTTTAAGAGTGAATGTTTGAGGTGTATAGAAGTCATTTTTTTCATTTTTAGAAATTTTAATTTTTCACATTTTTCCATGAAAAGTGCCAATACCCCCCCCTTGGGTTCTAGTTGAAAATCCCACTCGACTCAAATCAAACAAAAATGTTTCCATGGTGTGTATTGTTGTTCATTTTCATCAAATAAACAAAATAAAACCTAGAATAAATCCTGAAAGACAAGAAATGAGCATAAAAGATGCTTCAGCGCAAGTGTTATCGTTGCTAAAAGAGCCCAAATTTCAAAAAATATTGCGAAAAACAACAATCTTCTGTTTTAGAGTGAATGTTTGAGGTGTATAGATGGCATTTTTTTCATTTTAAGAAATTTTAATTTTTTACATTTTTCCATGAAAAGTGCCAATACCCCCCCCTTTGGGTTCTCGGTGAAAATCTCACTCGACACAAATCAAACAAAAATGTTTCCATGGTGTGTATTGTTGTTCATTTTCATCAAATAAACAAAATAAAACCCAGAATAAATCCTGAAAGACAAGAAATGAGCATAAAAGATGCTTCAGCGCTAGTGTTAACGTTACTAAAAGAGCCCAAATTTCAAAAATATTGCGAAAAACAGCAATCTTCTGTTGAAGAGTGAATGTTTGAGGTGTATAGAAGGCATTTTTTTCATTTTTAGAAATTTTAATTTTTCACATTTTTCCATGAAAAGTGCCAATACCCCCCCGTTTGGGTTCTAGGTGAAAATCTCACTCGACACAAATCATACAAAAATGTTTCCATGGTGTGTATTGTTGTTCATTTTCATCAAATAAAAAAATAAAACCTAGAATAAATCCTGAAAGACAAGAAATGAGCATAAAAGATGCTTCAGCGCAAGTGTTAACGTTGCTAAAAGAACCTAAATTTCAAAAAATATTGCGAAAAACAACAATCTTCATTTTTAGAGTGAATGTTTGAGGTGTATAGAAGGCATTTATTTTATTTTTAGAAATTTTAATTTTTTACATTTTCCATGAAAAGTGCCATTACCCCCCCCTTTGGGTTCTAGGTTAAAATCTCACTCGACACAAATAAAACAAAAATGCTTCCATGGTGTGTATTGTTGTTCATTTTCATCAAATAAACAAAATAAAACCCAGAATAAATCCTGAAAGACAAGAAATGAGCATAAAAGATGCTTCAGGCGCAAGTGTTATCGTTGCTAAAAGAGCCAAAATTTCAAAAAATATTGCGAAAAACAGCAATCTTCTGTTTTAGAGTGAATGTTTGAGGTGTATAGAAGGCATTTTTTTCATTTTTTAAATTTTAATTTTTTACATTTTTCCATGAAAAGTGCTAATACCCCCCCCTTTGGGTTCTAGGTGAAAATCTCACTCCACACAAATAAAACAAAAATGTTTCCATGGTGTGTATTGTTGTTCATTTTCATCAAATAAACAAAATAAAACCCAGAATAAATCCTGAACGACAAGAAATGAGCATTAAAGATGCTTCAGCGCTAGTGTTAACGTTACTAAAAGAGCCCAAATTTCAAAAAATATTGCGAAAAACAGCAATCTTTTGTTTAAGAGTGAATGTTTGAGGTGTATAGAAGGCATTTTTTTCATTTTTAGAAACTTTAATTTTTCACATTTTTCCATGAAAAGTGCCAATACCCCCCCCTTTGGGTTCTAGGTGAAAATCTCACTCGACACAAATCAAACAAAAATGTTTCCATGGTGTGTATTGTTGTTCATTTTCATCAAATAAAAAAAATTAAACCTAGAATAAATCCTGAAAGACAAGAAATGAGCATAAAAGATGCTTCATCGCAAGTTTTAACGTTGCTAAAAGAGCCTAAATTTCAAAAAATATTGCGAAAAACAACAATCTTCATTTTTAGAGTGAATGTTTGAGGTGTATAGAAGGCATTTATTTTATTTTTAGAAATTTTAATTTTTTACATTTTTCCATGAAAAGTGCCATTACCCCCCCCTTTGGGTTCTAGGTGAAAATCTCACTCGCCACAAATCAAACAAAAAAGTTTCGCTGGGGTGTATTGTTGTTCATTTTCATCAAATAAACAAAATAAAACCCAGAATAAATCCTGAAAGACAAGAAATGAGCATAAAAGATGCTTCAGCGCAAGTGTTAACGTTGCTAAAAGAGCCCAAATTTCAAAAAATATTGCGAAAAACAGCAATCTTCTGTTTAAGAGTGAATGTTTGAGGTGTATAGAAGGCATTTTTTTCATTTTTAGAAATTTTAATTTTTCACATTTTTCCATGAAAAGTGCCAATACCCCCCGCTTTGGGTTCTAGGTGAAAATCTGACTCGACACAGATCAAACAAAAATGTTTCCATGGTGTGTATTGTTGTTCATTTTCATCAAATAAACAAAATAAAACCCAGAATAAATCCTGAAAGACAAGAAATGAGCATAAAAGATGCTTCAGCGCAAGTGTTAACGTTGCTAAAAGAGCCCAAATTTAAAAAAATATTGCGAAAAAACAGCAATCTTCTGTTTAAGAGTGAATGTTTGAGGTGTATAGAAGGCATTTTTTTCATTTTTAGAAATTTTAATTTTTCACATTTTTCCATGAAAAGTGCCAATACCCCCCACTTTGGGTTCTAGGTGAAAATCTCACTCGACACAAATCAAACAAAAATGTTTCCATGGTGTGTATTGTTGTTCATTTTCATCAAATAAACAAAATAAAACCCAGAATAAATCCTGAAAGACAAGAAATGAGCATAAAAGATGCTTTAGCGCAAGTGTTAACGTTGTTAACAGAGACCAAATTTCAAAAAATATTGCGATTAACAACAATCTTCGGTATTAGAGTGAATGTTTGAGGTGTATAGATGGCATTTTTTTCATTTTAAGAAATTTCAATTTTTTACATTTTTCCATGAAAAGTGCCATTACCCCCCCCCCCCCTTTGGGTTCTAGGTGAAAATCTCACTCGACACAAATCAAACAAAAATGTTTCCATGGTGTGTATTGTTGTTCATTTTCATCAAATAAACAAAATAAAACCCAGAATAAATCCTGAAAGACAAGAAATGAGCATAAAAGATGCTTCAGCGCAATTGTTAACGTTACTAAAAGAGCCCAAATTTCAAAAAATATTGCGAAAAACAGCAATCTTCTGTTGAAGAGTGAATGTTTGAGGTGTATAGAAGGCATTTTTTTCATTTTTAGAAATTTTAATTTTTCACATTTTTCCATGAAAAGTGCCAATACCCCCCCGTTTGGGTTCTAGGTGAAAATCTCACTCGACACAAATCATACAAAAATGTTTCCATGGTGTGTATTGTTGTTCATTTTCATCAAATAAAAAAAATAAAACCTAGAATAAATCCTGAAAGACAAGAAATGAGCATAAAAGATGCTTCAGCGCAAGTGTTATCGTTGCTAAAAGAGCCCAAATTTCAAAAAATATTGCGAAAAACAGCAATCTTCTGTTATAGAGTGAATGTTTGAGGTGTATAGAAGGCATTTTTTTCATTTTTTAAATTTTAATTTTTGACATTTTTCCATGAAAAGTGCTAATACCCCCCCCCCTTTGGGTTCTAGGTGAAAATCTCACTCGACACAAATCAAACAAAAATGTTTCCATGGTGTGTATTGTTGTTCATTTTCATCAAATAAACAAAATAAAACCCAGAATAAATCCTGAAAGACAAGAAATGAGCATAAAAGATGCTTCAGCGCAAGTGTTAACGTTGCTAAAAGAGCCCAAATTTCAAAAAATATTGCGAAAAAACAGCAATCTTCTGTTTAAGAGTGAATGTTTGAGGTGTATAGAAGTCATTTTTTTCATTTTTAGAAATTTTAATTTTTCACATTTTTCCATGAAAAGTGCCAATACCCCCCCCTTTGGGTTCTAGTTGAAAATCCCACTCGACTCAAATCAAACAAAAATGTTTCCATGGTGTGTATTGTTGTTCATTTTCATCAAATAAACAAAATAAAACCTAGAATAAATCCTGAAAGACAAGAAATGAGCATAAAAGATGCTTCAGCGCAAGTGTTATCGTTGCTAAAAGAGCCCAAATTTCAAAAAATATTGCGAAAAACAACAATCTTCTGTTTTAGAGTGAATGTTTGAGGTGTATAGATGGCATTTTTTTCATTTTAAGAAATTTTAATTTTTACATTTTTCCATGAAAAGTGCCAATACCCCCCCCTTTGGGTTCTCGGTGAAAATCTCACTCGACACAAATCAAACAAAAATGTTTCCATGGTGTGTATTGTTGTTCATTTTCATCAAATAAACAAAATAAAACCCAGAATAAATCCTGAAAGACAAGAAATGAGCATAAAAGATGCTTCAGCGCAAGTGTTAACGTTACTAAAAGAGCCCAAATTTCAAAAAATATTGCGAAAAACAGCAATCTTCTGTTGAAGAGTGAATGTTTGAGGTGTATAGAAGGCATTTTTTTCATTTTTAGAAATTTTAATTTTTCACATTTTTCCATGAAAAGTGCCAATACCCCCCCGTTTGGGTTCTAGGTGAAAATCTCACTCGACACAAATCATACAAAAATGTTTCCATGGTGTGTATTGTTGTTCATTTTCATCAAATAAAAAAAATAAAACCTAGAATAAATCCTGAAAGACAAGAAATGAGCATAAAAGATGCTTCAGCGCAAGTGTTAACGTTGCTAAAAGAGCCTAAATTTCAAAAAATATTGCGAAAAACAACAATCTTCATTTTTAGAGTGAATGTTTGAGGTGTATAGAAGGCATTTATTTTATTTTTAGAAATTTTAATTTTTTACATTTTTCCATGAAAAGTGCCATTACCCCCCCCCTTTGGGTTCTAGGTTAAAATCTCACTCGACACAAATAAAACAAAAATGCTTCCATGGTGTGTATTGTTGTTCATTTTCATCAAATAAACAAAATAAAACCCAGAATAAATCCTGAAAGACAAGAAATGAGCATAAAAGATGCTTCAGCGCAAGTGTTATCGTTGCTAAAAGAGCCAAAATTTCAAAAAATATTGCGAAAAACAGCAATCTTCTGTTTTAGAGTGAATGTTTGAGGTGTATAGAAGGCATTTTTTTCATTTTTTAAATTTTAATTTTTTACATTTTTCCATGAAAAGTGCTAATACCCCCCCCTTTGGGTTCTAGGTGAAAATCTCACTCCACACAAATAAAACAAAAATGTTTCCATGGTGTGTATTGTTGTTCATTTTCATGAAATAAACAAAATAAAACCCAGAATAAATCCTGAAAGACAAGAAATGAGCATAAAAGATGCTTCAGCGCAAGTGTTAACGTTACTAAAAGAGCCCAAATTTCAAAAAATATTGCGAAAAACAGCAATCTTCTGTTGAAGAGTGAATGTTTGAGGTGTATAGAAGGCATTTTTTTCATTTTTAGAAATTTTAATTTTTCACATTTTTCCATGAAAAGTGCCAATACCCCCCCGTTTGGGTTCTAGGTGAAAATCTCACTCGACACAAATCATACAAAAATGTTTCCATGGTGTGTATTGTTGTTCATTTTCATCAAATAAAAAAAATAAAACCTAGAATAAATCCTGAAAGACAAGAAATGAGCATAAAAGATGCTTCAGCGCAAGTGTTAACGTTGCTAAAAGAGCCTAAATTTCAAAAAATATTGCGAAAAACAACAATCTTCATTTTTAGAGTGAATGTTTGAGGTGTATAGAAGGCATTTATTTTATTTTTAGAAATTTTAATTTTTTACATTTTTCCATGAAAAGTGCCATTACCCCCCCCCTTTGGGTTCTAGGTTAAAATCTCACTCGACACAAATAAAACAAAAATGCTTCCATGGTGTGTATTGTTGTTCATTTTCATCAAATAAACAAAATAAAACCCAGAATAAATCCTGAAAGACAAGAAATGAGCATAAAAGATGCTTCAGCGCAAGTGTTATCGTTGCTAAAAGAGCCAAAATTTCAAAAAATATTGCGAAAAACAGCAATCTTCTGTTTTAGAGTGAATGTTTGAGGTGTATAGAAGGCATTTTTTTTCATTTTTTAAATTTTAATTTTTTACATTTTTCCATGAAAAGTGCTAATACCCCCCCCTTTGGGTTCTAGGTGAAAATCTCACTCCACACAAATAAAACAAAAATGTTTCCATGGTGTGTATTGTTGTTCATTTTCATCAAATAAACAAAATAAAACCCAGAATAAATCCTGAACGACAAGAAATGAGCATTAAAGATGCTTCAGCGCTAGTGTTAACGTTACTAAAAGAGCCCAAATTTCAAAAAATATTGCGAAAAACAGCAATCTTTTGTTTAAGAGTGAATGTTTGAGGTGTATATAAGGCATTTTTTTCATTTTTAGAAACTTTAATTTTTCACATTTTTCCATGAAAAGTGCCAATACCCCCCCGTTTGGGTTCTAGGTGAAAATCTCACTCGACACAAATCATACAAAAATGTTTCCATGGTGTGTATTGTTGTTCATTTTCATCAAATAAAAAAAATAAAACCTAGAATAAATCCTGAAAGACAAGAAATGAGCATAAAAGATGCTTCATCGCAAGTTTTAACGTTGCTAAAAGAGCCTAAATTTCAAAAAATATTGCGAAAAACAACAATCTTCATTTTTAGAGTGAATGTTTGAGGTGTATAGAAGGCATTTATTTTATTTTTAGAAATTTTAATTTTTTACATTTTTCCATGAAAAGTGCCATTACCCCCCCCCTTTGGGTTCTAGGTGAAAATCTCACTCGCCACAAATCAAACAAAAAAGTTTCGCTGGGGTGTATTGTTGTTCATTTTCATCAAATAAACAAAATAAAACCCAGAATAAATCCTGAAAGACAAGAAATGAGCATAAAAGATGCTTCAGCGCAAGTGTTAACGTTGCTAAAAGAGCCCAAATTTCAAAAAATATTGCGAAAAACAGCAATCTTCTGTTTAAGAGTGAATGTTTGAGGTGTATAGAAGGCATTTTTTTCATTTTTAGAAATTTTAATTTTTCACATTTTTCCATGAAAAGTGCCAATACCCCCCGCTTTGGGTTCTAGGTGAAAATCTGACTCGACACAGATCAAACAAAAATGTTTCCATGGTGTGTATTGTTGTTCATTTTCATCAAATAAACAAAATAAAACCCAGAATAAATCCTGAAAGACAAGAAATGAGCATAAAAGATGCTTCAGCGCAAGTGTTAACGTTGCTAAAAGAGCCCAAATTTAAAAAAATATTGCGAAAAACAGCAATCTTCTGTTTAAGAGTGAATGTTTGAGGTGTATAGAAGGCATTTTTTTCATTTTTAGAAATTTTAATTTTTCACATTTTTCCATGAAAAGTGCCAATACCCCCCACTTTGGGTTCTAGGTGAAAATCTCACTCGACACAAATCAAACAAAAATGTTTCCATGGTGTGTATTGTTGTTCATTTTCATCAAATAAACAAAATAAAACCCAGAATAAATCCTGAAAGACAAGAAATGAGCATAAAAGATGCTTTAGCGCAAGTGTTAACGTTGTTAACAGAGACCAAATTTCAAAAAATATTGCGATTAACAACAATCTTCGGTATTAGAGTGAATGTTTGAGGTGTATAGATGGCATTTTTTTCATTTTAAGAAATTTCAATTTTTTACATTTTTCCATGAAAAGTGCCATTACCCCCCCCCCCCTTTGGGTTCTAGGTGAAAATCTCACTCGACACAAATCAAACAAAAATGTTTCCATGGTGTGTATTGTTGTTCATTTTCATCAAATAAACAAAATAAAACCCAGAATAAATCCTGAAAGACAAGAAATGAGCATAAAAGATGCTTCAGCGCAATTGTTAACGTTACTAAAAGAGCCCAAATTTCAAAAAATATTGCGAAAAACAGCAATCTTCTGTTGAAGAGTGAATGTTTGAGGTGTATAGAAGGCATTTTTTTCATTTTTAGAAATTTTAATTTTTCACATTTTTCCATGAAAAGTGCCAATACCCCCCCCGTTTGGGTTCTAGGTGAAAATCTCACTCGACACAAATCATACAAAAATGTTTCCATGGTGTGTATTGTTGTTCATTTTCATCAAATAAAAAAAATAAAACCTAGAATAAATCCTGAAAGACAAGAAATGAGCATAAAAGATGCTTCAGCGCAAGTGTTATCGTTGCTAAAAGAGCCCAAATTTCAAAAAATATTGCGAAAAACAGCAATCTTCTGTTATAGAGTGAATGTTTGAGGTGTATAGAAGGCATTTTTTTCATTTTTTAAATTTTAATTTTTGACATTTTTCCATGAAAAGTGCTAATACCCCCCCCCTTTGGGTTCTAGGTGAAAATCTCACTCGACACAAATCAAACAAAAATGTTTCCATGGTGTGTATTGTTGTTCATTTTCATCAAATAAACAAAATAAAACCCAGAATAAATCCTGAAAGACAAGAAATGAGCATAAAAGATGCTTCAGCGCAAGTGTTAACGTTGCTAAAAGAGCCCAAATTTCAAAAAATATTGCGAAAAACAGCAATCTTCTGTTTAAGAGTGAATGTTTGAGGTGTATAGAAGTCATTTTTTTCATTTTTAGAAATTTTAATTTTTCACATTTTTCCATGAAAAGTGCCAATACCCCCCCCCTTTGGGTTCTAGTTGAAAATCCCACTCGACTCAAATCAAACAAAAATGTTTCCATGGTGTGTATTGTTGTTCATTTTCATCAAATAAACAAAATAAAACCTAGAATAAATCCTGAAAGACAAGAAATGAGCATAAAAGATGCTTCAGCGCAAGTGTTATCGTTGCTAAAAGAGCCCAAATTTCAAAAAATATTGCGAAAAACAACAATCTTCTGTTTTAGAGTGAATGTTTGAGGTGTATAGATGGCATTTTTTTCATTTTAAGAAATTTTAATTTTTTACATTTTTCCATGAAAAGTGCTAATACCCCCCCCTTTGGGTTCTCGGTGAAAATCTCACTCGACACAAATCAAACAAAAATGTTTCCATGGTGTGTATTGTTGTTCATTTTCATCAAATAAACAAAATAAAACCCAGAATAAATCCTGAAAGACAAGAAATGAGCATAAAAGATGCTTCAGCGCAAGTGTTAACGTTACTAAAAGAGCCCAAATTTCAAAAAATATTGCGAAAAACAGCAATCTTCTGTTGAAGAGTGAATGTTTGAGGTGTATAGAAGGCATTTTTTTCATTTTTAGAAATTTTAATTTTTCACATTTTTCCATGAAAAGTGCCAATACCCCCCCGTTTGGGTTCTAGGTGAAAATCTCACTCGACACAAATCATACAAAAATGTTTCCATGGTGTGTATTGTTGTTCATTTTCATCAAATAAAAAAAATAAAACCTAGAATAAATCCTGAAAGACAAGAAATGAGCATAAAAGATGCTTCAGCGCAAGTGTTAACGTTGCTAAAAGAGCCTAAATTTCAAAAAATATTGCGAAAAACAACAATCTTCATTTTTAGAGTGAATGTTTGAGGTGTATAGAAGGCATTTATTTTATTTTTAGAAATTTTAATTTTTTACATTTTTCCATGAAAAGTGCCATTACCCCCCCCTTTGGGTTCTAGGTTAAAATCTCACTCGACACAAATAAAACAAAAATGCTTCCATGGTGTGTATTGTTGTTCATTTTCATCAAATAAACAAAATAAAACCCAGAATAAATCCTGAAAGACAAGAAATGAGCATAAAAGATGCTTCAGCGCAAGTGTTATCGTTGCTAAAAGAGCCAAAATTTCAAAAAATATTGCGAAAAACAGCAATCTTCTGTTTTAGAGTGAATGTTTGAGGTGTATAGAAGGCATTTTTTTCATTTTTTAAATTTTAATTTTTTACATTTTTCCATGAAAAGTGCTAATACCCCCCCCTTTGGGTTCTAGGTGAAAATCTCACTCCACACAAATAAAACAAAAATGTTTCCATGGTGTGTATTGTTGTTCATTTTCATCAAATAAACAAAATAAAACCCAGAATAAATCCTGAACGACAAGAAATGAGCATTAAAGATGCTTCAGCGCTAGTGTTAACGTTACTAAAAGAGCCCAAATTTCAAAAAATATTGCGAAAAACAGCAACAAATGAAGGCATTTTTTTCATTTTTAGAAACTTTAATTTTTCACATTTTTCCATGAAAAGTGCCAATACCCCCCCTTTGGGTTCCAGGTGAAAATCTCACTCGACACAAATCAAACAAAAATGTTTCCATGGTGTGTATTGTTGTTCATTTTCATCAAATAAAAAAAATTAAACCTAGAATAAATCCTGAAAGACAAGAAATGAGCATAAAAGATGCTTCATCGCAAGTTTTAACGTTGCTAAAAGAGCCTAAATTTCAAAAAATATTGCGAAAAAACAACAATCTTCATTTTTAGAGTGAATGTTTGAGGTGTATAGAAGGCATTTATTTTATTTTTAGAAATTTTAATTTTTTACATTTTTCCATGAAAAGTGCCATTACCCCCCCCTTTGGGTTCTAGGTGAAAATCTCACTCGCCACAAATCAAACAAAAAAGTTTCGCTGGGGTGTATTGTTGTTCATTTTCATCAAATAAACAAAATAAAACCCAGAATAAATCCTGAAAGACAAGAAATGAGCATAAAAGATGCTTCAGCGCAAGTGTTAACGTTGCTAAAAGAGCCCAAATTTCAAAAAATATTGCGAAAAACAGCAATCTTCTGTTTAAGAGTGAATGTTTGAGGTGTATAGAAGGCATTTTTTTCATTTTTAGAAATTTTAATTTTTCACATTTTTCCATGAAAAGTGCCAATACCCCCCGCTTTGGGTTCTAGGTGAAAATCTGACTCGACACAGATCAAACAAAAATGTTTCCATGGTGTGTATTGTTGTTCATTTTCATCAAATAAACAAAATAAAACCCAGAATAAATCCTGAAAGACAAGAAATGAGCATAAAAGATGCTTCAGCGCAAGTGTTAACGTTGCTAAAAGAGCCCAAATTTAAAAAAATATTGCGAAAAACAGCAATCTTCTGTTTAAGAGTGAATGTTTGAGGTGTATAGAAGGCATTTTTTTCATTTTTAGAAATTTTAATTTTTCACATTTTTCCATGAAAAGTGCCAATACCCCCCACTTTGGGTTCTAGGTGAAAATCTCACTCGACACAAATCAAACAAAAATGTTTCCATGGTGTGTATTGTTGTTCATTTTCATCAAATAAACGAAATAAAACCTAGAATAAATCCTGAAAGACAAGAAATGAGCATAAAAGATGCTTCAGCGCAAGTGTTAACGTTGCTAAAAGAGCCCAAATTTCAAAAAATATTGCGAAAAATACTAACTTCTGTTTTAGAGTGAATGTTTGAGGTGTATAGAAGGCATTTATTTTATTTTTAGAAATATTAATTTTTTACATTTTTCCATGAAAAGTGCCATTACCCCCCCCTTTGGGTTCTAGGTGAAAATCTCACTCGACACAAATCAAACAAAAATGTTTCCATGGTGTGTATTGTTGTTCATTTTCATCAAATAAACAAAATAAAACCCAGAATAAATCCTGAAAGACAAGAAATGAGCACAAAAGATGCTTCAGCGCAAGTGTTAATGTTGCTAAAAGAGCCCAAATTTCAAAAAATATTGCGAAAAACAACAATCTTCTGTTTTAGAGTGAATGTTTGAGGTGTATAGAAGGCATTTATTTTATTTTTAGAAATTTTAATTTTTTACATTTTTCCATGAAAAGTGCCAATACCCCCCTTTGGGTTCTAGGTGAAAATCTCACTCGACACAAATCAAACAAAAATGTTTCCATGGTGTGTATTGTTGTTCATTTTCATCAAATAAACAAAATAAAACCCAGAATAAATCCTGAAAGACAAGAAATGAGCATAATAGATGCTTCAGCGCAAGTGTTAACGTTGCTAAAAGAGCCCAAATTTCAAAAAATATTGCGAAAAACAGCAATCTTCTGTTTAAGAGTGAATGTTTGAGGTGAATAGAAGGCATTTTTTTCATTTTTAGAAATTTAAATTTTTCACATTTTTCCATGAAAAGTGCCAATACCCCCCCCTTTGGGTTCTAGGTGAAAATCTCACTCGACACAAATCAAACAAAAATGTTTCCATGGTGTGTATTGTTGTTCATTTTCATCAAATAAACAAAATAAAACCCAGAATAAATCCTGAAAGACAAGAAATGAGCATAAAAGATGCTTCAGCGCAAGTGTTACCGTTGCTAAAGGAGCCCAAATTTCAAAAAATATTGCGAAAAACAGCAATCTTCTGTTTAAGAGTGAATGTTTGAGGTGTATAGTAGGCATTTTTTTCATTTTTAGAAACTTTAATTTTTCACATTTTTCCATGGAAAGTGCCATTACCCCCCCCTTTGGGTTCTAGGTTAAAATCTCACTCGACACAAATAAAACAAAAATGCTTCCATGGTGTGTATTGTTGTTCATTTTCATCAAATAAACAAAATAAAACCCAGAATAAATCCTGAAAGACAAGAAATGAGCATAAAAGATGCTTCAGCGCAAGTGTTATCGTTGCTAAAAGAGCCAAAATTTCAAAAAATATTGCGAAAAACAGCAATCTTCTGTTTTAGAGTGAATGTTTGAGGTGTATAGAAGGCATTTTTTTCATTTTTTAAATTTTAATTTTTTACATTTTTCCATGAAAAGTGCTAATACCCCCCCCTTTGGGTTCTAGGTGAAAATCTCACTCCACACAAATAAAACAAAAATGTTTCCATGGTGTGTATTGTTGTTCATTTTCATCAAATAAACAAAATAAAACCCAGAATAAATCCTGAACGACAAGAAATGAGCATTAAAGATGCTTCAGCGCTAGTGTTAACGTTACTAAAAGAGCCCAAATTTCAAAAAATATTGCGAAAAACAGCAATCTTTTGTTTAAGAGTGAATGTTTGAGGTGTATAGAAGGCATTTTTTTCATTTTTAGAAACTTTAATTTTTCACATTTTTCCATGAAAAGTGCCAATACCCCCCCTTTGGGTTCCAGGTGAAAATCTCACTCGACACAAATCAAACAAAAATGTTTCCATGGTGTGTATTGTTGTTCATTTTCATCAAATAAAAAAAATTAAACCTAGAATAAATCCTGAAAGACAAGAAATGAGCATAAAAGATGCTTCATCGCAAGTTTTAACGTTGCTAAAAGAGCCTAAATATCAAAAAATATTGCGAAAAACAACAATCTTCATTTTTAGAGTGAATGTTTGAGGTGTATAGAAGGCATTTATTTTATTTTTAGAAATTTTAATTTTTTACATTTTTCCATGAAAAGTGCCATTACCCCCCCCTTTGGGTTCTAGGTGAAAATCTCACTCGCCACAAATCAAACAAAAAAGTTTCGCTGGGGTGTATTGTTGTTCATTTTCATCAAATAAACAAAATAAAACCCAGAATAAATCCTGAAAGACAAGAAATGAGCATAAAAGATGCTTCAGCGCAAGTGTTAACGTTGCTAAAAGAGCCCAAATTTCAAAAAATATTGCGAAAAACAGCAATCTTCTGTTTAAGAGTGAATGTTTGAGGTGTATAGAAGGCATTTTTTTCATTTTTAGAAATTTTAATTTTTCACATTTTTCCATGAAAAGTGCCAATACCCCCCGCTTTGGGTTCTAGGTGAAAATCTGACTCGACACAGATCAAACAAAAATGTTTCCATGGTGTGTATTGTTGTTCATTTTCATCAAATAAACAAAATAAAACCCAGAATAAATCCTGAAAGACAAGAAATGAGCATAAAAGATGCTTCAGCGCAAGTGTTAACGTTGCTAAAAGAGCCCAAATTTAAAAAAATATTGCGAAAAACAGCAATCTTCTGTTTAAGAGTGAATGTTTGAGGTGTATAGAAGGCATTTTTTTCATTTTTAGAAATTTTAATTTTTCACATTTTTCCATGAAAAGTGCCAATACCCCCCACTTTGGGTTCTAGGTGAAAATCTCACTCGACACAAATCAAACAAAAATGTTTCCATGGTGTGTATTGTTGTTCATTTTCATCAAATAAACGAAATAAAACCTAGAATAAATCCTGAAAGACAAGAAATGAGCATAAAAGATGCTTCAGCGCAAGTGTTAACGTTGCTAAAAGAGCCCAAATTTCAAAAAATATTGCGAAAAATACTAACTTCTGTTTTAGAGTGAATGTTTGAGGTGTATAGAAGGCATTTATTTTATTTTTAGAAATATTAATTTTTTACATTTTTCCATGAAAAGTGCCATTACCCCCCCCCTTTGGGTTCTAGGTGAAAATCTCACTCGACACAAATCAAACAAAAATGTTTCCATGGTGTGTATTGTTGTTCATTTTCATCAAATAAACAAAATAAAACCCAGAATAAATCCTGAAAGACAAGAAATGAGCACAAAAGATGCTTCAGCGCAAGTGTTAATGTTGCTAAAAGAGCCCAAATTTCAAAAAATATTGCGAAAAACAACAATCTTCTGTTTTAGAGTGAATGTTTGAGGTGTATAGAAGGCATTTATTTTATTTTTAGAAATTTTAATTTTTTACATTTTTCCATGAAAAGTGCCAATACCCCCCTTTGGGTTCTAGGTGAAAATCTCACTCGACACAAATCAAACAAAAATGTTTCCATGGTGTGTATTGTTGTTCATTTTCATCAAATAAACAAAATAAAACCCAGAATAAATCCTGAAAGACAAGAAATGAGCATAATAGATGCTTCAGCGCAAGTGTTAACGTTGCTAAAAGAGCCCAAATTTCAAAAAATATTGCGAAAAACAGCAATCTTCTGTTTAAGAGTGAATGTTTGAGGTGAATAGAAGGCATTTTTTTCATTTTTAGAAATTTAAATTTTTCACATTTTTCCTTGAAAAGTGCCAAAACCCCCCCTTTGGGTTCTAGGTGAAAATCTCACTCGAAACAAATCAAACAAAAATGTTTCCATGGTGTGTATTGTTGTTCATTTTCATCAAATAAAAAAAATAAAACCTAGAATAAATCCTGAAAGACAAGAAATGAGCATAAAAGATGCTTCAGCGCAAGTGTTAACGTTGCTAAAAGAGCCCAAATTTCAAAAAATATTGCGAAAAACAACAATCTTCTTTTTTAGAGTGAATGTTTGAGGTGTATAGAAGGCATTTATTTTATTTTTAGAAATTTTAATTTTTTACATTTTTCCATGAAAAGTGCCATTACCCCCCCCTTTGGGTTCTAGGTGAAAATCTCACTCGACACAAATCAAACAAAAATGTTTCCATGGTGTGTATTTTTGTTCATTTTCATCAAATAAACAAAATAAAACCCAGAATAAATCCTGAAAGACAAGAAATGAGCATAAAAGATGCTTCAGCGCAAGTGTTATCGTTGCCAAAAGAGCCAAAATTTCAAAAAATATTGCGAAAAACAACAATCTTCTGTTTTAGAGTGAATGTTTGAGGTGTATAGAAGGCATTTATTTTATTTTTAGAAATTTTAATTTTTGACATTTTTCCATGAAAATTTCCAATACTCCCCTTTGGGTTCTAGGTGAAAATCTCACTCGACACAAATCAAAAAAAAATGTTTCCATGGTGTGTATTGTTGTTCATTTTCTTCAAATAAACAAAATAAAACCCAGAATAAATTCTGAAAGACAAGAAATGAGCACAAAAGATGCTTCAGCGCAAGTGTTAACGTTGCTAAAAGAGCCCAAATTTCAAAAAATATTGCGAAAAACAACAATCTTCTGTTTTAGAGTGAATGTTTGAGGTGTATAGAAGGCATTTATTTTATTTATAGAAATTTTAATTTTTTACATTTTTCCATGAAAAGTGCCAAACCCCCCTTTGGGTTCTAGGTGAAAATCTCACTCAACACAAATGGAACAAAAATGTTTCCATGGGTTGTATTATTGTTCATTTTCATCAAATAAACAAAATAAAACCCAGAATAAATCCTGAAAGACAAGAAATGAGCATAAAAGATGCTTCAGCGCAAGTGTTATCGTTAACAAAAGAGCCCAAATTTCAAAAAATATTGCGAAAAACAACAATCTTCTGTTTTAGAGTGAATGTTTGAGGTGTATAGAAGGCATTTATTTTATTTTTAGAAATTTTAATTTTTTACATTTTTCCATGAAAAGTGCCAATACCCCCCTTTAATTCTAGGTGAAAATCTCACTCGACACAAATCAAACAAAAATGTTTCCATGGTGTGTATTGTTGTTCATTTTCATCAAATAAACAAAATAAAACCCAGAATAAATCCTGAAAGACAAGAAATGAGCATAAAAGATGCTTCAGCGCAAGTGTTAACGTTGCTAAAAGAGCCCAAATTTCAAAAAATAATGCGAAAAACAGCAATCTTCTGTTTAAGAGTGAATGTTTGAGGTGAATAGAAGGCATTTTTTTCATTTTTAGAAATTTAAATTTTTCACATTTTTCCTTGAAAAGTGCCAAAACCCCCCCTTTGGGTTCTAGGTGAAAATCTCACTCGACACAAATCAAAAAAAAAGGTTTCCATGGTGTGTATTGTTGTTCATTTTCATCAAATAAAAAAAATAAAACCTAGAATAAATCCTGAAAGACAAGAAATGAGCATAAAAGATGCTTCAGCGCAAGTGTTAACGTTGCTAAAAGAGCCTAAATTTCAAAAAATATTGCGAAAAACAACAATCTTCATTTTTAGAGTGAATGTTTGAGGTGTATAGAAGGCATTTATTTTATTTTTAGAAATTTTAATTTTTTACATTTTTCCATGAAAAGTGCCATTACCCCCCCCTTTGGGTTCTAGGTGAAAATCTCACTCGACACAAATCAAACAAAAATGTTTCCATGGTGTGTATTGTTGTTCATTTTCATCAAATAAACAAAATAAAACCCAGAATAAATCCTGAAAGACAAGAAATGAGCATAAAAGATGCTTCAGCGCAAGTGTTAACGTTGCTAAAAGAGCCCAAATTTCAAAAAATAATGCGAAAAACAGCAATCTTCTGTTTAAGAGTGAATGTTTGAGGTGAATAGAAGGCATTTTTTTCATTTTTAGAAATTTAAATTTTTCACATTTTTCCTTGAAAAGTGCCAAAACCCCCCCTTTGGGTTCTAGGTGAAAATCTCACTCGACACAAATCAAAAAAAAAGGTTTCCATGGTGTGTATTGTTGTTCATTTTCATCAAATAAAAAAAATAAAACCTAGAATAAATCCTGAAAGACAAGAAATGAGCATAAAAGATGCTTCAGCGCAAGTGTTAACGTTGCTAAAAGAGCCTCAATTTCAAAAAATATTGCGAAAAAACACAATCTTCATTTTTAGAGTGAATGTTTGAGGTGTATAGAAGGCATTTATTTTATTTTTAGAAATTTTAATTTTTTACATTTTTCCATGAAAAGTGCCATTACCCCCCCCTTTGGGTTCTAGGTGAAAATCTCACTCGACACAAATCAAACAAAAATGTTTCCATGGTGTGTATTTTTGTTCATTTTCATCAAATAAACAAAATAAAACCCAGAATAAATCCTGAAAGACAAGAAATGAGCATAAAAGATGCTTCAGCGCAAGTGTTAACGTTGCTAAAGGAGCCCAAATTTCAAAAAATATTGCGAAAAACAACAATCTTCATTTTTAGAGTGAATGTTTGAGGTGTATAAAAGGCATTTATTTTATTTTTAGAAATTTTAATTTTTTACATTTTTCCATGAAAAGTGCCATTACCCCCCCCTTTGGGTTCTAGGTGAAAATCTCACTCGACACAAATCAAACAAAAATGTTTCCATGGTGTGTATTGTTGTTCATTTTCATCAAATAAACAAAATAAAACCCAGAATAAATCCTGAAAGACAAGAAATGAGCATAAAAGATGCTTTAGCGCAAGTGTTAACGTTGTTAACAGAGACCAAATTTCAAAAAATATTGCGATTAACAACAATCTTCGGTATTAGAGTGAATGTTTGAGGTGTATAGATGGCATTTTTTTCATTTTAAGAAATTTCAATTTTTTACATTTTTCCATGAAAAGTGCCATTACCCCCCCCCTTTGGGTTCTAGGTGAAAATCTCACTCGACACAAATCAAACAAAAATGTTTCCATGGTGTGTATTGTTGTTCATTTTCATCAAATAAACAAAATAAAACCCAGAATAAATCCTGAAAGACAAGAAATGAGCATAAAAGATGCTTCAGCGCAAGTGTTAACGTTACTAAAAGAGCCCAAATTTCAAAAAATATTGCGAAAAACAGCAATCTTCTGTTGAAGAGTGAATGTTTGAGGTGTATAGAAGGCATTTTTTTCATTTTTAGAAATTTTAATTTTTCACATTTTTCCATGAAAAGTGCCAATACCCCCCCGTTTGGGTTCTAGGTGAAAATCTCACTCGACACAAATCATACAAAAATGTTTCCATGGTGTGTATTGTTGTTCATTTTCATCAAATAAAAAAAATAAAACCTAGAATAAATCCTGAAAGACAAGAAATGAGCATAAAAGATGCTTCAGCGCAAGTGTTATCGTTGCGAAAAGAGCCAAAATTTCAAAAAATATTGCGAAAAACAGCAATCTTCTGTTATAGAGTGAATGTTTGAGGTGTATAGAAGGCATTTTTTTCATTTTTTAAATTTTAATTTTTTACATTTTTCCATGAAAAGTGCTAATACCCCCCCCCCTTTGGGTTCTAGGTGAAAATCTCACTCGACACAAATCAAACAAAAATGTTTCCATGGTGTGTATTGTTGTTCATTTTCATCAAATAAACAAAATAAAACCCAGAATAAATCCTGAAAGACAAGAAATGAGCATAAAAGATGCTTCAGCGCAAGTGTTAACGTTGCTAAAAGAGCCCAAATTTCAAAAAATATTGCGAAAAACAGCAATCTTCTGTTTAAGAGTGAATGTTTGAGGTGTATAGAAGTCATTTTTTTCATTTTTAGAAATTTTAATTTTTCACATTTTTCCATGAAAAGTGCCAATACCCCCCCCTTTGGGTTCTAGTTGAAAATCCCACTCGACTCAAATCAAACAGAAATATTTCCATGGTGTGTATTGTTGTTCATTTTCATCAAATAAACAAAATAAAACCTAGAATAAATCCTGAAAGACAAGAAATGAGCATAAAAGATGCTTCAGCGCAAGTGTTATCGTTGCTAAAAGAGCCCAAATTTCAAAAAATATTGCGAAAAACAACAATCTTCTGTTTTAGAGTGAATGTTTGAGGTGTATAGAAGGCATTTATTTTATTTTTAGAAATTTTAATTTTTAACATTTTTCCATGAAAAGTGCCAATACCCCCCTTTGGGTTCTAGGTGAAAATCTCACTCGACACAAATCAAACAAAAATGTTTCCATGGTGTGTATTGTTGTTCATTTTCATCAAATAAACAAAATAAAACCCAGAATAAATCCTGAAAGACAAGAAATGAGCATAAAAGATGCTTCAGCGCAAGTGTTACCGTTGCTAAAGGAGCCCAAATTTCAAAAAATATTGCGAAAAACAGCAATCTTCTGTTTAAGAGTGAATGTTTGAGGTGTATAGTAGGCATTTTTTTCATTTTTAGAAATTTTAATTTTTCACATTTTTCCATGAAAAGTGCCATTACCCCCCCCTTTGGGTTCTAGGTTAAAATCTCACTCGACACAAATAAAACAAAAATGCTTCCATGGTGTGTATTGTTGTTCATTTTCATCAAATAAACAAAATAAAACCCAGAATAAATCCTGAAAGACAAGAAATGAGCATAAAAGATGCTTCAGCGCAAGTGTTATCGTTGCTAAAAGAGCCAAAATTTCAAAAAATATTGCGAAAAACAGCAATCTTCTGTTTTAGAGTGAATGTTTGAGGTGTATAGAAGGCATTTTTTTCATTTTTTAAATTTTAATTTTTTACATTTTTCCATGAAAAGTGCTAATACCCCCCCCTTTGGGTTCTAGGTGAAAATCTCATTCGACACAAATAAAACAAAAATGTTTCCATGGTGTGTATTGTTGTTCATTTTCATCAAATAAACAAAATAAAACCCAGAATAAATCCTGAACGACAAGAAATGAGCATAAAAGATGCTTCAGCGCTAGTGTTAACGTTACTAAAAGAGCCCAAATTTCAAAAAATATTGCGAAAAACAGCAATCTTTTGTTTAAGAGTGAATGTTTGAGGTGTATAGAAGGCATTTTTTTCATTTTTAGAAACTTTAATTTTTCACATTTTTCCATGAAAAGTGCCAATACCCCCCCTTTGGGTTCCAGGTGAAAATCTCACTCGACACAAATCAAACAAAAATGTTTCCATGGTGTGTATTGTTGTTCATTTTCATCAAATAAAAAAAATTAAACCTAGAATAAATCCTGAAAGACAAGAAATGAGCATAAAAGATGCTTCATCGCAAGTTTTAACGTTGCTAAAAGAGCCTAAATTTCAAAAAATATTGCGAAAAACAACAATCTTCATTTTTAGAGTGAATGTTTGAGGTGTATAGAAGGCATTTATTTTATTTTTAGAAATTTTAATTTTTTACATTTTTCCATGAAAAGTGCCATTACCCCCCCCTTTGGGTTCTAGGTGAAAATCTCACTCGCCACAAATCAAACAAAAAAGTTTAGCTGGGGTGTATTGTTGTTCATTTTCATCAAATAAACAAAATAAAACCCAGAATAAATCCTGAAAGACAAGAAATGAGCATAAAAGATGCTTCAGCGCAAGTGTTAACGTTGCTAAAAGAGCCCAAATTTCAAAAAATATTGCGAAAAACAGCAATCTTCTGTTTAAGAGTGAATGTTTGAGGTGTATAGAAGGCATTTTTTTCATTTTTAGAAATTTTAATTTTTCACATTTTTCCATGAAAAGTGCCAATACCCCCCGCTTTGGGTTCTAGGTGAAAATCTGACTCGACACAGATCAAACAAAAATGTTTCCATGGTGTGTATTGTTGTTCATTTTCATCAAATAAACAAAATAAAACCCAGAATAAATCCTGAAAGACAAGAAATGAGCATAAAAGATGCTTCAGCGCAAGTGTTAACGTTGCTAAAAGAGCCCAAATTTAAAAAAATATTGCGAAAAACAGCAATCTTCTGTTTAAGAGTGAATGTTTGAGGTGTATAGAAGGCATTTTTTTCATTTTTAGAAATTTTAATTTTTCACATTTTTCCATGAAAAGTGCCAATACCCCCCACTTTGGGTTCTAGGTGAAAATCTCACTCGACACAAATCAAACAAAAATGTTTCCATGGTGTGTATTGTTGTTCATTTTCATCAAATAAACGAAATAAAACCTAGAATAAATCCTGAAAGACAAGAAATGAGCATAAAAGATGCTTCAGCGCAAGTGTTAACGTTGCTAAAAGAGCCCAAATTTCAAAAAATATTGCGAAAAATACTAACTTCTGTTTTCGAGTGAATGTTTGAGGTGTATAGAAGGCATTTATTTTATTTTTAGAAATATTAATTTTTTACATTTTTCCATGAAAAGTGCCATTACCCCCCCCTTTGGGTTCTAGGTGAAAATCTCACTCGACACAAATCAAACAAAAATGTTTCCATGGTGTGTATTGTTGTTCATTTTCATCAAATAAACAAAATAAAACCCAGAATAAATCCTGAAAGACAAGAAATGAGCACAAAAGATGCTTCAGCGCAAGTGTTAATGTTGCTAAAAGAGCCCAAATTTCAAAAAATATTGCGAAAAACAACAATCTTCTGTTTTAGAGTGAATGTTTGAGGTGTATAGAAGGCATTTATTTTATTTTTAGAAATTTTAATTTTTTACATTTTTCCATGAAAAGTGCCAATACCCCCCTTTGGGTTCTAGGTGAAAATCTCACTCGACACAAATCAAACAAAAATGTTTCCATGGTGTGTATTGTTGTTCATTTTCATCAAATAAACAAAATAAAACCCAGAATAAATCCTGAAAGACAAGAAATGAGCATAATAGATGCTTCAGCGCAAGTGTTAACGTTGCTAAAAGAGCCCAAATTTCAAAAAATATTGCGAAAAACAGCAATCTTCTGTTTAAGAGTGAATGTTTGAGGTGAATAGAAGGCATTTTTTTCATTTTTAGAAATTTAAATTTTTCACATTTTTCCTTGAAAAGTGCCAAAACCCCCCCTTTGGGTTCTAGGTGAAAATCTCACTCGAAACAAATCAAACAAAAAAGTTTAGCTGGGGTGTATTGTTGTTCATTTTCATCAAATAAACAAAATAAAACCCAGAAAAAATCCTGAAAGACAAGAAATGAGCATAAAAGATGCTTCAGCGCAAGTGTTAACGTTGCTAAAAGAGCCCAAATTTCAAAAAATATTGCGAAAAAAAACAATCTTCTGTTTTAGAGTGAATGTTTGAGGTGTATAGATGGCATTTTTTTCATTTTAAGAAATTTTAATTTTTTACATTTTTCCATGAAAAGTGCCAATACCCCCCCCTTTGGGTTCTCGGTGAAAATCTCACTCGACACAAATCAAACAAAAATGTTTCCATGGTGTGTATTGTTGTTCATTTTCATCAAATAAACAAAATAAAACCCAGAATAAATCCTGAAAGACAAGAAATGAGCATAAAAGATGCTTCAGCGCAAGTGTTAACGTTACAAAAAGAGCCCAAATTTCAAAAAATATTGCGAAAAACAGCAATCTTCTGTTGAAGAGTGAATGTTTGAGGTGTATAGAAGGCATTTATTTTATTTTTAGAAATTTTAATTTTTAACATTTTTCCATGAAAAGTGCCAATACCCCCCTTTGGGTTCTAGGTGAAAATCTCACTCGACACAAATCAAACAAAAATGTTTCCATGGTGTGTATTGTTGTTCATTTTCATCAAATAAACAAAATAAAACCCAGAATAAATCCTGAAAGACAAGAAATGAGCATAAAAGATGCTTCAGCGCAAGTGTTACCGTTGCTAAAGGAGCCCAAATTTCAAAAAATATTGCGAAAAACAGCAATCTTCTGTTTAAGAGTGAATGTTTGAGGTGTATAGTAGGCATTTTTTTCATTTTTAGAAATTTTAATTTTTCACATTTTTCCATGAAAAGTGCCATTACCCCCCCCTTTGGGTTCTAGGTTAAAATCTCACTCGACACAAATAAAACAAAAATGCTTCCATGGTGTGTATTGTTGTTCATTTTCATCAAATAAACAAAATAAAACCCAGAATAAATCCTGAAAGACAAGAAATGAGCATAAAAGATGCTTCAGCGCAAGTGTTATCGTTGCTAAAAGAGCCAAAATTTCAAAAAATATTGCGAAAAACAGCAATCTTCTGTTTAAGAGTGAATGTTTGAGGTGTATAGAAGGCATTTTTTTCATTTTTTAAATTTTAATTTTTTACATTTTTCCATGAAAAGTGCTAATACCCCCCCCTTTGGGTTCTAGGTGAAAATCTCATTCGACACAAATAAAACAAAAATGTTTCCATGGTGTGTATTGTTGTTCATTTTCATCAAATAAACAAAATAAAACCCAGAATAAATCCTGAACGACAAGAAATGAGCATAAAAGATGCTTCAGCGCTAGTGTTAACGTTACTAAAAGAGCCCAAATTTCAAAAAATATTGCGAAAAACAGCAATCTTTTGTTTAAGAGTGAATGTTTGAGGTGTATAGAAGGCATTTTTTTCATTTTTAGAAACTTTAATTTTTCACATTTTTCCATGAAAAGTGCCAATACCCCCCCTTTGGGTTCCAGGTGAAAATCTCACTCGACACAAATCAAACAAAAATGTTTCCATGGTGTGTATTGTTGTTCATTTTCATCAAATAAAAAAAATTAAACCTAGAATAAATCCTGAAAGACAAGAAATGAGCATAAAAGATGCTTCATCGCAAGTTTTAACGTTGCTAAAAGAGCCTAAATTTCAAAAAATATTGCGAAAAACAACAATCTTCATTTTTAGAGTGAATGTTTGAGGTGTATAGAAGGCATTTATTTTATTTTTAGAAATTTTAATTTTTTACATTTTTCCATGAAAAGTGCCATTACCCCCCCCTTTGGGTTCTAGGTGAAAATCTCACTCGCCACAAATCAAACAAAAAAGTTTAGCTGGGGTGTATTGTTGTTCATTTTCATCAAATAAACAAAATAAAACCCAGAATAAATCCTGAAAGACAAGAAATGAGCATAAAAGATGCTTCAGCGCAAGTGTTAACGTTGCTAAAAGAGCCCAAATTTCAAAAAATATTGCGAAAAACAGCAATCTTCTGTTTAAGAGTGAATGTTTGAGGTGTATAGAAGGCATTTTTTTCATTTTTAGAAATTTTAATTTTTCACATTTTTCCATGAAAAGTGCCAATACCCCCCGCTTTGGGTTCTAGGTGAAAATCTGACTCGACACAGATCAAACAAAAATGTTTCCATGGTGTGTATTGTTGTTCATTTTCATCAAATAAACAAAATAAAACCCAGAATAAATCCTGAAAGACAAGAAATGAGCATAAAAGATGCTTCAGCGCAAGTGTTAACGTTGCTAAAAGAGCCCAAATTTAAAAAAATATTGCGAAAAACAGCAATCTTCTGTTTAAGAGTGAATGTTTGATGTGTATAGAAGGCATTTTTTTCATTTTTAGAAATTTTAATTTTTCACATTTTTCCATGAAAAGTGCCAATACCCCCCACTTTGGGTTCTAGGTGAAAATCTCACTCGACACAAATCAAACAAAAATGTTTCCATGGTGTGTATTGTTGTTCATTTTCATCAAATAAACGAAATAAAACCTAGAATAAATCCTGAAAGACAAGAAATGAGCATAAAAGATGCTTCAGCGCAAGTGTTAACGTTGCTAAAAGAGCCCAAATTTCAAAAAATATTGCGAAAAATACTAACTTCTGTTTTAGAGTGAATGTTTGAGGTGTATAGAAGGCATTTATTTTATTTTTAGAAATATTAATTTTTTACATTTTTCCATGAAAAGTGCCATTACCCCCCCCTTTGGGTTCTAGGTGAAAATCTCACTCGACACAAATCAAACAAAAATGTTTCCATGGTGTGTATTGTTGTTCATTTTCATCAAATAAACAAAATAAAACCCAGAATAAATCCTGAAAGACAAGAAATGAGCACAAAAGATGCTTCAGCGCAAGTGTTAATGTTGCTAAAAGAGCCCAAATTTCAAAAAATATTGCGAAAAACAACAATCTTCTGTTTTAGAGTGAATGTTTGAGGTGAATAGAAGGCATTTTTTTCATTTTTAGAAATTTAAATTTTTCACATTTTTCCTTGAAAAGTGCCAAAACCCCCCCTTTGGGTTCTAGGTGAAAATCTCACTCGACACAAATCAAAAAAAAAGGTTTCCATGGTGTGTATTGTTGTTCATTTTCATCAAATAAAAAAAATAAAACCTAGAATAAATCCTGAAAGACAAGAAATGAGCATAAAAGATGCTTCAGCGCAAGTGTTAACGTTGCTAAAAGAGCCTAAATTTCAAAAAATATTGCGAAAAACAACAATCTTCATTTTTAGAGTGAATGTTTGAGGTGTATAGAAGGCATTTATTTTATTTTTAGAAATTTTAATTTTTTACATTTTTCCATGAAAAGTGCCATTACCCCCCCCTTTGGGTTCTAGGTGAAAATCTCACTCGACACAAATCAAACAAAAATGTTTCCATGGTGTGTATTGTTGTTCATTTTCATCAAATAAACAAAATAAAACCCAGAATAAATCCTGAAAGACAAGAAATGAGCATAAAAGATGCTTCAGCGCAAGTGTTAACGTTGCTAAAAGAGCCCAAATTTCAAAAAATAATGCGAAAAACAGCAATCTTCTGTTTAAGAGTGAATGTTTGAGGTGAATAGAAGGCATTTTTTTCATTTTTAGAAATTTAAATTTTTCACATTTTTCCTTGAAAAGTGCCAAAACCCCCCCTTTGGGTTCTAGGTGAAAATCTCACTCGACACAAATCAAAAAAAAAGGTTTCCATGGTGTGTATTGTTGTTCATTTTCATCAAATAAAAAAAATAAAACCTAGAATAAATCCTGAAAGACAAGAAATGAGCATAAAAGATGCTTCAGCGCAAGTGTTAACGTTGCTAAAAGAGCCTCAATTTCAAAAAATATTGCGAAAAAACACAATCTTCATTTTTAGAGTGAATGTTTGAGGTGTATAGAAGGCATTTATTTTATTTTTAGAAATTTTAATTTTTTACATTTTTCCATGAAAAGTGCCATTACCCCCCCCTTTGGGTTCTAGGTGAAAATCTCACTCGACACAAATCAAACAAAAATGTTTCCATGGTGTGTATTTTTGTTCATTTTCATCAAATAAACAAAATAAAACCCAGAATAAATCCTGAAAGACAAGAAATGAGCATAAAAGATGCTTCAGCGCAAGTGTTAACGTTGCTAAAGGAGCCCAAATTTCAAAAAATATTGCGAAAAACAACAATCTTCATTTTTAGAGTGAATGTTTGAGGTGTATAAAAGGCATTTATTTTATTTTTAGAAATTTTAATTTTTTACATTTTTCCATGAAAAGTGCCATTACCCCCCCCTTTGGGTTCTAGGTGAAAATCTCACTCGACACAAATCAAACAAAAATGTTTCCATGGTGTGTATTGTTGTTCATTTTCATCAAATAAACAAAATAAAACCCAGAATAAATCCTGAAAGACAAGAAATGAGCATAAAAGATGCTTTAGCGCAAGTGTTAACGTTGTTAACAGAGACCAAATTTCAAAAAATATTGCGATTAACAACAATCTTCGGTATTAGAGTGAATGTTTGAGGTGTATAGATGGCATTTTTTTCATTTTAAGAAATTTCAATTTTTTACATTTTTCCATGAAAAGTGCCATTACCCCCCCCCTTTGGGTTCTAGGTGAAAATCTCACTCGACACAAATCAAACAAAAATGTTTCCATGGTGTGTATTGTTGTTCATTTTCATCAAATAAACAAAATAAAACCCAGAATAAATCCTGAAAGACAAGAAATGAGCATAAAAGATGCTTCAGCGCAAGTGTTAACGTTACTAAAAGAGCCCAAATTTCAAAAAATATTGCGAAAAACAGCAATCTTCTGTTGAAGAGTGAATGTTTGAGGTGTATAGAAGGCATTTTTTTCATTTTTAGAAATTTTAATTTTTCACATTTTTCCATGAAAAGTGCCAATACCCCCCCGTTTGGGTTCTAGGTGAAAATCTCACTCGACACAAATCATACAAAAATGTTTCCATGGTGTGTATTGTTGTTCATTTTCATCAAATAAAAAAAATAAAACCTAGAATAAATCCTGAAAGACAAGAAATGAGCATAAAAGATGCTTCAGCGCAAGTGTTATCGTTGCGAAAAGAGCCAAAATTTCAAAAAATATTGCGAAAAACAGCAATCTTCTGTTATAGAGTGAATGTTTGAGGTGTATAGAAGGCATTTTTTTCATTTTTTAAATTTTAATTTTTTACATTTTTCCATGAAAAGTGCTAATACCCCCCCCCCTTTGGGTTCTAGGTGAAAATCTCACTCGACACAAATCAAACAAAAATGTTTCCATGGTGTGTATTGTTGTTCATTTTCATCAAATAAACAAAATAAAACCCAGAATAAATCCTGAAAGACAAGAAATGAGCATAAAAGATGCTTCAGCGCAAGTGTTAACGTTGCTAAAAGAGCCCAAATTTCAAAAAATATTGCGAAAAACAGCAATCTTCTGTTTAAGAGTGAATGTTTGAGGTGTATAGAAGTCATTTTTTTCATTTTTAGAAATTTTAATTTTTCACATTTTTCCATGAAAAGTGCCAATACCCCCCCCTTTGGGTTCTAGTTGAAAATCCCACTCGACTCAAATCAAACAGAAATATTTCCATGGTGTGTATTGTTGTTCATTTTCATCAAATAAACAAAATAAAACCTAGAATAAATCCTGAAAGACAAGAAATGAGCATAAAAGATGCTTCAGCGCAAGTGTTATCGTTGCTAAAAGAGCCCAAATTTCAAAAAATATTGCGAAAAACAACAATCTTCTGTTTTAGAGTGAATGTTTGAGGTGTATAGAAGGCATTTATTTTATTTTTAGAAATTTTAATTTTTAACATTTTTCCATGAAAAGTGCCAATACCCCCCTTTGGGTTCTAGGTGAAAATCTCACTCGACACAAATCAAACAAAAATGTTTCCATGGTGTGTATTGTTGTTCATTTTCATCAAATAAACAAAATAAAACCCAGAATAAATCCTGAAAGACAAGAAATGAGCATAAAAGATGCTTCAGCGCAAGTGTTACCGTTGCTAAAGGAGCCCAAATTTCAAAAAATATTGCGAAAAACAGCAATCTTCTGTTTAAGAGTGAATGTTTGAGGTGTATAGTAGGCATTTTTTTCATTTTTAGAAATTTTAATTTTTCACATTTTTCCATGAAAAGTGCCATTACCCCCCCCTTTGGGTTCTAGGTTAAAATCTCACTCGACACAAATAAAACAAAAATGCTTCCATGGTGTGTATTGTTGTTCATTTTCATCAAATAAACAAAATAAAACCCAGAATAAATCCTGAAAGACAAGAAATGAGCATAAAAGATGCTTCAGCGCAAGTGTTATCGTTGCTAAAAGAGCCAAAATTTCAAAAAATATTGCGAAAAACAGCAATCTTCTGTTTTAGAGTGAATGTTTGAGGTGTATAGAAGGCATTTTTTTCATTTTTTAAATTTTAATTTTTTACATTTTTCCATGAAAAGTGCTAATACCCCCCCCTTTGGGTTCTAGGTGAAAATCTCATTCGACACAAATAAAACAAAAATGTTTCCATGGTGTGTATTGTTGTTCATTTTCATCAAATAAACAAAATAAAACCCAGAATAAATCCTGAACGACAAGAAATGAGCATAAAAGATGCTTCAGCGCTAGTGTTAACGTTACTAAAAGAGCCCAAATTTCAAAAAATATTGCGAAAAACAGCAATCTTTTGTTTAAGAGTGAATGTTTGAGGTGTATAGAAGGCATTTTTTTCATTTTTAGAAACTTTAATTTTTCACATTTTTCCATGAAAAGTGCCAATACCCCCCCTTTGGGTTCCAGGTGAAAATCTCACTCGACACAAATCAAACAAAAATGTTTCCATGGTGTGTATTGTTGTTCATTTTCATCAAATAAAAAAAATTAAACCTAGAATAAATCCTGAAAGACAAGAAATGAGCATAAAAGATGCTTCATCGCAAGTTTTAACGTTGCTAAAAGAGCCTAAATTTCAAAAAATATTGCGAAAAACAACAATCTTCATTTTTAGAGTGAATGTTTGAGGTGTATAGAAGGCATTTATTTTATTTTTAGAAATTTTAATTTTTTACATTTTTCCATGAAAAGTGCCATTACCCCCCCCTTTGGGTTCTAGGTGAAAATCTCACTCGCCACAAATCAAACAAAAAAGTTTAGCTGGGGTGTATTGTTGTTCATTTTCATCAAATAAACAAAATAAAACCCAGAATAAATCCTGAAAGACAAGAAATGAGCATAAAAGATGCTTCAGCGCAAGTGTTAACGTTGCTAAAAGAGCCCAAATTTCAAAAAATATTGCGAAAAACAGCAATCTTCTGTTTAAGAGTGAATGTTTGAGGTGTATAGAAGGCATTTTTTTCATTTTTAGAAATTTTAATTTTTCACATTTTTCCATGAAAAGTGCCAATACCCCCCGCTTTGGGTTCTAGGTGAAAATCTGACTCGACACAGATCAAACAAAAATGTTTCCATGGTGTGTATTGTTGTTCATTTTCATCAAATAAACAAAATAAAACCCAGAATAAATCCTGAAAGACAAGAAATGAGCATAAAAGATGCTTCAGCGCAAGTGTTAACGTTGCTAAAAGAGCCCAAATTTAAAAAAATATTGCGAAAAACAGCAATCTTCTGTTTAAGAGTGAATGTTTGAGGTGTATAGAAGGCATTTTTTTCATTTTTAGAAATTTTAATTTTTCACATTTTTCCATGAAAAGTGCCAATACCCCCCACTTTGGGTTCTAGGTGAAAATCTCACTCGACACAAATCAAACAAAAATGTTTCCATGGTGTGTATTGTTGTTCATTTTCATCAAATAAACGAAATAAAACCTAGAATAAATCCTGAAAGACAAGAAATGAGCATAAAAGATGCTTCAGCGCAAGTGTTAACGTTGCTAAAAGAGCCCAAATTTCAAAAAATATTGCGAAAAATACTAACTTCTGTTTTCGAGTGAATGTTTGAGGTGTATAGAAGGCATTTATTTTATTTTTAGAAATATTAATTTTTTACATTTTTCCATGAAAAGTGCCATTACCCCCCCCTTTGGGTTCTAGGTGAAAATCTCACTCGACACAAATCAAACAAAAATGTTTCCATGGTGTGTATTGTTGTTCATTTTCATCAAATAAACAAAATAAAACCCAGAATAAATCCTGAAAGACAAGAAATGAGCACAAAAGATGCTTCAGCGCAAGTGTTAATGTTGCTAAAAGAGCCCAAATTTCAAAAAATATTGCGAAAAACAACAATCTTCTGTTTTAGAGTGAATGTTTGAGGTGTATAGAAGGCATTTATTTTATTTTTAGAAATTTTAATTTTTTACATTTTTCCATGAAAAGTGCCAATACCCCCCTTTGGGTTCTAGGTGAAAATCTCACTCGACACAAATCAAACAAAAATGTTTCCATGGTGTGTATTGTTGTTCATTTTCATCAAATAAACAAAATAAAACCCAGAATAAATCCTGAAAGACAAGAAATGAGCATAATAGATGCTTCAGCGCAAGTGTTAACGTTGCTAAAAGAGCCCAAATTTCAAAAAATATTGCGAAAAACAGCAATCTTCTGTTTAAGAGTGAATGTTTGAGGTGAATAGAAGGCATTTTTTTCATTTTTAGAAATTTAAATTTTTCACATTTTTCCTTGAAAAGTGCCAAAACCCCCCCTTTGGGTTCTAGGTGAAAATCTCACTCGAAACAAATCAAACAAAAAAGTTTAGCTGGGGTGTATTGTTGTTCATTTTCATCAAATAAACAAAATAAAACCCAGAAAAAATCCTGAAAGACAAGAAATGAGCATAAAAGATGCTTCAGCGCAAGTGTTAACGTTGCTAAAAGAGCCCAAATTTCAAAAAATATTGCGAAAAAAAACAATCTTCTGTTTTAGAGTGAATGTTTGAGGTGTATAGATGGCATTTTTTTCATTTTAAGAAATTTTAATTTTTTACATTTTTCCATGAAAAGTGCCAATACCCCCCCCTTTGGGTTCTCGGTGAAAATCTCACTCGACACAAATCAAACAAAAATGTTTCCATGGTGTGTATTGTTGTTCATTTTCATCAAATAAACAAAATAAAACCCAGAATAAATCCTGAAAGACAAGAAATGAGCATAAAAGATGCTTCAGCGCAAGTGTTAACGTTACAAAAAGAGCCCAAATTTCAAAAAATATTGCGAAAAACAGCAATCTTCTGTTGAAGAGTGAATGTTTGAGGTGTATAGAAGGCATTTATTTTATTTTTAGAAATTTTAATTTTTAACATTTTTCCATGAAAAGTGCCAATACCCCCCTTTGGGTTCTAGGTGAAAATCTCACTCGACACAAATCAAACAAAAATGTTTCCATGGTGTGTATTGTTGTTCATTTTCATCAAATAAACAAAATAAAACCCAGAATAAATCCTGAAAGACAAGAAATGAGCATAAAAGATGCTTCAGCGCAAGTGTTACCGTTGCTAAAGGAGCCCAAATTTCAAAAAATATTGCGAAAAACAGCAATCTTCTGTTTAAGAGTGAATGTTTGAGGTGTATAGTAGGCATTTTTTTCATTTTTAGAAATTTTAATTTTTCACATTTTTCCATGAAAAGTGCCATTACCCCCCCCTTTGGGTTCTAGGTTAAAATCTCACTCGACACAAATAAAACAAAAATGCTTCCATGGTGTGTATTGTTGTTCATTTTCATCAAATAAACAAAATAAAACCCAGAATAAATCCTGAAAGACAAGAAATGAGCATAAAAGATGCTTCAGCGCAAGTGTTATCGTTGCTAAAAGAGCCAAAATTTCAAAAAATATTGCGAAAAACAGCAATCTTCTGTTTAAGAGTGAATGTTTGAGGTGTATAGAAGGCATTTTTTTCATTTTTTAAATTTTAATTTTTTACATTTTTCCATGAAAAGTGCTAATACCCCCCCCTTTGGGTTCTAGGTGAAAATCTCATTCGACACAAATAAAACAAAAATGTTTCCATGGTGTGTATTGTTGTTCATTTTCATCAAATAAACAAAATAAAACCCAGAATAAATCCTGAACGACAAGAAATGAGCATAAAAGATGCTTCAGCGCTAGTGTTAACGTTACTAAAAGAGCCCAAATTTCAAAAAATATTGCGAAAAACAGCAATCTTTTGTTTAAGAGTGAATGTTTGAGGTGTATAGAAGGCATTTTTTTCATTTTTAGAAACTTTAATTTTTCACATTTTTCCATGAAAAGTGCCAATACCCCCCCTTTGGGTTCCAGGTGAAAATCTCACTCGACACAAATCAAACAAAAATGTTTCCATGGTGTGTATTGTTGTTCATTTTCATCAAATAAAAAAAATTAAACCTAGAATAAATCCTGAAAGACAAGAAATGAGCATAAAAGATGCTTCATCGCAAGTTTTAACGTTGCTAAAAGAGCCTAAATTTCAAAAAATATTGCGAAAAACAACAATCTTCATTTTTAGAGTGAATGTTTGAGGTGTATAGAAGGCATTTATTTTATTTTTAGAAATTTTAATTTTTTACATTTTTCCATGAAAAGTGCCATTACCCCCCCCTTTGGGTTCTAGGTGAAAATCTCACTCGCCACAAATCAAACAAAAAAGTTTAGCTGGGGTGTATTGTTGTTCATTTTCATCAAATAAACAAAATAAAACCCAGAATAAATCCTGAAAGACAAGAAATGAGCATAAAAGATGCTTCAGCGCAAGTGTTAACGTTGCTAAAAGAGCCCAAATTTCAAAAAATATTGCGAAAAACAGCAATCTTCTGTTTAAGAGTGAATGTTTGAGGTGTATAGAAGGCATTTTTTTCATTTTTAGAAATTTTAATTTTTCACATTTTTCCATGAAAAGTGCCAATACCCCCCGCTTTGGGTTCTAGGTGAAAATCTGACTCGACACAGATCAAACAAAAATGTTTCCATGGTGTGTATTGTTGTTCATTTTCATCAAATAAACAAAATAAAACCCAGAATAAATCCTGAAAGACAAGAAATGAGCATAAAAGATGCTTCAGCGCAAGTGTTAACGTTGCTAAAAGAGCCCAAATTTAAAAAAATATTGCGAAAAACAGCAATCTTCTGTTTAAGAGTGAATGTTTGATGTGTATAGAAGGCATTTTTTTCATTTTTAGAAATTTTAATTTTTCACATTTTTCCATGAAAAGTGCCAATACCCCCCACTTTGGGTTCTAGGTGAAAATCTCACTCGACACAAATCAAACAAAAATGTTTCCATGGTGTGTATTGTTGTTCATTTTCATCAAATAAACGAAATAAAACCTAGAATAAATCCTGAAAGACAAGAAATGAGCATAAAAGATGCTTCAGCGCAAGTGTTAACGTTGCTAAAAGAGCCCAAATTTCAAAAAATATTGCGAAAAATACTAACTTCTGTTTTAGAGTGAATGTTTGAGGTGTATAGAAGGCATTTATTTTATTTTTAGAAATATTAATTTTTTACATTTTTCCATGAAAAGTGCCATTACCCCCCCCTTTGGGTTCTAGGTGAAAATCTCACTCGACACAAATCAAACAAAAATGTTTCCATGGTGTGTATTGTTGTTCATTTTCATCAAATAAACAAAATAAAACCCAGAATAAATCCTGAAAGACAAGAAATGAGCACAAAAGATGCTTCAGCGCAAGTGTTAATGTTGCTAAAAGAGCCCAAATTTCAAAAAATATTGCGAAAAACAACAATCTTCTGTTTTAGAGTGAATGTTTGAGGTGTATAGAAGGCATTTATTTTATTTTTAGAAATTTTAATTTTTTACATTTTTCCATGAAAAGTGCCAATACCCCCCTTTGGGTTCTAGGTGAAAATCTCACTCGACACAAATCAAACAAAAATGTTTCCATGGTGTGTATTGTTGTTCATTTTCATCAAATAAACAAAATAAAACCCAGAATAAATCCTGAAAGACAAGAAATGAGCATAATAGATGCTTCAGCGCAAGTGTTAACGTTGCTAAAAGAGCCCAAATTTCAAAAAATATTGCGAAAAACAGCAATCTTCTGTTTAAGAGTGAATGTTTGAGGTGAATAGAAGGCATTTTTTTCATTTTTAGAAATTTAAATTTTTCACATTTTTCCTTGAAAAGTGCCAAAACCCCCCCTTTGGGTTCTAGGTGAAAATCTCACTCGAAACAAATCAAACAAAAAAGTTTAGCTGGGGTGTATTGTTGTTCATTTTCATCAAATAAACAAAATAAAACCCAGAATAAATCCTGAAAGACAAGAAATGAGCATAAAAGATGCTTCAGCGCAAGTGTTAACGTTGCTAAAAGAGCCCAAATTTCAAAAAATATTGCGAAAAACAGCAATCTTCTGTTTAAGAGTGAATGTTTGAGGTGTATAGAAGGCATTTTTTTCATTTTTAGAAATTTTAATTTTTCACATTTTTCCATGAAAAGTGCCAATACCCCCCGCTTTGGGTTCTAGGTGAAAATCTGACTCGACACAGATCAAACAAAAATGTTTCCATGGTGTGTATTGTTGTTCATTTTCATCAAATAAACAAAATAAAACCCAGAATAAATCCTGAAAGACAAGAAATGAGCATAAAAGATGCTTCAGCGCAAGTGTTATCGTTGCCAACAGAGCCAAAATTTAAAAAAATATTGCGAAAAACAGCAATCTTCTGTTTTAGAGTGAATGTTTGAGGTGTATAGAAGGCATTTTTTTCATTTTTAGAAATTTTAATTTTTCACATTTTTCCATGAAAAGTGCCAATACCCCCCACTTTGGGTTCTAGGTGAAAATCTCACTCGACACAAATCAAACAAAAATGTTTCCATGGTGTGTATTGTTGTTCATTTTCATCAAATAAACGAAATAAAACCTAGAATAAATCCTGAAAGACAAGAAATGAGCATAAAAGATGCTTCAGCGCAAGTGTTAACGTTGCTAAAAGAGCCCAAATTTCAAAAAATATTGCGAAAAATACTAACTTCTGTTTTAGAGTGAATGTTTGAGGTGTATAGAAGGCATTTATTTTATTTTTAGAAATATTAATTTTTTACATTTTTCCATGAAAAGTGCCATTACCCTTTGGGTTCTAGGTGAAAATCTCACTCGACACAAATCAAACAAAAATGTTTCCATGGTGTGTATTGTTGTTCATTTTCATCAAATAAACAAAATAAAACCCAGAATAAATCCTGAAAGACAAGAAATGAGCACAAAAGATGCTTCAGCGCAAGTGTTAATGTTGCTAAAAGAGCCCAAATTTCAAAAAATATTGCGAAAAACAACAATCTTCTGTTTTAGAGTGAATGTTTGAGGTGTATAGAAGGCATTTATTTTATTTTTAGAAATTTTAATTTTTTACATTTTTCCATGAAAAGTGCCAATACCCCCCTTTGGGTTCTAGGTGAAAATCTCACTCGACACAAATCAAACAAAAATGTTTCCATGGTGTGTATTGTTGTTCATTTTCATCAAATAAACAAAATAAAACCCAGAATAAATCCTGAAAGACAAGAAATGAGCATAATAGATGCTTCAGCGCAAGTGTTAACGTTGCTAAAAGAGCCCAAATTTCAAAAAATATTGCGAAAAAAAGCAATCTTCTGTTTAAGAGTGAATGTTTGAGGTGAATAGAAGGCATTTTTTTCATTTTTAGAAATTTAAATTTTTCACATTTTTCCTTGAAAAGTGCCAAAACCCCCCCTTTGGGTTCTAGGTGAAAATCTCACTCGAAACAAATCAAACAAAAATGTTTCCATGGTGTGTATTGTTGTTCATTTTCATCAAATAAAAAAAATAAAACCTAGAATAAATCCTGAAAGACAAGAAATGAGCATAAAAGATGCTTCAGCGCAAGTGTTAACGTTGCTAAAAGAGCCTAAATTTCAAAAAATATTGCGAAAAACAACAATCTTCTGTTTTAGAGTGAATGTTTGAGGTGTATAGAAGGCATTTATTTTATTTTTAGAAATTTTAATTTTTTACATTTTTCCATGAAAAGTGCCATTACCCCCCCCTTTGGGTTCTAGGTGAAAATCTCACTCGACACAAATCAAACAAAAATGTTTCCATGGTGTGTATTTTTGTTCATTTTCATCAAATAAACAAAATAAAACCCAGAATAAATCCTGAAAGACAAGAAATGAGCATAAAAGATGCTTCAGCGCAAGTGTTATCGTTGCCAAAAGAGCCAAAATTTCAAAAAATATTGCGAAAAACAACAATCTTCTGTTTTAGAGTGAATGTTTGAGGTGTATAGAAGGCATTTATTTTATTTTTAGAAATTTTAATTTTTGACATTTTTCCATGAAAATTTCCAATACTCCCCTTTGGGTTCTAGGTGAAAATCTCACTCGACACAAATCAAAAAAAAATGTTTCCATGGTGTGTATTGTTGTTCATTTTCTTCAAATAAACAAAATAAAACCCAGAATAAATTCTGAAAGACAAGAAATGAGCACAAAAGATGCTTCAGCGCAAGTGTTAACGTTGCTAAAAGAGCCCAAATTTCAAAAAATATTGCGAAAAACAACAATCTTCTGTTTTAGAGTGAATGTTTGAGGTGTATAGAAGGCATTTATTTTATTTTTAGAAATTTTAATTTTTTACATTTTTCCATGAAAAGTGCCAAACCCCCCTTTGGGTTCTAGGTGAAAATCTCACTCAACACAAATGGAACAAAAATGTTTCCATGGGTTGTATTATTGTTCATTTTCATCAAATAAACAAAATAAAACCCAGAATAAATCCTGAAAGACAAGAAATGAGCATAAAAGATGCTTCAGCGCAAGTGTTATCGTTAACAAAAGAGCCCAAATTTCAAAAAATATTGCGAAAAACAACAATCTTCTGTTTTAGAGTGAATGTTTGAGGTGTATAGAAGGCATTTATTTTATTTTTAGAAATTTTAATTTTTTACATTTTTCCATGAAAAGTGCCAATACCCCCCTTTAATTCTAGGTGAAAATCTCACTCGACACAAATCAAACAAAAATGTTTCCATGGTGTGTATTGTTGTTCATTTTCATCAAATAAACAAAATAAAACCCAGAATAAATCCTGAAAGACAAGAAATGAGCATAAAAGATGCTTCAGCGCAAGTGTTAACGTTGCTAAAAGAGCCCAAATTTCAAAAAATAATGCGAAAAACAGCAATCTTCTGTTTAAGAGTGAATGTTTGAGGTGAATAGAAGGCATTTTTTTCATTTTTAGAAATTTAAATTTTTCACATTTTTCCTTGAAAAGTGCCAAAACCCCCCCTTTGGGTTCTAGGTGAAAATCTCACTCGACACAAATCAAAAAAAAAGGTTTCCATGGTGTGTATTGTTGTTCATTTTCATCAAATAAAAAAAATAAAACCTAGAATAAATCCTGAAAGACAAGAAATGAGCATAAAAGATGCTTCAGCGCAAGTGTTAACGTTGCTAAAAGAGCCTAAATTTCAAAAAATATTGCGAAAAACAACAATCTTCATTTTTAGAGTGAATGTTTGAGGTGTATAGAAGGCATTTATTTTATTTTTAGAAATTTTAATTTTTTACATTTTTCCATGAAAAGTGCCATTACCCCCCCCTTTGGGTTCTAGGTGAAAATCTCACTCGACACAAATCAAACAAAAATGTTTCCATGGTGTGTATTTTTGTTCATTTTCATCAAATAAACAAAATAAAACCCAGAATAAATCCTGAAAGACAAGAAATGAGCATAAAAGATGCTTCAGCGCAAGTGTTAACGTTGCTAAAGGAGCCCAAATTTCAAAAAATATTGCGAAAAACAACAATCTTCATTTTTAGAGTGAATGTTTGAGGTGTATAAAAGGCATTTATTTTATTTTTAGAAATTTTAATTTTTTACATTTTTCCATGAAAAGTGCCATTACCCCCCCCTTTGGGTTCTAGGTGAAAATCTCACTCGACACAAATCAAACAAAAATGTTTCCATGGTGTGTATTGTTGTTCATTTTCATCAAATAAACAAAATAAAACCCAGAATAAATCCTGAAAGACAAGAAATGAGCATAAAAGATGCTTCAGCGCAAGTGTTATCGTTGCTAAAAGAGCCAAAATTTCAAAAAATATTGCGAAAAACAGCAATCTTCTGTTTTAGAGTGAATGTTTGAGGTGTATAGAAGGCATTTTTTTCATTTTTTAAATTTTAATTTTTTACATTTTTCCATGAAAAGTGCTAATACCCCCCCCCTTTGGGTTCTAGGTGAAAATCTCACTCGACACAAATAAAACAAAAATGTTTCCATGGTGTGTATTGTTGTTCATTTTCAACAAATAAACAAAATAAAACCCAGAATAAATCCTGAACGACAAGAAATGAGCATAAAAGATGCTTCAGCGCTAGTGTTAACGTTACTAAAAGAGCCCAAATTTCAAAAAATATTGCGAAAAACAGCAATCTTCTGTTTAAGAGTGAATGTTTGAGGTGTATAGAAGGCATTTTTTTCATTTTTAGAAACTTTAATTTTTCACATTTTTCCATGAAAAGTGCCAATACCCCCCCTTTGGGTTCCAGGTGAAAATCTCACTCGACACAAATCAAACAAAAATGTTTCCATGGTGTGTATTGTTGTTCATTTTCAACAAATAAACAAAATAAAACCCAGAATAAATCCTGAAAGACAAGAAATGAGCATAAAAGATGCTTCAGCGCAAGTGTTAACGTTGCTAAAAGCGCCCAAATTTCAAAAAATATTGCGAAAAATACAAACTTCTGTTTTAGAGTGAATAATTGAGGTGTATAGAAGGCATTTATTTTATTTTTAGAAATATTAATTTTTTACATTTTTCCATGAAAAGTGCCATTACCCCCCCCTTTGGGTTCTAGGTGAAAATCTCACTCGACACAAATCAAACAAAAATGTTTCCATGGTGTGTATTGTTGTTCATTTTCATCAAATAAACAAAATAAAACCCAGAATAAATCCTGAAAGACAAGAAATGAGCACAAAAGATGCTTCAGCGCAAGTGTTAATGTTGCTAAAAGAGCCCAAATTTCAAAAAATATTGCGAAAAACAACAATCTTCTGTTTTAGAGTGAATGTTTGAGGTGTATAGAAGGCATTTATTTTATTTTTAGAAATTTTAATTTTTTACATTTTTCCATGAAAAGTGCCAATACCCCCCTTTGGGTTCTAGGTGAAAATCTCACTCGACACAAATCAAACAAAAATGTTTCCATGGTGTGTATTGTTGTTCATTTTCATCAAATAAACAAAATAAAACCCAGAATAAATCCTGAAAGACTAGAAATGAGCATAAAAGATGCTTCAGCGCAAGTGTTAACGTTGCTAAAAGAGCCCAAATTTCAAAAAATATTACAAAAAACAGCAATCTTCTGTTTAAGAGTGAATGTTTGAGGTGTATAGAAGGCATTTTTTTCATTTTTAGAAATTTAAATTTTTCACATTTTTCCTTGAAAAGTGCCAAAACCCCCCCTTTGGGTTCTAGGTGAAAATCTCACTCGACACAAATCAAACAAAAATGTTTCCATGGTGTGTATTGTTGTTCATTTTCATCAAATAAAAAAAATAAAACCTAGAATAAATCCTGAAAGACAAGAAATGAGCATAAAAGATGCTTCAGCGCAAGTGTTAACGTTGCTAAAAGAGCCTAAATTTCAAAAAATATTGCGAAAAACAACAATCTTCATTTTTAGAGTGAATGTTTGAGGTGTATAGAAGGCATTTATTTTATTTTTAGAAATTTTAATTTTTTACATTTTTCCATGAAAAGTGCCATTACCCCCCCCTTTGGGTTCTAGGTGAAAATCTCACTCGACACAAATCAAACAAAAATGTTTCCATGGTGTGTATTTTTGTTCATTTTCATCAAATAAACAAAATAAAACCCAGAATAAATCCTGAAAGACAAGAAATGAGCATAAAAGATGCTTCAGCGCAAGTGTTATCGTTGCCAAAAGAGCCAAAATTTCAAAAAATATTGCGAAAAACAACAATCTTCTGTTTTAGAGTGAATGTTTGAGGTGTATAGAAGGCATTTATTTTATTTTTAGAAATTTTAATTTTTGACATTTTTCCATGAAAAGTGCCAATACTCCCCTTTGGGTTCTAGGTGAAAATCTCACTCGACACAAATCAAAAAAAAATGTTTCAATGGTGTGTATTGTTGTTCATTTTCTTCAAATAAACAAAATAAAACCCAGAATAAATTCTGAAAGACAAGAAATGAGCACAAAAGATGCTTCAGCGCAAGTGTTAACGTTGCTAAAAGAGCCCAAATTTCAAAAAATATTGCGAAAAACAACAATCTTCTGTTTTAGAGTGAATGTTTGAGGTGTATAGAAGGCATTTATTTTATTTTTAGAAATTTTAATTTTTTACATTTTTCCATGAAAAGTGCCAAACCCCCCTTTGGGTTCTAGGTGAAAATCTCACTCAACACAAATGGAACAAAAATGTTTCCATGGGTTGTATTATTGTTCATTTTCATCAAATAAACAAAATAAAACCCAGAATAAATCCTGAAAGACAAGAAATGAGCATAAAAGATGCTTCAGCGCAAGTGTTATCGTTAACAAAAGAGCCCAAATTTCAAAAAATATTGCGAAAAACAACAATCTTCTGTTTTAGAGTGAATGTTTGAGGTGTATAGAAGGCATTTATTTTATTTTTAGAAATTTTAATTTTTTACATTTTTCCATGAAAAATGCCATTACCCCTCCCTTTGGGTTCTAGGTGAAAATCTCACTCGACACAAATCAAACAAAAATGTTTCCATGGTGTGTATTGTTGTTCATTTTCATCAAATAAACAAAATAAAACCCAGAATAAATCCTGAAAGACAAGAAATGAGCATAAAAGATGCTTCAGCGCAAGTGTTATCGTTGCTAAAAGAGCCCAAATTTCAAAAAATATTGCGAAAAACAACAATCTTCTGTTTTAGAGTGAATATTTGAGGTGTATTGAAGGCATTTATTTTATTTTTAGAAATTTTAATTTTTTACATTTTTCCATGAAAAGTGCCATTACCCCCCCCTTTGGGTTCTAGGTGAAAATCTGACTCGACACAGATCAAACAAAAATGTTTCCATGGTGTGTATTGCTGTTCATTTTCATCAAATAAACAAAATAAAACCCAGAATAAATCCTGAAAGACAAGAAATGAGCATTAAAGATGCTTCAGCGCAAGTGTTAACGTTGCTAAAAGAGCCCAAATTTCAAAAAATATTGCGAAAAACAGCAATCTTCTGTTTAAGAGTGAATGTTTGAGGTGTATAGAAGGCATTTATTTTATTTTTAAAAATTTTAATTTTTTACATTTTTCCATGAAAAGTGCCAAACCCCCCTTTGGGTTCTAGGTGAAAATCTCACTCAACACAAATGGAACAAAAATGTTTCCATTGGTTGTATTATTGTTCATTTTCATCAAATAAACAAAATAAAACCCAGAATAAATCCTGAAAGACAAGAAATGAGCATAAAAGATGCTTCAGCGCAAGTGTTATCGTTAACAAAAGAGCCCAAATTTCAAAAAATATTGCGAAAAACAACAATCTTCTGTTTTAGAGTGAATGTTTGAGGTGTATAGAAGGCATTTATTTTATTTTTAGAAATTTTAATTTTTTACATTTTTCCATGAAAAATGCCATTACCCCTCCCTTTGGGTTCTAGGTGAAAATCTCACTCGACACAAATAAACAAAAATGTTTCCATGGTGTGTATTGTTGTTCATTTTCATCAAATAAACAAAATAAAACCCAGAATAAATCCTGAAAGACAAGAAATGAGCATAAAAGATGCTTCAGCGCAAGTGTTATCGTTGCTAAAAGAGCCCAAATTTTAAAAAATATTGCGAAAAACAACAATCTTCTGTTTTAGAGTGAATATTTGAGGTGTATTGAAGGCATTTATTTCATTTTTAGAAATTTTAATTTTTTACATTTTTTCCATGAAAAGTGCCATTACCCCCCCCTTTGGGTTCTAGGTGAAAATCTGACTCGACACAGATCAAACAAAAATGTTTCCATGGTGTGTATTGTTGTTCATTTTCATCAAATAAAAAAAATAAACCCAGAATAAATCCTGAAAGACAAGAAATGAGCATTAAAGATGCTTCAGCGCAAGTGTTAACGTTGCTAAAAGAGCCCAAATTTCAAAAAATATTGCGAAAAACAGCAATCTTCTGTTTAAGAGTGAATGTTTGAGGTGTATAGAAGGCATTTTTTTAATTTTTAGAAATTTTAATTTTTCACATTTTTCCATGAAAAGTGCCAATACCCCCCCGTTTGGGTTCTAGGTGAAAATCTCACTCGACACAAATCAAACAAAAATGTTTCCATGGTGTGTATTGTTGTTCATTTTCATCAAATAAACGAAATAAAACCTAGAATAAATCCTGAAAGACAAGAAATGAGCATAAAAGATGCTTCAGCGCAAGTGTTAACGTTGCTAAAAGAGCCCAAATTTCAAAAAAGATTGCGAAAAACAACAATCTTCTGTTTTAGAGTGAATGTTTGAGGTGTATAGAAGGCATTTATTTTATTTTTAGAAATATTAATTTTATACATTTTTCCATGAAAAGTGCCATTACCCCCCCCCTTTGGGTTCTAGGTGAAAATCTCACTCGACACAAATCAAACAAAAATGTTTCCATGGTGTGTATTGTTGTTCATTTTCATCAAATAAACAAAATAAAACCCAGAATAAATCCTGAAAGACAAGAAATGAGCACAAAAGATGCTTCAGCGCAAGTGTTAATGTTGCTAAAAGAGCCCAAATTTCAAAAAATATTGCGAAAAACAACAATCTTCTGTTTAAGAGTGAATGTTTGAGGTGTATAGAAGGCATTTATTTTATTTTTAGAAATTTTAATTTTTTACATTTTTCCATGAAAAGTGCCATTACCCCCCCCTTTGGGTTCTAGGTGAAAATCTCACTCGACACAAATCAAACAAAAATGTTTCCATGGTGTGTATTTTTGTTCATTTTCATCAAATAAACAAAATAAAACCCAGAATAAATCCTGAAAGACAAGAAATGAGCATAAAAGATGCATCAGCGCAAGTGTTATCGTTGCCAAAAGAGCCAAAATTTCAAAAAATATTGCGAAAAACAACAATCTTCTGTTTTAGAGTGAATGTTTGAGGTGTATAGAAGGCATTTATTTTATTTTTAGAAATTTTAATTTTTGACATTTTTCCATGAAAAGTGCCAATACTCCCCTTTGGGTTCTAGGTGAAAATCTCACTCGACACAAATCAAAAAAAAATGTTTCCATGGTGTGTATTGTTGTTCATTTTCTTCAAATAAACAAAATAAAACCCAGAATAAATTCTGAAAGACAAGAAATGAGCACAAAAGATGCTTCAGCGCAAGTGTTAACGTTGCTAAAAGAGCCCAAATTTCAAAAAATATTGCGAAAAACAACAATCTTCTGTTTTAGAGTGAATGTTTGAGGTGTATAGAAGGCATTTATTTTATTTTTAGAAATTTTAATTTTTTACATTTTTCCATGAAAAGTGCCAAACCCCCTTTGGGTTCTAGGTGAAAATCTCACTCAACACAAATGGAAAAAAATGTTTCCATGGGTTGTATTATTGTTCATTTTCATCAAATAAACAAAATAAAACCCAGAATAAATCCTGAAAGACAAGAAATGAGCATAAAAGATGCTTCAGCGCAAGTGTTATCGTTAACAAAAGAGCCCAAATTTCAAAAAATATTGCGAAAAACAACAATCTTCTGTTTTAGAGTGAATGTTTGAGGTGTATAGAAGGCATTTATTTTATTTATAGAAATTTTAATTTTTTACATTTTTCCATGAAAAGTGCCATTACCCCCCCCCTTTGGGTTCTAGGTGAAAATCTCACTCGACACAAATCAAACAAAAATGTTTCCATGGTGTGTATTGTTGTTCATTTTCATCAAATAAACAAAATAAAACCCAGAAAAAATCCTGAAAGACAAGAAATGTGCATAAAAGATGCTTCAGCGCAAGTGTTAACGTTGCTAAAAGAGCCCAAATTTCAAAAAATATTGCGAAAAACAGCAATCTTCTGTTTTAAGAGTGAATGTTTGAGGTGTATAGAAGGCATTTTTTTCATTTTTAGAAATTTTAATTTTTCACATTTTTCCATGAAAAGTGCCAATACCCCCCCGTTTGGGTTCTAGGTGAAAATCTCACTCGACACAAATCAAACAAAAATGTTTCCATGGTGTGTATTGTTGTTCATTTTCATCAAATAAACGAAATAAAACCTAGAATAAATCCTGAAAGACAAGAAATGAGCATAAAAGATGCTTCAGCGCAAGTGTTAACGTTGCTAAAAGAGCCCAAATTTCAAAAAATATTGCGAAAAACAACAATCTTCTGTTTTAGAGTGAATGTTTGAGGTGTATAGAAGGCATTTATTTTATTTTTAGAAATATTAATTTTTTACATTTTTCCATGAAAAGTTCCATTACCCCCCCCCTTTGGGTTCTAGGTGAAAATCTCACTCGACACAAATCAAACAAAAATGTTTCCATGGTGTGTATTGTTGTTCATTTTCATCAAATAAACAAAATAAAACCCAGAATAAATCCTGAAAGACAAGAAATGAGCACAAAAGATGCTTCAGCGCAAGTGTTAATGTTGCTAAAAGAGCCCAAATTTCAAAAAATATTGCGAAAAACAACAATCTTCTGTTTAAGAGTGAATGTTTGAGGTGTATAGAAGGCATTTATTTTATTTTTAGAAATTTTAATTTTTTACATTTTTCCATGAAAAGTGCCATTACCCCCCCCTTTGGGTTCTAGGTGAAAATCTCACTCGACACAAATCAAACAAAAATGTTTCCATGGTGTGTATTGTTGTTCATTTTCATCAAATAAACAAAATAAAACCCAGAATAAATCCTGAAAGACAAGAAATGAGCATAAAAGATGCTTCAGCGCAGGTGTTAACGTTTGCTAAAAGAGCCCAAATTTCAAAAAATATTGCGAAAAACAGCAATCTTCTGTTTAAGAGTGAATGTTTGAGGTGAATAGAAGGCATTTTTTTCATTTTTAGAAATTTAAATTTTTCACATTTTTCCTTGAAAAGTGCCAAAACCCCCCCTTTGGGTTCTAGGTGAAAATCTCACTCGACACAAATCAAACAAAATGTTTCCATGGTGTGTATTGTTGTTCATTTTCATCAAATAAAAAAAATAAAACCTAGAATAAATCCTGAAAGACAAGAAATGAGCATAAAAGATGCTTCAGCGCAAGTGTTAACGTTGCTAAAAGAGCCTAAATTTCAAAAAATATTGCGAAAAACAACAATCTTCATTTTTAGAGTGAATGTTTGAGGTGTATAGAAGGCATTTATTTTATTTTTAGAAATTTTAATTTTTTACATTTTTCCATGAAAAGTGCCATTACCCCCCCCTTTGGGTTCTAGGTGAAAATCTCACTCGACACAAATCAAACAAAAATGTTTCCATGGTGTGTATTTTTGTTCATTTTCATCAAATAAACAAAATAAAACCCAGAATAAATCCTGAAAGACAAGAAATGAGCATAAAAGATGCTTCAGCGCAAGTGTTATCGTTGCCAAAAGAGCCAAAATTTCAAAAAATATTGCGAAAAACAACAATCTTCTGTTTTAGAGTGAATGTTTGAGGTGTATAGAAGGCATTTATTTTATTTTTAGAAATTTTAATTTTTGACATTTTTCCATGAAAAGTGCCAATACTCCCCTTTGGGTTCTAGGTGAAAATCTCACTCGACACAAATCAAACAAAAATGTTTCCATGGTGTGTATTGTTGTTCATTTTCTTCAAATAAACAAAATAAAACCCAGAATAAATTCTGAAAGACAACAAATGAGCACAAAAGATGCTTCAGCGCAAGTGTTAACGTTGCTAAAAGAGCCCAAATTTCAAAAAATATTGCGAAAAACAACAATCTTCTGTTTTAGAGTGAATGTTTGAGGTGTATAGAAGGCATTTATTTTATTTTTAGAAATATTAATTTTTTACATTTTTCCATGAAAAGTGCCAAACCCCCCTTTGGGTTCTAGGTGAAAATCTCACTCAACACAAATGAAACAAAAATGTTTCCATGGGTTGTATTATTGTTCATTTTCATCAAATAAACAAAATAAAACCCAGAATAAATCCTGAAAGACAAGAAATGAGCATAAAAGATGCTTCAGCGCAAGTGTTAACGTTGCTAAAAGAGCCCAAATTTAAAAAAATATTGCGAAAAACAGCAATCTTCTGTTTAAGAGTGAATGTTTGAGGTGTATAGAAGGCATTTTTTTCATTTTTAGAAATTTTAATTTTTCACATTTTTCCATGAAAAGTGCCAATACCCCCCCCTTGGGTTCTAGGTGAAAATCTCACTGAACATAAATCATAAAAAAATGTTTCCATGGTGTGTATTGTTGTTCATTTTCATCAAATAAAAAAATAAAACCCAGAATAAATCCTGAAAGACAAGAAATGAGCATAAAAGATGCTTCAGCGCAAGTGTTAACGTTGCTAAAAGAGCCCAAATTTCAAAAAATATTGCGAAAAACAACAATCTTCTGTTTTAGAGTGAATGTTTGAGGTGTATAGAAGGCATTTATTTTATTTTTAGAAATATTAATTTTTTACATTTTTCCATGAAAAGTGCCATTACCCCCCCCCTTTGGGTTCTAGGTGAAAATCTCACTCGACACAAATCAAACAAAAATGTTTCCATGGTGTGTATTGTTGTTCATTTTCATCAAATAAACAAAATAAAACCCAGAATAAATCCTGAAAGACAAGAAATGAGCATAAAAGATGCATCAGCGCAAGTGTTATCGTTGCCAAAAGAGCCAAAATTTCAAAAAATATTGCGAAAAACAACAATCTTCTGTTTTAGAGTGAATGTTTGAGGTGTATAGAAGGCATTTATTTTATTTTTAGAAATTTTAATTTTTGACATTTTTCCATGAAAAGTGCCAATACTCCCCTTTGGGTTCTAGGTGAAAATCTCACTCGACACAAATCAAAAAAAAATGTTTCCATGGTGTGTATTGTTGTTCATTTTCTTCAAATAAACAAAATAAAACCCAGAATAAATTCTGAAACACAAGAAATGAGCACAAAAGATGCTTCAGCGCAAGTGTTAACGTTGCTAAAAGAGCCCAAATTTCAAAAAATATTGCGAAAAACAACAATCTTCTGTTTTAGAGTGAATGTTTGAGGTGTATAGAAGGCATTTATTTTATTTTTAGAAATTTTAATTTTTTACATTTTTCCATGAAAAGTGCCAAACCCCCCTTTGGGTTCTAGGTGAAAATCTCACTCAACACAAATGGAAAAAAATGTTTCCATGGGTTGTATTATTGTTCATTTTCATCAAATAAACAAAATAAAACCCAGAATAAATCCTGAAAGACAAGAAATGAGCATAAAAGATGCTTCAGCGCAAGTATTATCGTTAACAAAAGAGCCCAAATTTCAAAAAATATTGCGAAAAACAACAATCTTCTGTTTTAGAGTGAATGTTTGAGGTGTATAGAAGGCATTTATTTTATTTTTAGAAATTTTAATTTTTTACATTTTTCCATGAAAAATGCCATTACCCCTCCCTTTGGGTTCTAGGTGAAAATCTCACTCGACACAAATCAAACAAAAATGTTTCCATGGTGTGTATTGTTGTTCATTTTCATCAAATAAACAAAATAAAACCCAGAATAAATCCTGAAAGACAAGAAATGAGCATAAAAGATGCTTCAGCGCAAGTGTTAACGTTGCTAAAAGAGCCCAAATTTCAAAAAATATTGCGAAAAACAGCAATCTTCTGTTTAAGAGTGAATGTTTGAGGTGTATAGAAGGCATTTTTTTCATTTTTAGAAATTTTAATTTTTCACATTTTTCCATGAAAAGTGCCAATACCCCCCACTTTGGGTTCTAGGTGAAAATCTCACTCGACACAAATCAAACAAAAATGTTTCCATGGTGTGTATTGTTGTTCATTTTCATCAAATAAACGAAATAAAACCTAGAATAAATCCTGAAAGACAAGAAATGAGCATAAAAGATGCTTCAGCGCAAGTGTTAACGTTGCTAAAAGAGCCTAATTTAAAAAAATATTGCGAAAAACAGCAATCTTCTGTTTAAGAGTGAATGTTTGAGGTGTATAGAAGGCATTTTTTTCATTTTTAGAAATTTTAATTTTTCACATTTTTCCATGAAAAGTGCCAATACCCCCCACTTTGGGTTCTAGGTGAAAATCTCACTCGACACAAATCAAACAAAAATGTTTCCATGGTGTGTATTGTTGTTCATTTTCATCAAATAAACGAAATAAAACCCAGAATAAATCCTGAAAGACAAGAAATGAGCATAAAAGATGCTTCAGCGCAAGTGTTATCGTTGCTAAAAGAGCGAAAATTTCAAAAAATATTGCGAAAAACAACAATCTTCTGTTTTAGAGTGAATGTTTGAGGTGTATAGAAGGCATTTATTTTATTTTTAGAAATTTTAATTTTTTACATTTTTCCATGAAAAGTGCCAATACCCCCTCCTTTGGGTTCTAGGTGAAAATCTCACTCGACACAAATCAAACAAAAATGTTTCCATGGTGTGTATTGTTGTTCATTTTCATCAAATAAACAAAATAAAACCCAGAATAAATCCTGAAAGACAAGAAATGAGCATAAAAGATGCTTCAGCGCAAGTGTTAATGTTGCTAATAGAGCCCAAATTTCAAAAAATATCGCCCCCCCCCCCTTGGGTTCTATGTGAAAATCTCACTCGACACAAATCAAACAAAAATGTTTCCATGGTGTGTATTGTTGTTCATTTTCATTAAATAAACAAAATAAAACCCAGAATAAATTCTGAAAGACAAGAAATGAGCATAAAAGATGCTTCAGCGCAAGTGTTAACGTTGCTAAAAGAGCCCAAATTTCAATAAATATTGCGAAAAACAAAAATCTTCTGTTTTAGAGTGAATGTTTGAGGTGTATAGAAGGCATTTATTTTGTTTTTAGAAATTTTAATTTTTTACATTTTTCCATGAAAAGTGCCAATACCCCCCCTTTGGGTTTAGGTGAAAATCTCACTATACACAAATCAAACAAAAATGTTTCCATGGTGTGTATTGTTGTTCATTTTCATCAAATAAACAAAATAAAACCCAGAAGAAATCCTGAAAGACAAGAAATGAGCATAAAAGATGCTTCAGCGCAAGTGTTATCGTTGCTAAAAGAGCCCAAATTTCAAAAAATATTGCGAAAAACAACAATCTTCTGTTTTAGAGTGAATGTTTGAGGTGTATAGAAGGCATTTATTTTATTTTTAGAAATTTTAATTTTTTACATTTTTCCATGAAAAATGCCATTACCCCCCCTTTGGGTTCAAGGTGAAAATCTCACTCGACACAAATCAAACAAAAATGTTTCCACGGTGTGTATTGTTGTTCATTTTCATCAAATAAACAAAATAAAACCCAGAATAAATCCTGAAAGACAAGAAATGAGCATTAAAGATGCTTCAGCGCAAGTGTTATCGTTGCTAAAAGAGCCCAAATTTCAAAAAATATTGCGAAAAACAACAATCTTCTGTTTTAGAGTGAATGTTTGTGGTGTATAGAAGGCATTTATTTTATTTTTAGAAATTTTAATTTTTTACATTTTTCCATGAAAAGTGCCATTACCCCCCCCCTTTGGGTTCTAGGTGAAAATCTCACTCGACACAAATCAAACAAAAATGTTTCCATGGTGTGTATTGTTGTTCATTTTCATCAAATAAACAAAATAAAACCCAGAATAAATCCTGAAAGACAAGAAATGAGCATAAAAGATGCTTCAGCGCAAGTGTTATCGTTGCTAAAAGAGCCCAAATTTCAAAAAATATTGCGAAAAACAACAATCTTCTGTTTTAGAGTGAATGTTTGAGGTGTAAAGAAGGCATTTATTTTATTTTTAGGAATTTTAATTTTTTACATTTTTCCATTAAAAGTGCCAATACCCCCCTTTGGGTTCTAGGTGAAAATCTCACTCGACACAAATCAAACAAAAATGTTATCATGGTGTGTATTGTTGTTCATTTTCATCAAATAAACAAATTAAAACCCAGAATAAATCCTGAAAGACAAGAAATGAGCATAAAAGATGCTTCAGCGCAAGTCTTAACGTTGCTAAAAGAGCCCAAATTTCAAAAACTTATTGCGAAAACCAACAATCTTCTGTTTGAGTGAATGTTTGAGGTGTATAGAAGGCATTTATTTTATTTTTAGAAATTTTAATATTTTACATTTTTCCATGAAAAGTGCCCATACCCCCCTTTGGGTTCTAGGTGAAAATCTCACTCGAAACAAATCTAACAAAAATGTTTCCATGGTGTGTATTGTTGTTCATTTTCTTCAAATAAACAAAATAAAACCCAGAATAAATCCTGAAAGACAAGAAATGAGCATAAAAGATGCTTCAGCGCAAGTGTTTACGTTGTTAAAGAGCCCAGATTTCAAAAAATATTGCGAAAAACAGCAATCTTCATTTTTAGAGTGAATGTTTGAGGTGTATAGAAGGCATTTTTTTCATTTTTAGAAATTTTAATTTTTCACAATTTTCCATGAAAAGTGCCAATACCCCCCCCTTGGGTTCTAGGTGAAAATCTCACTGAACATAAATCATAAAAAAATGTTTCCATGGTGTGTATTGTTGTTCATTTTCATCAAATAAAAAAATAAAACCCAGAATAAATCCTGAAAGACAAGAAATGAGCATAAAAGATGCTTCAGCGCAAGTGTTAACGTTGCTAAAAGAGCCCAAATTTCAAAAAATATTGCGAAAAACAACAATCTTCTGTTTTAGAGTGAATGTTTGAGGTGTATAGAAGGCATTTATTTTATTTTTAGAAATATTAATTTTTTACATTTTTCCATGAAAAGTGCCATTACCCCCCCCCTTTGGGTTCTAGGTGAAAATCTCACTCGACACAAATCAAACAAAAATGTTTCCATGGTGTGTATTGTTGTTCATTTTCATCAAATAAACAAAATAAAACCCAGAATAAATCCTGAAAGACAAGAAATGAGCATAAAAGATGCATCAGCGCAAGTGTTATCGTTGCCAAAAGAGCCAAAATTTCAAAAAATATTGCGAAAAACAACAATCTTCTGTTTTAGAGTGAATGTTTGAGGTGTATAGAAGGCATTTATTTTATTTTTAGAAATTTTAATTTTTGACATTTTTCCATGAAAAGTGCCAATACTCCCCTTTGGGTTCTAGGTGAAAATCTCACTCGACACAAATCAAAAAAAAATGTTTCCATGGTGTGTATTGTTGTTCATTTTCTTCAAATAAACAAAATAAAACCCAGAATAAATTCTGAAAGACAAGAAATGAGCACAAAAGATGCTTCAGCGCAAGTGTTAACGTTGCTAAAAGAGCCCAAATTTCAAAAAATATTGCGAAAAACAACAATCTTCTGTTTTAGAGTGAATGTTTGAGGTGTATAGAAGGCATTTATTTTATTTTTAGAAATTTTAATTTTTTACATTTTTCCATGAAAAGTGCCAAACCCCCCTTTGGGTTCTAGGTGAAAATCTCACTCAACACAAATGGAAAAAAATGTTTCCATGGGTTGTATTATTGTTCATTTTCATCAAATAAACAAAATAAAACCCAGAATAAATCCTGAAAGACAAGAAATGAGCATAAAAGATGCTTCAGCGCAAGTATTATCGTTAACAAAAGAGCCCAAATTTCAAAAAATATTGCGAAAAACAACAATCTTCTGTTTTAGAGTGAATGTTTGAGGTGTATAGAAGGCATTTATTTTATTTTTAGAAATTTTAATTTTTTACATTTTTCCATGAAAAATGCCATTACCCCTCCCTTTGGGTTCTAGGTGAAAATCTCACTCGACACAAATCAAACAAAAATGTTTCCATGGTGTGTATTGTTGTTCATTTTCATCAAATAAACAAAATAAAACCCAGAATAAATCCTGAAAGACAAGAAATGAGCATAAAAGATGCTTCAGCGCAAGTGTTAACGTTGCTAAAAGAGCCCAAATTTCAAAAAATATTGCGAAAAACAGCAATCTTCTGTTTAAGAGTGAATGTTTGAGGTGTATAGAAGGCATTTTTTTCATTTTTAGAAATTTTAATTTTTCACATTTTTCCATGAAAAGTGCCAATACCCCCCACTTTGGGTTCTAGGTGAAAATCTCACTCGACACAAATCAAACAAAAATGTTTCCATGGTGTGTATTGTTGTTCATTTTCATCAAATAAACGAAATAAAACCTAGAATAAATCCTGAAAGACAAGAAATGAGCATAAAAGATGCTTCAGCGCAAGTGTTAACGTTGCTAAAAGAGCCTAATTTAAAAAAATATTGCGAAAAACAGCAATCTTCTGTTTAAGAGTGAATGTTTGAGGTGTATAGAAGCATTTTTTTCATTTTAGAAATTTTAATTTTTCACATTTTTCCATGAAAAGTGCCAATACCCCCACTTTGGGTTCTAGGTGAAAATCTCACTCGACACAAATCAAACAAAAATGTTTCCATGGTGTGTATTGTTGTTCATTTTCATCAAATAAACGAAATAAAACCCAGAATAAATCCTGAAAGACAAGAAATGAGCATAAAAGATGCTTCAGCGCAAGTGTTATCGTTGCTAAAAGAGCGAAAATTTCAAAAAATATTGCGAAAAACACAATCTTCTGTTTTAGAGTGAATGTTTGAGGTGTATAGAAGGCATTTATTTATTTTTAGAAATTTTAATTTTTTACATTTTTCCATGAAAAGTGCCAATACCCCCTCCTTTGGGTTCTAGGTGAAAATCTCACTCGACACAAATCAAACAAAAATGTTTCCATGGTGTGTATTGTTGTTCATTTTTCATCAATAAACAAAATAAAACCCAGAATAAATCCTGAAAGACAAGAAATGAGCATAAAAGATGCTTCAGCGCAAGTGTTAATGTTGCTAATAGAGCCCAAATTTCAAAAAATATCGCCCCCCCCCTTGGGTTCTATGTGAAAATCTCACTCGACACAAATCAAACAAAAATGTTTCCATGGTGTGTATTGTTGTTCATTTTCATTAAATAAACAAAATAAAACCCAGAATAAATTCTGAAAGACAAGAAATGAGCATAAAAGATGCTTCAGCGCAAGTGTTAACGTTGCTAAAAGAGCCCAAATTTCAATAAATATTGCGAAAAACAAAATCTTCTGTTTTAGAGTGAATGTTTGAGGTGTATAGAAGGCATTTATTTTGTTTTTAGAAATTTTAATTTTTTACATTTTTCCATGAAAAGTGCCAATACCCCCCCTTTGGGTTTAGGTGAAAATCTCACTATACACAAATCAAACAAAAATGTTTCCATGGTGTGTATTGTTAGTTCATTTTCATCAAATAAACAAAATAAAACCCAGAAGAAATCCTGAAAGACAAGAAATGAGCATAAAAGATGCTTCAGCGCAAGTGTTATCGTGCTAAAAGAGCCCAAATTTCAAAAATATTGCGAAAAACAACAATCTTCTGTTTTAGAGTGAATGTTTGAGGTGTATAGAAGGCATTTATTTATTTTTAGAAATTTTAATTTTTTACATTTTTCCATGAAAAATGCCATTACCCCCCCTTTGGGTTCAAGGTGAAAATCTCACTCGACACAAATCAACAAAAATGTTTCCACGGTGTGTATTGTTGTTCATTTTCATCAAATAAACAAAATAAAACCCAGAATAAATCCTGAAAGACAAGAAATGAGCATTAAAGATGCTTCAGCGCAAGTGTTATCGTTGCTAAAAGAGCCCAAATTCAAAAAATATTGCGAAAAACAACAATCTTCTGTTTTAGAGTGAATGTTTGTGGTGTATAGAAGGCATTTATTTTATTTTTAGAAATTTTAATTTTTTACATTTTTCCATGAAAAGTGCCATTACCCCCCCCTTTGGGTTCTAGGTGAAAATCTCACTCGACACAAATCAAACAAAAATGTTTCCATGGTGTGTATTGTTGTTCATTTTCATCAAATAAACAAAATAAAACCCAGAATAAATCCTGAAAGACAAGAAATGAGCATAAAAGATGCTTCAGCGCAAGTGTTATCGTTGCTAAAAGAGCCCAAATTTCAAAAAATATTGCGAAAACAACAATCTTCTGTTTTAGAGTGAATGTTGAGGTGTAAGAAGCATTTATTTTATTTTTAGGAATTTTAATTTTTTACATTTTTCCATTAAAAGTGCCAATACCCCCCTTTGGGTTCTAGGTGAAAATCTCACTCGACACAAATCAAACAAAAATGTTATCATGGTGTGTATTGTTGTTCATTTTCATCAAATAAACAAATTAGAACCCAGAATAATCCTGAAAGACAAGAAATGAGCATAAAAGATGCTTCAGCGCAAGTCTTAACGTTGCCTAAAAGAGCCCAAATTTCAAAAACTTATTGCGAAAACCAACAATCTTCTGTTTGAGTGAATGGTTTGAGGTTGTATAGAAGGCATTTATTTATTTTTAGAAATTTTAATATTTTACATTTTTCCATGAAAAGTGCCCATACCCCCCTTTGGGTTTCTAGGTGAAAATCTCACTCGAAACAAATCTAACAAAAAAATGTTTCCATGGTGTGTATTGTTGTTCATTTTCTTCAAATAAACAAAATAAAACCCAGAATAAATCCTGAAAGACAAGAAATGAGCATAAAAGATGCTTCAGCGCAAGTGTTTACGTTGTTAAAGAGCCCAGATTTCAAAAAATATTGCGAAAAACAGCAATCTTCATTTTTAGAGTGAATGTTTGAGGTGTATAGAAGGCATTTTTTTCATTTTTAGAAATTTTAATTTTTCACAATTTTCCATGAAAAGTGCCAACACCCCCCCCCCCTTTGGGTTCTAGGTGAAAAATCTCACTCGACACAAATCAAAAAAAATTTTCCATGGTGTGTATTGATGTTCATTTTCATCAAATAAAAAAAATTAAACCAAGAATAAATCCTGAAAGACAAGACATGAGCATAAAAGATGCTTCAGCGCCAGTGTTAACGTTGCTAAAAGAGCCAAAATTTCAAAAAATATTGCTAAAAAGCAATCTTCTGTTAAAGAGTGAATGTTTGAGGTGTATAGGCATTTTTTTCATTTTTAGAAATTTTAATTTTTCACATTTTTCCATGAAAAGTGCCAATACCCCCCCCTTTGGGTTCTAGGTGAAAAATCTCACTTGACACAATTCAAAAAAATTTTTCCATGGCGTGTATTGTTGTTCATTTTCATCAAATAAAAAAAATGAAACCCAGAATAAATCCTGAAAGCCAAGAAATGAGCATAAAAGATGCTTCAGCGCAAGTGTTAACGTTGCTAAAAGAGCCCAAATTTCAAAAAATATTGCTTAAAACAACAATCTTATTTTTTAGAGTGAATGTTTGAGGTGTATAGAAGGCATTTTTTTCATTTTTAGAAATTTTAATTTTTCACATTTTTCCATGAAAAGTGCCAATACCCCCCTCTCTGGGTTTTAGGTGAAAATCTCACTCGACACAAATCAAACAAAAATGTTTCCATGGTGTGTATTGTTGTTAATTTTCATCAAATAAACAAAATAAAACCCAGTTTTAATCCTGAAAGACAAGAAATGAGCATAAAAGATGCTTCAGCGCAAGTCTTAACGTTGCTAAAAGAGCCAAAATTTCAAAAACTTATTGCGAAAAACAACAATCTTCATTGTCAGAGTGAATGTTTGAGGTGTATGGAAGGCATTTAGTTCATTTTTAGAAATTTTAATTTGTTACATTTTTTTATGAAAAGTGCCAATTTCCCCCCCTTTGGGTTCTAGGTGAAAATCTCACTCGACACAAATCAAACAAAAATGTTTCCATGGTGTGTATTGTTGTTCATTTTCATCAAATAAAAAAAATAAAACCCAGAATAAATCCTGAAAGACAAGAAATGAGCATTAAAGATGCTTCAGCGCAAGTGTTAACGTTGTTAAAGAGCCCAAATTTCAAAAAATATTGCTAAAAACAACAACCTTCTGTTTTAGAGTGAATGTTTGAGGTGTATAGAAGGCATTTATTTCATTTTTAGAAATTTTAAATTTCACATTTTTCCATGAAAAGTGCCAATTCCCCCGCATTTTGGGTTCTAGGTGAAAATCTCACTCGAAACAAATCTAACAAAAATGTTTCCATGGTGTGTATTGTTTTTCATTTTCATCAAATAAAAAAAATAAAACCCAGAATAAATCCTGAAAGACAAGAAATGAGCATAAAAATGCTTCAGCGCAAGTGTTAACGTTACTAAAAGAGCCCAGATTTCAAAAAATATTGCGAAAAACAGCAATCTTCATTTTTAGAGTAAATGTTTGAGGTGTATAGAAGGCATTTTTTTCATTTTTAGAAATTTTAATTTTTCACAATTTTCCATGAAAAGTGCCAAAACGTGCTTTTGGGTTCTAGGTGAAAAATCTAACTCGACACAAATCAAAAAAAATTTTCCATGGTGTGTATTGTTGTTCATTTTCATCAAATAAAAAAAATAAAACCCAGAATAAATCCGGAAAGACAAGAAATGAGCATAAAAGATGCTTCAGCGCAAGTGTTAACGTTGCTAAAAGAGCCCAAATTTCAAAAAACATTGCGAAAAACAACAATCTTCTGTTTTATAGTGAATGTTTGAGGTGTATAGAAGGCATTTTTATCATTTTTAGAAATTTTAATTTTTCACATTTTTCAATGAAAAATGCCAATACTTTGGGTTCCCCCCAAATACTTATGCCCCCCTTTGGGTTCTAGGTGAAAATCTCACTCGACACAAATCAAACAAAAATGTTTCCATGGTGTGTTTTGTCGTTCATTTTCTTCAAATAAACAAAATAAAACCCAGAATAAATTCTGAAAGACAAGAAATGAGCACAAAAGATGCTTCAGCGCAAGTGTTAACGTTGCTAAAAGAGCCCAAATTTCAAAAAATATTGCGAAAAACAACAATCTTCTGTTTTAGAGTGAATGTTTGAGGTGTATAGAAGGCATTTATTTTATTTTTAGAAATTTTAATTTTTTACATTTTTTTATGAAAAGTGCCAATACCCCCCCCTTAGGGTTCTAGGTGAAAATCTCACTCGACACAAATCAAACAAAAATGTTTCCATGGTGTGTATTGTTGTTCATTTTCATGAAATAAACAAAATAAAACCCAGAATAAATCCTGAAAGACAAGAAATGAGCATAAAAGATGCTTCAGCGCAAGTGTTATCGTTGCTAAAAGAGCGAAAATTTCAAAAAATATTGCGAAAAACAACAATCTTCTGTTTTAGAGTGAATGTTTGAGGTGTATAGAAGGCATTTATTTTATTTTTAGAAATTTTAATTTTTTTCATTTTTCCATGAAAAGTGCCAATACCCCCCTTTGGGTTCTAGGTGAAAATCTCATTCGACACAAATCAAACAAAAATGTTTCCATGGTGTGTATTGTTGTTCATTTTCATCAAATAAACAAAATAAAACCCAGAAGAAATCCTGAAAGACAAGAAATGAGCATAAAAGATGCTTCAGCGCAAGTGTTAACGTTACTAAAAGAACCCAAATTTCAAAAAATATTGCGAAAAACAGCAATCTTCTGTTTTAGAGTGAATGTTTAAGGTGTATAGAAGGCATTTTTTTCATTTTTAGAAATTTTAATTTTTCACAATTTTCCATGAAAAGAGCCAATAACTAAATAAATGAACCCCCCCCTTTGGGTTCAAGGTGAAAATCTCACTCGACACAAATCAAACAAAAATGTTTCCATGGTGTGTATTGTTGTTCATTTTTCATCAAATAAACAAAATAAAACCCAGAATAAATCCTGAAAGACAAGAAATGAGCATTAAAAATGCTTCAGCGCAAGTGTTAACGTTGCTAAAAGAGCCAAAATTTCAAAAAATATTGCTAAAAAGCAATCTTCTGTTAAAGAGTGAATGTTTGAGGTGTATAGGCATTTTTTTCATTTTTAGAAATTTTAATTTTTCACATTTTCCATGAAAAGTGCCAATACCCCCCCCTTTGGGTTCTAGGTGAAAAATCTCACTTGACACAATTCAAAAAAATTTTTCCATGGCGTGTATTGTTGTTCATTTTCATCAAATAAAAAAAATGAAACCCAGAATAAATCCTGAAAGCCAAGAAATGAGCATAAAAGATGCTTCAGCGCAAGTGTTAACGTTGCTAAAAGAGCCCAAATTTCAAAAAATATTGCTTAAAACAACAATCTTATTTTTTAGAGTGAATGTTTGAGGTGTATAGAAGGCATTTTTTTCATTTTTAGAAATTTTAATTTTTCACATTTTTCCATGAAAAGTGCCAATACCCCCCTCTCTGGGTTTTAGGTGAAAATCTCACTCGACACAAATCAAACAAAAATGTTTCCATGGTGTGTATTGTTGTTAATTTTCATCAAATAAACAAAATAAAACCCAGTTTTAATCCTGAAAGACAAGAAATGAGCATAAAAGATGCTTCAGCGCAAGTCTTAACGTTGCTAAAAGAGCCAAAATTTCAAAAACTTATTGCGAAAAACAACAATCTTCAGTGTCAGAGTGAATGTTTGAGGTGTATGGAAGGCATTTAGTTCATTTTTAGAAATTTTAATTTGTTACATTTTTTTATGAAAAGTGCCAATTTCCCCCCCTTTGGGTTCTAGGTGAAAATCTCACTCGACACAAATCAAACAAAAATGTTTCCATGGTGTGTATTGTTGTTCATTTTCATCAAATAAAAAAAATAAAACCCAGAATAAATCCTGAAAGACAAGAAATGAGCATTAAAGATGCTTCAGCGCAAGTGTTAACGTTGTTAAAGAGCCCAAATTTCAAAAAATATTGCTAAAAACAACAATCTTCTGTTTTAGAGTGAATGTTTGAGGTGTATAGAAGGCATTTATTTCATTTTTAGAAATTTTAAATTTCACATTTTTCCATGAAAAGTGCCAATTCCCCCGCATTTTGGGTTCTAGGTGAAAATCTCACTCGAAACAAATCTAACAAAAATGTTTCCATGGTGTGTATTGTTTTTCATTTTCATCAAATAAAAAAAATAAAACCCAGAATAAATCCTGAAAGACAAGAAATGAGCATAAAAATGCTTCAGCGCAAGTGTTAACGTTACTAAAAGAGCCCAGATTTCAAAAAATATTGCGAAAAACAGCAATCTTCATTTTTAGAGTGAATGTTTGAGGTGTATAGAAGGCATTTTTTTCATTTTTAGAAATTTTAATTTTTCACAATTTTCCATGAAAAGTGCCAAAACGTGCCTTTGGGTTCTAGGTGAAAAATCTAACTCGACACAAATCAAAAAAAATTTTCCATGGTGTGTATTGTTGTTCATTTTCATCAAATAAAGAAAATAAAACCCAGAATAAATCCTGAAAGACAAGAAATGAGCATAAAAGATGCTTCAGCGCAAGTGTTAACGTTGTTTAAGAGCCCAAATTTCAAAAAACATTGCGAAAAACAACAATCTTCTGTTTTATAGTGAATGTTTGAGGTGTATAGAAGGCATTTTTATCATTTTTAGAAATTTTAATTTTTCACATTTTTCAATGAAAAATGCCAATACCCCCACCCCCCCTTTGGGTTCTAGGTGAAAATCTCACTCGACACAAATCAAACAAAAATGTTTCCATGGTGTGTATTGTTGTTCATTTTCTTCAAATAAACAAAATAAAACCCAGAATAAATTCTGAAAGACAAGAAATGAGCACAAAAGATGCTTCAGCGCAAGTGTTAACGTTGCTAAAAGAGCCCAAATTTCAAAAAATATTGCGAAAAACAACAATCTTCTGTTTTAGAGTGAATGTTTGAGGTGTATAGAAGGCATTTATTTTATTTTTAGAAATTTTAATTTTTTACATTTTTTTATGAAAAGTGCCAATACCCCCCCCTTAGGGTTCTAGGTGAAAATCTCACTCGACACAAATCAAACAAAAATGTTTCCATGGTGTGTATTGTTGTTCATTTTCATGAAATAAACAAAATAAAACCCAGAATAAATTCTGAAAGACAAGAAATGAGCATAAAAGATGCTTCAGCGCAAGTGTTAACGTTGCTAAAAGAGCCCAAATTTCAATAAATATTGCGAAAAACAACAATCTTCTGTTTTAGAGTGAATGTTTGAGGTGTATAGAAGGCATTTATTTTATTTTTAGAAATTTTAATTTTTTTCATTTTTCCATGAAAAGTGCCAATACCCCCCTTTGGGTTCTAGGTGAAAATCTCATTCGACACAAATCAAACAAAAATGTTTCCATGGTGTGTATTGTTGTTCATTTTCATTAAATAAACAAAATAAAACCCAGAATAAATTCTGAAAGACAAGAAATGAGCATAAAAGATGCTTCAGCGCAAGTGTTAACGTTGCTAAAAGAGCCCAAATTTCAATAAATATTGCGAAAAACAAAAATCTTCTGTTTTAGAGTGAATGTTTGAGGTGTATAGAAGGCATTTATTTTGTTTTTAGAAATTTTAATTTTTTACATTTTTCCATGAAAAGTGCCAATACCCCCCCTTTGGGTTTAGGTGAAAATCTCACTATACACAAATCAAACAAAAATGTTTCCATGGTGTGTATTGTTGTTCATTTTCATCAAATAAACAAAATAAAACCCAGAAGAAATCCTGAAAGACAAGAAATGAGCATAAAAGATGCTTCAGCGCAAGTGTTAACGTTACTAAAAGAGCCCAAATTTCAAAAAATATTGCGAAAAACAGCAATCTTCTGTTTTAGAGTGAATGTTTAAGGTGTATAGAAGGCATTTTTTTCATTTTTAGAAATTTTAATTTTTCACAATTTTCCATGAAAAGAGCCAATACCCCCACCCCCCCCTTTGGGTTCAAGGTGAAAATCTCACTCGACACAAATCAAACAAAAATGTTTCCATGGTGTGTATTGTTTTTCATTTTCATCAAATAAAAAAAATAAAACCCAGAATAAATCCTGAAAGACAAGAAATGAGCATAAAAATGCTTCAGCGCAAGTGTTAACGTTACTAAAAGAGCCCAGATTTCAAAAAATATTGCGAAAAACAGCAATCTTCATTTTTAGAGTGAATGTTTAAGGTGTATAGAAGGCATTTTTTTCATTTTTAGAAATTTTAATTTTTCACAATTTTCCATGAAAAGTGCCAAAACGTGCCTTTGGGTTCTAGGTGAAAAATCTAACTCGACACAAATCAAAAAAAATTTTCCATGGTGTGTATTGTTGTTCATTTTCATCAAATAAAAAAAATAAAACCCAGAATAAATCCTGAAAGACAAGAAATGAGCATAAAAGATGCTTCAGCGCAAGTGTTAACGTTGTTAAAGAGCCCAAATTTCAAAAAACATTGCGAAAAACAACAATCTTCTGTTTTATAGTGAATGTTTAAGGTGTATAGAAGGCATTTTTTTCATTTTTAGAAATTTTAATTTTTCACAATTTTCCATGAAAAGAGCCAATACCCCCACCCCCCCCCTTTGGGTTCAAGGTGAAAATCTCACTCGACACAAATCAAACAAAAATGTTTCCATGGTGTGTATTGTTGTTCATTTTTCATCAAATAAACAAAATAAAACCCAGAATAAATCCTGAAAGACAAGAAATGAGCATTAAAAATGCTTCAGCGCAAGTGTTATCGTTGCTAAAAGAGCCCAAATTTCAAAAAATATTGCGAAAAACAACAATCTTCTGTTTTAGAGTGAATGTTTGAGGTGTATAGAAGGCATTTATTTTATTTTTAGAAATTTTAATTTTTTACATTTTTCCATGAAAAGTACCAATACCCCCTTTGGGTTCTAGGTGAAAATCTCACTCGACACAAATCAAACAAAAATGTTTCCATGGTGTGTATTATTGTTCATTTTCATCAAATAAAAAAAATAAAACCCAGAATAGATCCTGAAAGACAAGAAATGAGCATAAAAGATGCTTCAGCGCAAGTGTTAACCTTGCTAAAAGAGACCAAATTTCAAGAAATATTGCGAAAAACAACAATCTTCTGTTTTAGAGTGAATGTTTGAGGTGTATAGAAGGCATTTATTTTATTTTTAGAAATTTTAATTTTTTACATTTTTCCATGAAAAGTGCCATTACCCCCCCCTTTGGGTTCTAGGTGAAAATCTCACTCGACACAAATGAAACAAAAATGTTTCCATGGTGTGTATTATTGTTCATTTTCATCAAATAAACAAAATAAAACCCAGAATAAATCCTGAAAGACAAGAAATGAGCATAAAAGATGCTTCAGCGCAAGTGTTATCGTTGCTAAAAGAGCCCAAATTTCAAAAAATATTGCGAAAAACAACAATCTTCTGTTTTAGAGTGAATGTTTGAGGTGTATAGAAGGCATTTATTTTATTTTTAGAAATTTTAATTTTTTACATTTTTCCATGAAAAATGCCATTACCCCCCCTTTGGGTTCAAGGTGAAAATCTCACTCGACACAAATCAAACAAAAATGTTTCCACGGTGTGTATTGTTCTTCATTTTCATCAAATAAACAAAATAAAACCCAGAATAAATCCTGAAAGACAAGAAATGAGCATTAAAGATGCTTCAGCGCAAGTGTTATCGTTGCTAAAAGAGCCCAAATTTCAAAAAATATTGCGAAAAACAACAATCTTCTGTTTTAGAGTGAATGTTTGTGGTGTATAGAAGGCATTTATTTTATTTTTAGAAATTTTAATTTTTTACATTTTTCCATGAAAAGTGCCATTACCCCCCCCTTTGGGTTCTAGGTGAAAATCTCACTCGACACAAATCAAACAAAAATGTTTCCATGGTGTGTATTGTTGTTCATTTTTATCAAATAAACAAAATAAAACCCAGAATAAATCCTGAAAGACAAGAAATGAGCATAAAAGATGCTTCAGCGCAAGTGTTATCGTTGCTAAAAGAGCCCAAATTTCAAAAAATATTGCGAAAAACAACAATCTTCTGTTTTAGAGTGAATGTTTGAGGTGTAAAGAAGGCATTTATTTTATTTTTAGGAATTTTAATTTTTTACATTTTTCCATTAAAAGTGCCAATACCCCCCTTTGGGTTCTAGGTGAAAATCTCACTCGACACAAATCAAACAAAAATGTTATCATGGTGTGTATTGTTGTTCATTTTCATCAAATAAACAAAATAAAACCCAGAATAAATCCTGAAAGACAAGAAATGAGCATAAAAGATGCTTCAGCGCAAGTGTTTACGTTGTTAAAGAGCCCAGATTTCAAAAAATATTGCGAAAAACAGCAATCTTCATTTTTAGAGTGAATGTTTGAGGTGTATAGAAGGCATTTTTTTCATTTTTAGAAATTTTAATTTTTCACAATTTTCCATGAAAAGTGCCAAAACCCCCCCCCCCCCCTTTGGGTTCTAGGTGAAAAATCTCACTCGACACAAATCAAAAAAAAATTTCCATGGTGTGTATTGATGTTCATTTTCATCAAATAAAAAAAATTAAACCAAGAATAAATCCTGAAAGACAAGACATGAGCATAAAAGATGCTTCAGCGCCAGTGTTAACGTTGCTAAAAGAGCCAAAATTTCAAAAAATATTGCTAAAAAGCAATCTTCTGTTAAAGAGTGAATGTTTGAGGTGTATAGGCATTTTTTTCATTTTTAGAAATTTTAATTTTTCACATTTTTCCATGAAAAGTGCCAATACCCCCCCCTTTGGGTTCTAGGTGAAAAATCTCACTTGACACAATTCAAAAAAATTTTTCCATGGCGTGTATTGTTGTTCATTTTCATCAAATAAAAAAAATGAAACCCAGAATAAATCCTGAAAGCCAAGAAATGAGCATAAAAGATGCTTCAGCGCAAGTGTTAACGTTGCTAAAAGAGCCCAAATTTCAAAAAATATTGCTTAAAACAACAATCTTATTTTTTAGAGTGAATGTTTGAGGTGTATAGAAGGCATTTTTTTCATTTTTAGAAATTTTAATTTTTCACATTTTTCCATGAAAAGTGGCAATACCCCCCTCTCTGGGTTTTAGGTGAAAATCTCACTCGACACAAATCAAACAAAAATGTTTCCATGGTGTGTATTGTTGTTAATTTTCATCAAATAAACAAAATAAAACCCAGTTTTAATCCTGAAAGACAAGAAATGAGCATAAAAGACGCTTCAGCGCAAGTCTTAACGTTGCTAAAAGAGCCAAAATTTCAAAAACTTATTGCGAAAAACAACAATCTTCAGTGTCAGAGTGAATGTTTGAGGTGTATGGAAGGCATTTAGTTCATTTTTAGAAATTTTAATTTGTTACATTTTTTTATGAAAAGTGCCAATTTCCCCCCCTTTGGGTTCTAGGTGAAAATCTCACTCGACACAAATCAAACAAAAATGTTTCCATGGTGTGTATTGTTGTTCATTTTCATCAAATAAAAAAAATAAAACCCAGAATAAATCCTGAAAGACAAGAAATGAGCATTAAAGATGCTTCAGCGCAAGTGTTAACGTTGCTAAAAGAGCCAAAATTTCAAAAAATATTGCTAAAAACAACAATCTTCTGTTTTAGAGTGAATGTTTGAGGTGTATAGAAGGCATTTATTTAATTTTTAGAAATTTTAAATTTCACTTTTTTCCATGAAAAGTGCCAATTCCCCCCCATTTTGGGTTCTAGGTGAAAATCTCACTCGAAACAAATCTAACAAAAATGTTTCCATGGTGTGTATTGTTTTTCATTTTCATCAAATAAAAAAAATAAAACCCAGAATAAATCCTGAAAGACAAGAAATGAGCATAAAAATGCTTCAGCGCAAGTGTTAACGTTACTAAAAGAGCCCAGATTTCAAAAAATATTGCGAAAAACAGCAATCTTCATTTTTAGAGTGAATGTTTGAGGTGTATAGAAGGCATTTTTTTCATTTTTAGAAATTTTAATTTTTCACAATTTTCCATGAAAAGTGCCAAAACGTGCCTTTGGGTTCTAGGTGAAAAATCTAACTCGACACAAATCAAAAAAAATTTTCCATGGTGTGTATTGTTGTTCATTTTCATCAAATAAAAAAAATAAAACCCAGAATAAATCCTGAAAGACAAGAAATGAGCATAAAAGATGCTTCAGCGCAAGTGTTCACGTTGCTAAAAGAGCCCAAATTTCAAAAAACATTGCGAAAAACAACAATCTTCTGTTTTATAGTGAATGTTTGAGGTGTATAGAAGGCATTTTTATCATTTTTAGAAATTTTAATTTTTCACATTTTTCAATGAAAAATGCCAATACCCCCACCCCCCCTTTGGGTTCTAGGTGAAAATCTCACTCGACACAAATCAAACAAAGATGTTTCCATGGTGTGTATGGTTGTTCATTTTCATCATATAAACAAAATAAAACCCAGAATAAATCATGAAAGACACGAAATGAGCATAAAAGATGCTTCAGCGCAAGTGTTAACGTTGCTAAAAGAGCCCAAATTTCAAAAAATATTGCGAAAAAACACAATCTTCTGTTTTTGAGTGAATGTTTGAGGTGTATAGAAGGCATTTATTTCATTTTTAGAAATTTTAATTTTTTACATTTTTTTATGAAAAGTGCCAATACCCCCCCCTTAGGGTTCTAGGTGAAAATCTCACTCGACACAAATCAAACAAAAATGTTTCCATGGTGTGTATTGTTGTTCATTTTCATGAAATAAACAAAATAAAACCCAGAATAAATCCTGAAAGACAAGAAATGAGCATAAAAGATGCTTCAGCGCAAGTGTTAACGTTGCTGAAAGAGCCCAAAATTCATAAAATATTGTGAAAAACAAAAATCTTCTGTTTTAGAGTGAATGTTTGAGGTGTATAGAAGGCATTTATTTTATTTTTTGAAATTTTAATTTTTTACATTTTTCCATGAAAAGTGCCAATACCCCCCCCTCTTTGGGTTCTAGAAAAAAATCTCACTCGACACAAATCAAACAAAAATGTTTCCATGGTGTGTATTGTTGTTCATTTTCATCAAATAAACAAAATAAAACCCAGAACAAATCCTGAAAGACAAGAAATGAGCATAAAAGATGCTTCAGCGAAAGTGTTAACGTTGTTATAAGAGCCCAAATTTCAAAAAATATTGCGAAAAATCACAATCTTCTGTTTTAGAGTGAATGTTTGAGGTGTATAGAAGGAATTTTTTTCATTTATAGAAATTTTAATTTTTCACATTTTTCCATGGAAAGTGCCAATACCCCCCCCTTTGGGTTCTAGGTGAAAATCTCACTCGACACAAATCAAACAAAAATGTTTCCATGGTGTGTATTGTTGTTCATTTTCATCAAATAAACAAAATAAAACCCAGAATAAATCCTGAAAGACAAGAAATGAGCATAAAAGATGCTTCAGCGCAAGTGTTAACGTTGCTAAAAGAGCCCAAATTTCAAAAAATATTGCTAAAAACAACAATCTTCTATTTTAGAGTGAATGTTTGAGGTGTATAGAAGGCATTTATTTCATTTTTAGAAATTTTAATTTTTCACATTTTTCCATGAAAATTGCCAATTCCCCCCCATTTTGGGTTCTAGGTGAAAATCTCACTCGACAAAAATCTAACAAAAATGTTTCCGTGGTGAGTATTGTTGTTCATTTTCATCAAATAAACAAGATAAAACCCAGAATAAATCCTGAAAGACAAGAAATGAGCATAAAAGATGCTTCAGCGCAAGTGTTAACGTTACTAAAAGAGCCCTAATTTCAAAAAATATTGCGAAAAACAACAATCTTCTGTTTTAGAAGGAATGTTTGAGGTGTATAGAAGGCATTTTTTTCATTTTTAGAAATTTTAATTTTTTACAATTTTCCATGAAAAGTGCCAAAAACCCCCCCCTTTGGGTTCTAGGTGAAAAATCTCACTCGACACAAATCAAAAAAAATTTTCCATGGTGTGTATTGTTGTTCATTTTCATCAAATAAAAAAAATTAAACCAAGAATAAATCCTGAAAGCCAAGAAATGAGCATAAAAGATGCTTCAGCGCAAGTCTTAACGTTGCTAAAAGAGCCAAAATTTCAAAAACTTATTGCGAAAAACAACAATCTTCAGTGTTAGAGTGAATGTTTGAGGTGTATAGAAGGCATTTATTTCATTTTTAGAAATTTTAATTTTTAACATTTTTCCATGAAAAGTGCCAATTCCCCCCCATTTTGGGTTCTAGGTGAAAATCTCACTCGACACAAATCTAACAAAAATGTTTCCGTGGTGAGTTTTGTTGTTCATTTTCATCAAATAAACAAAATAAAACCCAGAATAAATCCTGAAAGACAAGAAATGAGCATAAAAGATGCTTCAGCGCAAGTGTTAACGTTGCTAAAAGAGCCCAAATTTCAAAAAATATTGCGAAAAAACACAATCTTCTGTTTTTGAGTGAATGTTTGAGGTGTATAGAAGGCATTTATTTCATTTTTAGAAATTTTAATTTTTTACATTTTTTTATGAAAAGTGCCAATACCCCCCCCTTAGGGTTCTAGGTGAAAATCTCACTCGACACAAATCAAACAAAAATGTTTCCATGGTGTGTATTGTTGTTCATTTTCATGAAATAAACAAAATAAAACCCAGAATAAATCCTGAAAGACAAGAAATGAGCATAAAAGATGCTTCAGCGCAAGTGTTAACGTTGCTGAAAGAGCCCAAAATTCATAAAATATTGTGAAAAACAAAAATCTTCTGTTTTAGAGTGAATGTTTGAGGTGTATAGAAGGCATTTATTTTATTTTTTGAAATTTCAATTTTTTACATTTTTCCATGAAAAGTGCCAATACCCCCCCTCTTTGGGTTCTAGAAAAAAATCTCACTCGACACAAATCAAACAAAAATGTTTCCATGGTGTGTATTGTTGTTCATTTTCATCAAATAAACAAAATAAAACCCAGATAAAATCCTGAAAGACAAGAAATGAGCATAAAAGATGCTTCAGCGAAAGTGTTTACGTTGTTATAAGAGCCCAAATTTCAAAAAATATTGCGAAAAATCACAATCTTCTGTTTTAGAGTGAATGTTTGAGGTGTATAGAAGGAATTTTTTTCATTTATAGAAATTTTAATTTTTCACATTTTTCCATGGAAAGTGCCAATACCCCCCCCTTTGGGTTCTAGGTGAAAATCTCACTCGACACAAATCAAACAAAAATGTTTCCATGGTGTGTATTGTTGTTCATTTTCATCAAATAAACAAAATAAAACCCAGAATAAATCCTGAAAGACAAGAAATGAGCATAAAAGATGCTTCAGCGCAAGTGTTAACGTTGCTAAAAGAGCCCAAATTTCAAAAAATATTGCTAAAAACAACAATCTTCTATTTTAGAGTGAATGTTTGAGGTGTATAGAAGGCATTTATTTCATTTTTAGAAATTTTAATTTTTCACATTTTTCCATGAAAAGTGCCAATTCCCCCCCATTTTGGGTTCTAGGTGAAAATCTCACTCGACACAAATCAAAAAAAATTTTCCATGGTGTGTATTGTTGTTCATTTTCATCAAATAAAAAAAATTAAACCAAGAATAAATCCTGAAAGCCAAGAAATGAGCATAAAAGATGCTTCAGCGCAAGTCTTAACGTTGCTAAAAGAGCCAAAATTTCAAAAACTTATTGCGAAAAACAACAATCTTCAGTGTTAGAGTGAATGTTTGAGGTGTATGGAAGGCATTTAGTTCATTTTTAGAAATTTTAATTTGTTACATTTTTTTATGAAAAGTGCCAATACCCCCCCCTTTGGGTTCTAGGTGAAAATCTCACTCGACACAAATCAAACAAAAATGTTTCCATGGTGTGTATTGTTGTTCATTTTCATCAAATAAAAAAAATAAAACCCAGAATAAATCCTGAAAGACAAGAAATGAGCATTAAAGATGCTTCAGCGCTAGTGTTAACGTTGCTAAAAGAGCCCAAATTTCAAAAAATATTGCTAAAAACAACAATCTTCTGTTTTAGAGTGAATGTTTGAGGTGTATAGAAGGCATTTATTTCATTTTTAGAAATTTTAAATTTCACATTTTTCCATGAAAAGTGCCAATTCCCCCCCATTTTGGGTTCTAGGTGAAAATCTCACTCGAAACAAATCTAACAAAAATGTTTCCATGGTGTGTATTGTTTTTCATTTTCATCAAATAAAAAAAATAAAACCCAGAATAAATCCTGAAAGACAAGAAATGAGCATAAAAGATGCTTCAGCGCAAGTGTTAACGTTACTAAAAGAGCCCAAATTTCAAAAAATATTGCGAAAAACAACAATCCTTTGTTTTATAGTGAATGTTTGAGGTGTATAGAAGGCATTTATTTCATTTTTAGAAATTTTAATTTTTCACATTTTTCCATGAAAAGTGCCAATTCCCCCCCATTTTGAGTTCTAGGTGAAAATCTCACTCGACACAAATCTAACAAAAATGTTTCCGTGGTGAGTATTGTTGTTCATTTTCATCAAATAAACAAAATAAAACCCAGAATAAATCCTGAAAGACAAGAAATGAGCGTAAAAGATGCTTCAGCGCAAGTGTTAACGTTACTAAAAGAGCCCTAATTTCAAAAAATATTGCGAAAAACAACAATCTTCTGTTTTAGAGTGAATGTTTGAGGTGTATAGAAGGCATTTATTTCATTTTTAGAAATTTTAAATTTCACATTTTTCCATGAAAAGTGCCAATTCCCCCCCATTTTGGGTTCTAGGTGAAAATCTCACTCGAAACAAATGTAACAAAAATGTTTCCATGGTGTGTATTGTTTTTCATTTTCATCAAATAAAAAAAATAAAACCCAGAATAAATCCTGAAAGACAAGAAATGAGCATAAAAGATGCTTCAGCGCAAGTGTTAACGTTACTAAAAGAGCCCAGATTTCAAAAAATATTGCGAAAAACAGCAATCTTCATTTTTAGAGTGAATGTTTGAGGTGTATAGAAGGCATTTTTTTCATTTTTAGAAATTTTAATTTTTCACAATTTTCCATGAAAAGTGCCAAAACGTGCCTTTGGGTTCTAGGTGAAAAATCTAACTCGACACAAATCAAAAAAAATTTTCCATGGTGTGTATTGTTGTTCATTTTCATCAAATAAACAAAATAAAACCCAGAATAAATCATGAAAGACAAGAAATGAGCATAAAAGATGCTTCAGCGCAAGTGTTAACGTTGCTAAAAGAGCCAAAATTTCAAAAAATATTGCGAAAAACAACAATCTTCTGTTTTATAGTGAATGTTTGAGGTGTATAGAAGGCGATTTTATCATTTTTAGAAATTTTAATTTTTCACATTTTTCCATGAAAAATGCCAATACCCCCACCCCCCTTTGGGTTCTAGGTGAAAATCTCACTCGACACAAATCAAACAAAAATGTTTCCATGGTGTGTATTGTTGTTCATTTTCATCATATAAACAAAATAAAACCCAGAATAAATCCTGAAAGACAAGAAATGAGCATAAAAGATGCTTAAGCGCAAGTCTTAACGTTGCTAAAAGAGCCCAAATTTCAAAAACTTATTGCTAAAACCAACAATCTTCTGTTTTAGAGTGAATGTTTGAGGTGTATAGAAGGCATATATTTTATTTTTAGAAATTTTAATTTTTTACATTTTTCCATGAAATGTGCCAAAACGTGCCTTTGGGTTCTAGGTGAAAATCTCACTCGACACAAATCAAACAAAAATGTTTCCATGGTGTGTATTGTTGTTCATTTTCATCAAATAAACAAAATAAAACCCAGAATAAATCCTGAAAGACAAGAAATGAGCATAAAAGATGCTTCAGCGCAAGTGTAAACGTTGCTAAAAGAGCCCAAATTTCAAAAAATATTGCGAAAAACAACAATCTTCTGTTTTAGAGTGAATGTTTGAGGTGTATAGAAGGCATTTATTTCATTTTTAGAAATTTTAATTTTTCACATTTTTCCATGAAAAGTGCCAATTCCCCCCCATTTTGGGTTCTAGGTGAAAATCTCACTCGACACAAATCTAACAAAAATGTTTCCGTGGTGAGTATTGTTGTTCATTTTCATCAAATAAACAAAATAAAACCCAGAATAAATCCTGAAAGACAAGAAATGAGCATAAAAGATGCTTCAGCGCAAGTGTTAACGTTACTAAAAGAGCCCTTATTTAAAAAATTTTGCGAAAAACAACAATCTTCTGTTTTCGAGTGAATGTTTGAGGTGTATAGAAGGCATTTTTTTCATTTTTAGAAATTTCAATTTTTCACAATTTTCCATGAAAAGTGCCAAATCCCCCCCCCCTTTGGGTTCTAAGTGAAAAATCTCACTCGACACAAATCAAAAAAAATTTTCCATGGTGTGTATTGTTCATTTTCATCAAATAAAAAAAATTAAACCAAGAATAAATCCTGAAAGACAAGAAATGAGCATAAAAGATGCTTCAGCGCCAGTGTTAACGTTGCTAAAAGAGCCAAAATTTCAAAAAATATTGCTAAACAGCAATCTTCTGTTAAAGAGTGAATGTTTGAGGTGTATAGGCATTTTTTTCATTTTTAGAAATTTTAATTTTTCACATTTTTCCATGAAAAGTGCCTATACCCCCCCCTTTGGGTTCTAGGTGAAAAATCTCACTTGACACAATTCAAAAAAATTTTTCCATGGCGTGTATTGTTGTTCATTTTCATCAAATAAAAAAAATGAAACCAAGAATAAATCCTGAAAGCCAAGAAATGAGCATAAAAGATGCTTCAGCGCAAGTGTTAACGTTGCTAAAAGAGCCCAAATTTCAAAAAATATTGCTTAAAACAACAATCTTATTTTTTAGAGTGAATGTTTGAGGTGTATAGAAGGCATTTTTTTCATTTTTAGAAATTTTAATTTTTCACATTTTTCCATGAAAAGTGCCAATACCCCCCTCTCTGGGTTTTAGGTGAAAATCTCACTCGACACAAATCAAACAAAAATGTTTCCATGGTGTGTATTGTTGTTAATTTTCATCAAATAAACAAAATAAAACCCAGTTTTAATCCTGAAAGACAAGAAATGAGCATAAAAGATGCTTCAGCGCAAGTGTTAACGTTACTAAAAGAGCCCAAATTTCAAAAAATATTGCTAAAGACAACAATCTTCTATTTTAGAGTGAATGTTTGAGGTGTATAGAAGGCATTTATTTCATTTTTAGAAATTTTAATTTTTCACATTTTTCCATGAAAAGTGCCAATTCCCCCCCATTTTGGGTTCTAGGTGAAAATCTCACTCGACACATATCAAAAAAAATTTTCCATGGTGTGTATTGTTGTTCATTTTCATCAAATAAAAAAAATTAAACCAAGAATAAATCCTGAAAGCCAAGAAATGAGCATAAAAGATGCTTCAGCGCAAGTCTTAACGTTGCTAAAAGAGCCAAAATTTCAAAAACTTATTGCGAAAAACAACAATCTTCAGTGTTAGAGTGAATGTTTGAGGTGTATGAAAGGCATTTAGTTCATTTTTAGAAATTTTAATTTGTTACATTTTTTTATGAAAAGTGCCAATACCCCCCCCTTTGGGTTCTAGGTGAAAATCTCACTCGACACAAATCAAACAAAAATGTTTCCATGGTGTGTATTGTTGTTCATTTTCATCAAATAAAAAAATAAAACCCAGAATAAATCCTGAAAGACAAGAAATGAGCATTAAAGATGCTTCAGCGCAAGTGTTAACGTTGCTAAAAGAGCCCAAATTTCAAAAAATATTGCTAAAAACAACAATCTTCTGTTTTAGAGTGAATGTTTGAGGTGTATAGAAGGCATTTATTTCATTTTTAGAAATTTTAAATTTCACATTTTTCCATGAAAAGTGCCAATTCCCCCCCATTTTGGGTTCTAGGTGAAAATCTCACTCGAAACAAATCTAACAAAAATGTTTCCATGGTGTGTATTGTTTTTCATTTTCATCAAATAAAAAAAATAAAACCCAGAATAAATCCTGAAAGACAAGAAATGAGCATAAAAGATGCTTCAGCGCAAGTGTTAACGTTACTAAAAGAGCCCAGATTTCAAAAAATATTGCGAAAAACAGCAATCTTCATTTTTAGAGTGAATGTTTGAGGTGTATAGAAGGCATTTTTTTCATTTTTAGAAATTTTAATTTTTCACAATTTTCCATGAAAAGTGCCAAAACGTGCCTTTGGGTTCTAGGTGAAAAATCTAACTCGACACAAATCAAAAAAAATTTTCCATGGTGTGTATTGTTGTTCATTTTCATCAAATAAACAAAATAAAACCCAGAATAAATCATGAAAGACAAGAAATGAGCATAAAAGATGCTTCAGCGCAAGTGTTAACGTTGCTAAAAGAGCCCAAATTTCAAAAAATATTGCGAAAAACAACAATCTTCTGTTTTATAGTGAATGTTTGAGGTGTATAGAAGGCGATTTTATCATTTTTAGAAATTTTAATTTTTCACATTTTTCCATGAAAAATGCCAATACCCCCACCCCCCCTTTTGGTTCTAGGTGAAAATCTCACTCGACACAAATCAAACAAAAATGTTTCCATGGTGTGTATTGTTGTTCATTTTCATCATATAAACAAAATAAAACCCAGAATAAATCCTGAAAGACAAGAAATGAGCATAAAAGATGCTTAAGCGCAAGTCTTAACGTTGCTAAAAGAGCCCAAATTTCAAAAACTTATTGCGAAAACCAACAATCTTCTGTTTTAGAGTGAATGTTTGAGGTGTATAGAAGGCATATATTTTATTTTTAGAAATTTTAATTTTTTTACATTTTTCCATGAAAAGTGCCAAAACGTGCCTTTGGGTTCTAGGTGAAAATCTCACTCGACACAAATCAAACAAAAATGTTTCCATGGTGTGTATTGTTGTTCATTTTCATCAAATAAACAAAATAAAACCCAAAATAAATCCTGAAAGACAAGAAATGAGCATAAAAGATGCTTCAGCGCAAGTGTAAACGTTGCTAAAAGAGCCCAAATTTCAAAAAATATTGCGAAAAACAACAATCTTCTGTTTTAGAGTGAATGTTTGAGGTGTATAGAAGGCATTTATTTCATTTTTAGAAATTTTAATTTTTCACATTTTTCCATGAAAAGTGCCAATTCCCCCCCATTTTGGGTTCTAGGTGAAAATCTCACTCGACACAAATCTAACAAAAATGTTTCCGTGGTGAGTATTGTTGTTCATTTTCATCAAATAAACAAAATAAAACCCAGAATAAATCCTGAAAGACAAGAAATGAGCATAAAAGATGCTTCAGCGCAAGTGTTAACGTTACTAAAAGAGCCCTTATTTAAAAAATTTTGCGAAAAACAACAATCTTCTGTTTTCGAGTGAATGTTTGAGGTGTATAGAAGGCATTTTTTTCATTTTTAGAAATTTCAATTTTTCACAATTTTCCATGAAAAGTGCCAAAACCCCCCCCTCTTTGGGTTCTAAGTGAAAAATCTCACTCGACACAAATCAAAAAAAATTTTCCATGGTGTGTATTGTTCATTTTCATCAAATAAAAAAAATTAAACCAAGAATAAATCCTGAAAGACAAGAAATGAGCATAAAAGATGCTTCAGCGCCAGTGTTAACGTTGCTAAAAGAGCCAAAATTTCAAAAAATATTGCTAAACAGCAATCTTCTGTTAAAGAGTGAATGTTTGAGGTGTATAGGCATTTTTTTCATTTTTAGAAATTTTAATTTTTCACATTTTTCCATGAAAAGTGCCTATACACCCCCCTTTGGGTTCTAGGTGAAAAATCTCACTTGACACAATTCAAAAAAATTTTTCCATGGCGTGTATTGTTGTTCATTTTCATCAAATAAAAAAAATGAAACCCAGAATAAATCCTGAAAGCCAAGAAATGAGCATTAAAGATGCTTCAGCGCAAGTGTTAACGTTGCTAAAAGAGCCCAAATTTCAAAAAATATTGCTTAAAACAACAATCTTATTTTTTAGAGTGAATGTTTGAGGTGTATAGAAGGCATTTTTTTCATTTTTAGAAATTTAAATTTTTCACATTTTTCCATGAAAAGTGCCAATACCCCCCTCTCTGGGTTTTAGGTGAAAATCTCACGCGACACAAATCAAACAAAAATGTTTCCATGGTGTGTATTGTTGTTAATTTTCATCAAATAAACAAAATAAAACCCAGTTTTAATCCTGAAAGACAAGAAATGAGCATAAAAGATGCTTCAGCGCAAGTGTTAACGTTACTAAAAGAGCCCAAATTTCAAAAAATATTGCTAAAGACAACAATCTTCTATTTTAGAGTGAATGTTTGAGGTGTATAGAAGGCATTTATTTCATTTTTAGAAATTTTAATTTTTCACATTTTTCCATGAAAAGTGCCAATTCCCCCCCATTTTGGGTTCTAGGTGAAAATCTCACAAGACACAAATCTAACAAAAATGTTTCCATGGTGAGTATTGTTGTTCATTTTCATCAAATAAACAAAATAAAACCCAGAATAAATCCTGAAAGACAAGAAATGAGCATAAAAGATGCTTCAGCGCAAGTGTTAACGTTACTAAAAGAGCCCAAATTTCAAAAACTTATTGCGAAAACCAACAATCTTCTGTTTTAGAGTGAATGTTTGAGGTGTATAGAAGGCATATATTTTATTTTTAGAAATTTTAATTTTTTACATTTTTCCATGAAAAGTGCCAAAACGTGCCTTTGGGTTCTAGGTGAAAATCTCACTCGACACAAATCAAACAAAAATGTTTCCATGGTGTGTATTGTTGTTCATTTTCATCAAATAAACAAAATAAAACCCAGAATAAATCCTGAAAGACAAGAAATGAGCATAAAAGATGCTTCAGCGCAAGTGTAAACGTTGCTAAAAGAGCCCAAATTTCAAAAAATATTGCGAAAAACAACAATCTTCTGTTTTACAGTGAATGTTTGAGGTGTATAGAAGGCGATTTTATCATTTTTAGAAATTTTAATTTTTCACATTTTTCCATGAAAAATGCCAATACCCCCACCCCCCTTTGGGTTCTAGGTGAAAATCTCACTCGACACAAATCAAACAAAAATGTTTCCATGGTGTGTATTGTTGTTCATTTTCATCATATAAACAAAATAAAACCCAGAATAAATCCTGAAAGACAAGAAATGAGCATAAAAGATGCTTAAGCGCAAGTCTTAACGTTGCTAAAAGAGCCCAAATTTCAAAAACTTATTGCTAAAACCAACAATCTTCTGTTTTAGAGTGAATGTTTGAGGTGTATAGAAGGCATATATTTTATTTTTAGAAATTTTAATTTTTTACATTTTTCCATGAAAAGTGCCAAAACGTGCCTTTGGGTTCTAGGTGAAAATCTCACTCGACACAAATCAAACAAAAATGTTTCCATGGTGTGTATTGTTGTTCATTTTCATCAAATAAACAAAATAAAACCCAGAATAAATCCTGAAAGACAAGAAATGAGCATAAAAGATGCTTCAGCGCAAGTGTAAACGTTGCTAAAAGAGCCCAAATTTCAAAAAATATTGCGAAAAACAACAATCTTCTGTTTTAGAGTGAATGTTTGAGGTGTATAGAAGGCATTTATTTCATTTTTAGAAATTTTAATTTTTCACATTTTTCCATGAAAAGTGCCAATTCCCCCCCATTTTGGGTTCTAGGTGAAAATCTCACTCGACACAAATCTAACAAAAATGTTTCCATGGTGTGTATTGTTGTTCATTTTCATCAAATAAACAAAATAAAACCCAGAATAAATCCTGAAAGACAAGAAATGAGCATTAAAGATGCTTCAGCGCAAGTGTTAACGTTGCTAAAAGAGCCCAAATTTCAAAAAATATTGCTAAAAACAACAATCTTCTGTTTTAGAGTGAATGTTTGAGGTGTATAGAAGGCATTTATTTCATTTTTAGAAATTTTAAATTTCACATTTTTCCATGAAAAGTGCCAATTCCCCCCCATTTTGGGTTCTAGGTGAAAATCTCACTCGAAACAAATCTAACAAAAATGTTTCCATGGTGTGTATTGTTTTTCATTTTCATCAAATAAAAAAAATAAAACCCAGAATAAATCCTGAAAGACAAGAAATGAGCATAAAAGATGCTTCAGCGCAAGTGTTAACGTTACTAAAAGAGCCCAGATTTCAAAAAATATTGCGAAAAACAGCAATCTTCATTTTTAGAGTGAATGTTTGAGGTGTATAGAAGGCATTTTTTTCATTTTTAGAAATTTTAATTTTTCACAATTTTCCATGAAAAGTGCCAATTCCCCCCCATTTTGGGTTCTAGGTGAAAATCTCACTCGACACATATCAAAAAAAATTTTCCATGGTGTGTATTGTTGTTCATTTTCATCAAATAAAAAAAATTAAACCAAGAATAAATCCTGAAAGCCAAGAAATGAGCATAAAAGATGCTTCAGCGCAAGTCTTAACGTTGCTAAAAGAGCCAAAATTTCAAAAACTTATTGCGAAAAACAACAATCTTCAGTGTTAGAGTGAATGTTTGAGGTGTATGAAAGGCATTTAGTTCATTTTTAGAAATTTTAATTTGTTACATTTTTTTATGAAAAGTGCCAATACCCCCCCCTTTGGGTTCTAGGTGAAAATCTCACTCGACACAAATCAAACAAAAATGTTTCCATGGTGTGTATTGTTGTTCATTTTCATCAAATAAAAAAATAAAACCCAGAATAAATCCTGAAAGACAAGAAATGAGCATTAAAGATGCTTCAGCGCAAGTGTTAACGTTGCTAAAAGAGCCCAAATTTCAAAAAATATTGCTAAAAACAACAATCTTCTGTTTTAGAGTGAATGTTTGAGGTGTATAGAAGGCATTTATTTCATTTTTAGAAATTTTAAATTTCACATTTTTCCATGAAAAGTGCCAATTCCCCCCCATTTTGGGTTCTAGGTGAAAATCTCACTCGAAACAAATCTAACAAAAATGTTTCCATGGTGTGTATTGTTTTTCATTTTCATCAAATAAAAAAAATAAAACCCAGAATAAATCCTGAAAGACAAGAAATGAGCATAAAAGATGCTTCAGCGCAAGTGTTAACGTTACTAAAAGAGCCCAGATTTCAAAAAATATTGCGAAAAACAGCAATCTTCATTTTTAGAGTGAATGTTTGAGGTGTATAGAAGGCATTTTTTTCATTTTTAGAAATTTTAATTTTTCACAATTTTCCATGAAAAGTGCCAAAACGTGCCTTTGGGTTCTAGGTGAAAAATCTAACTCGACACAAATCAAAAAAAATTTTCCATGGTGTGTATTGTTGTTCATTTTCATCAAATAAACAAAATAAAACCCAGAATAAATCATGAAAGACAAGAAATGAGCATAAAAGATGCTTCAGCGCAAGTGTTAACGTTGCTAAAAGAGCCCAAATTTCAAAAAATATTGCGAAAAACAACAATCTTCTGTTTTATAGTGAATGTTTGAGGTGTATAGAAGGCGATTTTATCATTTTTAGAAATTTTAATTTTTCACATTTTTCCATGAAAAATGCCAATACCCCCACCCCCCCTTTTGGTTCTAGGTGAAAATCTCACTCGACACAAATCAAACAAAAATGTTTCCATGGTGTGTATTGTTGTTCATTTTCATCATATAAACAAAATAAAACCCAGAATAAATCCTGAAAGACAAGAAATGAGCATAAAAGATGCTTAAGCGCAAGTCTTAACGTTGCTAAAAGAGCCCAAATTTCAAAAACTTATTGCGAAAACCAACAATCTTCTGTTTTAGAGTGAATGTTTGAGGTGTATAGAAGGCATATATTTTATTTTTAGAAATTTTAATTTTTTTACATTTTTCCATGAAAAGTGCCAAAACGTGCCTTTGGGTTCTAGGTGAAAATCTCACTCGACACAAATCAAACAAAAATGTTTCCATGGTGTGTATTGTTGTTCATTTTCATCAAATAAACAAAATAAAACCCAGAATAAATCCTGAAAGACAAGAAATGAGCATAAAAGATGCTTCAGCGCAAGTGTAAACGTTGCTAAAAGAGCCCAAATTTCAAAAAATATTGCGAAAAACAACAATCTTCTGTTTTAGAGTGAATGTTTGAGGTGTATAGAAGGCATTTATTTCATTTTTAGAAATTTTAATTTTTCACATTTTTCCATGAAAAGTGCCAATTCCCCCCCATTTTGGGTTCTAGGTGAAAATCTCACTCGACACAAATCTAACAAAAATGTTTCCGTGGTGAGTATTGTTGTTCATTTTCATCAAATAAACAAAATAAAACCCAGAATAAATCCTGAAAGACAAGAAATGAGCATAAAAGATGCTTCAGCGCAAGTGTTAACGTTACTAAAAGAGCCCTTATTTAAAAAATTTTGCGAAAAACAACAATCTTCTGTTTTCGAGTGAATGTTTGAGGTGTATAGAAGGCATTTTTTTCATTTTTAGAAATTTCAATTTTTCACAATTTTCCATGAAAAGTGCCAAAACCCCCCCCTCTTTGGGTTCTAAGTGAAAAATCTCACTCGACACAAATCAAAAAAAATTTTCCATGGTGTGTATTGTTCATTTTCATCAAATAAAAAAAATTAAACCAAGAATAAATCCTGAAAGACAAGAAATGAGCATAAAAGATGCTTCAGCGCCAGTGTTAACGTTGCTAAAAGAGCCAAAATTTCAAAAAATATTGCTAAACAGCAATCTTCTGTTAAAGAGTGAATGTTTGAGGTGTATAGGCATTTTTTTCATTTTTAGAAATTTTAATTTTTCACATTTTTCCATGAAAAGTGCCTATACCCCCCCCTTTGGGTTCTAGGTGAAAAATCTCACTTGACACAATTCAAAAAAATTTTTCCATGGCGTGTATTGTTGTTCATTTTCATCAAATAAAAAAAATGAAACCCAGAATAAATCCTGAAAGCCAAGAAATGAGCATTAAAGATGCTTCAGCGCAAGTGTTAACGTTGCTAAAAGAGCCCAAATTTCAAAAAATATTGCTTAAAACAACAATCTTATTTTTTAGAGTGAATGTTTGAGGTGTATAGAAGGCATTTTTTTCATTTTTAGAAATTTAAATTTTTCACATTTTTCCATGAAAAGTGCCAATACCCCCCTCTCTGGGTTTTAGGTGAAAATCTCACGCGACACAAATCAAACAAAAATGTTTCCATGGTGTGTATTGTTGTTAATTTTCATCAAATAAACAAAATAAAACCCAGTTTTAATCCTGAAAGACAAGAAATGAGCATAAAAGATGCTTCAGCGCAAGTGTTAACGTTACTAAAAGAGCCCAAATTTCAAAAAATATTGCTAAAGACAACAATCTTCTATTTTAGAGTGAATGTTTGAGGTGTATAGAAGGCATTTATTTCATTTTTAGAAATTTTAATTTTTCACATTTTTCCATGAAAAGTGCCAATTCCCCCCCATTTTGGGTTCTAGGTGAAAATCTCACAAGACACAAATCTAACAAAAATGTTTCCATGGTGAGTATTGTTGTTCATTTTCATCAAATAAACAAAATAAAACCCAGAATAAATCCTGAAAGACAAGAAATGAGCATAAAAGATGCTTCAGCGCAAGTGTTAACGTTACTAAAAGAGCCCAAATTTCAAAAACTTATTGCGAAAACCAACAATCTTCTGTTTTAGAGTGAATGTTTGAGGTGTATAGAAGGCATATATTTTATTTTTAGAAATTTTAATTTTTTACATTTTTCCATGAAAAGTGCCAAAACGTGCCTTTGGGTTCTAGGTGAAAATCTCACTCGACACAAATCAAACAAAAATGTTTCCATGGTGTGTATTGTTGTTCATTTTCATCAAATAAACAAAATAAAACCCAGAATAAATCCTGAAAGACAAGAAATGAGCATAAAAGATGCTTCAGCGCAAGTGTAAACGTTGCTAAAAGAGCCCAAATTTCAAAAAATATTGCGAAAAACAACAATCTTCTGTTTTACAGTGAATGTTTGAGGTGTATAGAAGGCGATTTTATCATTTTTAGAAATTTTAATTTTTCACATTTTTCCATGAAAAATGCCAATACCCCCACCCCCCTTTGGGTTCTAGGTGAAAATCTCACTCGACACAAATCAAACAAAAATGTTTCCATGGTGTGTATTGTTGTTCATTTTCATCATATAAACAAAATAAAACCCAGAATAAATCCTGAAAGACAAGAAATGAGCATAAAAGATGCTTAAGCGCAAGTCTTAACGTTGCTAAAAGAGCCCAAATTTCAAAAACTTATTGCTAAAACCAACAATCTTCTGTTTTAGAGTGAATGTTTGAGGTGTATAGAAGGCATATATTTTATTTTTAGAAATTTTAATTTTTTACATTTTTCCATGAAAAGTGCCAAAACGTGCCTTTGGGTTCTAGGTGAAAATCTCACTCGACACAAATCAAACAAAAATGTTTCCATGGTGTGTATTGTTGTTCATTTTCATCAAATAAACAAAATAAAACCCAGAATAAATCCTGAAAGACAAGAAATGAGCATAAAAGATGCTTCAGCGCAAGTGTAAACGTTGCTAAAAGAGCCCAAATTTCAAAAAATATTGCGAAAAACAACAATCTTCTGTTTTAGAGTGAATGTTTGAGGTGTATAGAAGGCATTTATTTCATTTTTAGAAATTTTAATTTTTCACATTTTTCCATGAAAAGTGCCAATTCCCCCCCATTTTGGGTTCTAGGTGAAAATCTCACTCGACACAAATCTAACAAAAATGTTTCCATGGTGTGTATTGTTGTTCATTTTCATCAAATAAACAAAATAAAACCCAGAATAAATCCTGAAAGACAAGAAATGAGCATTAAAGATGCTTCAGCGCAAGTGTTAACGTTGCTAAAAGAGCCCAAATTTCAAAAAATATTGCTAAAAACAACAATCTTCTGTTTTAGAGTGAATGTTTGAGGTGTATAGAAGGCATTTATTTCATTTTTAGAAATTTTAAATTTCACATTTTTCCATGAAAAGTGCCAATTCCCCCCCATTTTGGGTTCTAGGTGAAAATCTCACTCGAAACAAATCTAACAAAAATGTTTCCATGGTGTGTATTGTTTTTCATTTTCATCAAATAAAAAAAATAAAACCCAGAATAAATCCTGAAAGACAAGAAATGAGCATAAAAGATGCTTCAGCGCAAGTGTTAACGTTACTAAAAGAGCCCAGATTTCAAAAAATATTGCGAAAAACAGCAATCTTCATTTTTAGAGTGAATGTTTGAGGTGTATAGAAGGCATTTTTTTCATTTTTAGAAATTTTAATTTTTCACAATTTTCCATGAAAAGTGCCAAAACGTGCCTTTGGGTTCTAGGTGAAAAATCTAACTCGACACAAATCAAAAAAAATTTTCCATGGTGTGTATTGTTGTTCATTTTCATCAAATAAACAAAATAAAACCCAGAATAAATCATGAAAGACAAGAAATGAGCATAAAAGATGCTTCAGCGCAAGTGTTAACGTTGCTAAAAGAGCCCAAATTTCAAAAAATATTGCGAAAAACAACAATCTTCTGTTTTATAGTGAATGTTTGAGGTGTATAGAAGGCGATTTTATCATTTTTAGAAATTTTAATTTTTCACATTTTTCCATGAAAAATGCCAATACCCCCACCCCCCCTTTTGGTTCTAGGTGAAAATCTCACTCGACACAAATCAAACAAAAATGTTTCCATGGTGTGTATTGTTGTTCATTTTCATCATATAAACAAAATAAAACCCAGAATAAATCCTGAAAGACAAGAAATGAGCATAAAAGATGCTTAAGCGCAAGTCTTAACGTTGCTAAAAGAGCCCAAATTTCAAAAACTTATTGCGAAAACCAACAATCTTCTGTTTTAGAGTGAATGTTTGAGGTGTATAGAAGGCATATATTTTATTTTTAGAAATTTTAATTTTTTTACATTTTTCCATGAAAAGTGCCAAAACGTGCCTTTGGGTTCTAGGTGAAAATCTCACTCGACACAAATCAAACAAAAATGTTTCCATGGTGTGTATTGTTGTTCATTTTCATCAAATAAACAAAATAAAACCCAGAATAAATCCTGAAAGACAAGAAATGAGCATAAAAGATGCTTCAGCGCAAGTGTAAACGTTGCTAAAAGAGCCCAAATTTCAAAAAATATTGCGAAAAACAACAATCTTCTGTTTTAGAGTGAATGTTTGAGGTGTATAGAAGGCATTTATTTCATTTTTAGAAATTTTAATTTTTCACATTTTTCCATGAAAAGTGCCAATTCCCCCCCATTTTGGGTTCTAGGTGAAAATCTCACTCGACACAAATCTAACAAAAATGTTTCCGTGGTGAGTATTGTTGTTCATTTTCATAAAATAAACAAAATAAAACCCAGAATAAATCCTGAAAGACAAGAAATGAGCATAAAAGATGCTTCAGCGCAAGTGTTAACGTTACTAAAAGAGCCCTTATTTAAAAAATTTTGCGAAAAACAACAATCTTCTGTTTTCGAGTGAATGTTTGAGGTGTATAGAAGGCATTTTTTTCATTTTTAGAAATTTCAATTTTTCACAATTTTCCATGAAAAGTGCCAAAACCCCCCCCTCTTTGGGTTCTAAGTGAAAAATCTCACTCGACACAAATCAAAAAAAATTTTCCATGGTGTGTATTGTTCATTTTCATCAAATAAAAAAAATTAAACCAAGAATAAATCCTGAAAGACAAGAAATGAGCATAAAAGATGCTTCAGCGCCAGTGTTAACGTTGCTAAAAGAGCCAAAATTTCAAAAAATATTGCTAAACAGCAATCTTCTGTTAAAGAGTGAATGTTTGAGGTGTATAGGCATTTTTTTCATTTTTAGAAATTTTAATTTTTCACATTTTTCCATGAAAAGTGCCTATACCCCCCCCTTTGGGTTCTAGGTGAAAAATCTCACTTGACACAATTCAAAAAAATTTTTCCATGGCGTGTATTGTTGTTCATTTTCATCAAATAAAAAAAATGAAACCCAGAATAAATCCTGAAAGCCAAGAAATGAGCATTAAAGATGCTTCAGCGCAAGTGTTAACGTTGCTAAAAGAGCCCAAATTTCAAAAAATATTGCTTAAAACAACAATCTTATTTTTTAGAGTGAATGTTTGAGGTGTATAGAAGGCATTTTTTTCATTTTTAGAAATTTAAATTTTTCACATTTTTCCATGAAAAGTGCCAATACCCCCCTCTCTGGGTTTTAGGTGAAAATCTCACGCGACACAAATCAAACAAAAATGTTTCCATGGTGTGTATTGTTGTTAATTTTCATCAAATAAACAAAATAAAACCCAGTTTTAATCCTGAAAGACAAGAAATGAGCATAAAAGATGCTTCAGCGCAAGTGTTAACGTTACTAAAAGAGCCCAAATTTCAAAAAATATTGCTAAAGACAACAATCTTCTATTTTAGAGTGAATGTTTGAGGTGTATAGAAGGCATTTATTTCATTTTTAGAAATTTTAATTTTTCACATTTTTCCATGAAAAGTGCCAATTCCCCCCCATTTTGGGTTCTAGGTGAAAATCTCACAAGACACAAATCTAACAAAAATGTTTCCATGGTGAGTATTGTTGTTCATTTTCATCAAATAAACAAAATAAAACCCAGAATAAATCCTGAAAGACAAGAAATGAGCATAAAAGATGCTTCAGCGCAAGTGTTAACGTTACTAAAAGAGCCCAAATTTCAAAAACTTATTGCGAAAACCAACAATCTTCTGTTTTAGAGTGAATGTTTGAGGGTGTATAGAAGGCATATATTTTATTTTTAGAAATTTTAATTTTTTACATTTTTTCCATGAAAAGTGCCAAAACGTGCCTTTGGGTTCTAGGTGAAAATCTCACTCGACACAAATCAAACAAAAATGTTTCCATGGTGTGTATTGTTGTTCATTTTCATCAAATAAACAAAATAAAACCCAGAATAAATCCTGAAAGACAAGAAATGAGCATAAAAGATGCTTCAGCGCAAGTGTAAACGTTGCTAAAAGAGCCCAAATTTCAAAAAATATTGCGAAAAACAACAATCTTCTGTTTTACAGTGAATGTTTGAGGTGTATAGAAGGCGATTTTATCATTTTTAGAAATTTTAATTTTTCACATTTTTCCATGAAAAATGCCAATACCCCCCACCCCCCTTTGGGTTCTAGGTGAAAATCTCACTCGACACAAATCAAACAAAAATGTTTCCATGGTGTGTATTGTTGTTCATTTTCATCATATAAACAAAATAAAACCCAGAATAAATCCTGAAAGACAAGAAATGAGCATAAAAGATGCTTAAGCGCAAGTCTTAACGTTGCTAAAAGAGCCCAAATTTCAAAAACTTATTGCTAAAACCAACAATCTTCTGTTTTAGAGTGAATGTTTGAGGTGTATAGAAGGCATATATTTTATTTTTAGAAATTTTAATTTTTTACATTTTTCCATGAAAAGTGCCAAAACGTGCCTTTGGGTTCTAGGTGAAAATCTCACTCGACAACAAATCAAACAAAAATGTTTCCATGGTGTGTATTGTTGTTCATTTTCATCAAATAAACAAAATAAAACCCAGAATAAATCCTGAAAGACAAGAAATGAGCATAAAAGATGCTTCAGCGCAAGTGTAAACGTTGCTAAAAGAGCCCAAATTTCAAAAAATATTGCGAAAAACAACAATCTTCTGTTTTAGAGTGAATGTTTGAGGTGTATAGAAGGCATTTATTTCATTTTTAGAAATTTTAATTTTTCACATTTTTCCATGAAAAGTGCCAATTCCCCCCCATTTTGGGTTCTAGGTGAAAATCTCACTCGACACAAATCTAACAAAAATGTTTCCGTGGTGAGTATTGTTGTTCATTTTCATCAAATAAACAAAATAAAACCCAGAATAAATCCTGAAAGACAAGAAATGAGCATAAAAGATGCTTCAGCGCAAGTGTTAACGTTACTAAAAGAGCCCTTATTTAAAAAATTTTGCGAAAAACAACAATCTTCTGTTTTCGAGTGAATGTTTGAGGTGTATAGAAGGCATTTTTTTTCATTTTTAGAAATTTCAATTTTTCACAATTTTCCATGAAAAGTGCCAAATCCCCCCCCCCTTTGGGTTCTAAGTGAAAAATCTCACTCGACACAAATCAAAAAAAATTTTCCATGGTGTGTATTGTTCATTTTCATCAAATAAAAAAAATTAAACCAAGAATAAATCCTGAAAGACAAGAAATGAGCATAAAAGATGCTTCAGCGCCAGTGTTAACGTTGCTAAAAGAGCCAAAATTTCAAAAAATATTGCTAAACAGCAATCTTCTGTTAAAGAGTGAATGTTTGAGGTGTATAGGCATTTTTTTCATTTTTAGAAATTTTAATTTTTCACATTTTTCCATGAAAAGTGCCTATACCCCCCCCTTTGGGTTCTAGGTGAAAAATCTCACTTGACACAATTCAAAAAAATTTTTCCATGGCGTGTATTGTTGTTCATTTTCATCAAATAAAAAAAATGAAACCAAGAATAAATCCTGAAAGCCAAGAAATGAGCATAAAAGATGCTTCAGCGCAAGTGTTAACGTTGCTAAAAGAGCCCAAATTTCAAAAAATATTGCTTAAAACAACAATCTTATTTTTTAGAGTGAATGTTTGAGGTGTATAGAAGGCATTTTTTTCATTTTTAGAAATTTTAATTTTTCACATTTTTCCATGAAAAGTGCCAATACCCCCCTCTCTGGGTTTTAGGTGAAAATCTCACTCGACACAAATCAAACAAAAATGTTTCCATGGTGTGTATTGTTGTTAATTTTCATCAAATAAACAAAATAAAACCCAGTTTTAATCCTGAAAGACAAGAAATGAGCATAAAAGATGCTTCAGCGCAAGTGTTAACGTTACTAAAAGAGCCCAAATTTCAAAAAATATTGCTAAAGACAACAATCTTCTATTTTAGAGTGAATGTTTGAGGTGTATAGAAGGCATTTATTTCATTTTTAGAAATTTTAATTTTTCACATTTTTCCATGAAAAGTGCCAATTCCCCCCCATTTTGGGTTCTAGGTGAAAATCTCACTCGACACATATCAAAAAAAATTTTCCATGGTGTGTATTGTTGTTCATTTTCATCAAATAAAAAAAATTAAACCAAGAATAAATCCTGAAAGCCAAGAAATGAGCATAAAAGATGCTTCAGCGCAAGTCTTAACGTTGCTAAAAGAGCCAAAATTTCAAAAACTTATTGCGAAAAACAACAATCTTCAGTGTTAGAGTGAATGTTTGAGGTGTATGAAAGGCATTTAGTTCATTTTTAGAAATTTTAATTTGTTACATTTTTTTATGAAAAGTGCCAATACCCCCCCCTTTGGGTTCTAGGTGAAAATCTCACTCGACACAAATCAAACAAAAATGTTTCCATGGTGTGTATTGTTGTTCATTTTCATCAAATAAAAAAATAAAACCCAGAATAAATCCTGAAAGACAAGAAATGAGCATTAAAGATGCTTCAGCGCAAGTGTTAACGTTGCTAAAAGAGCCCAAATTTCAAAAAAATATTGCTAAAAACAACAATCTTCTGTTTTAGAGTGAATGTTTGAGGTGTATAGAAGGCATTTATTTCATTTTTAGAAATTTTAAATTTCACATTTTTCCATGAAAAGTGCCAATTCCCCCCCATTTTGGGTTCTAGGTGAAAATCTCACTCGAAACAAATCTAACAAAAATGTTTCCATGGTGTGTATTGTTTTTCATTTTCATCAAATAAAAAAAATAAAACCCAGAATAAATCCTGAAAGACAAGAAATGAGCATAAAAGATGCTTCAGCGCAAGTGTTAACGTTACTAAAAGAGCCCAGATTTCAAAAAAATATTGCGAAAAAACAGCAATCTTCATTTTTAGAGTGAATGTTTGAGGTGTATAGAAGGCATTTTTTTCATTTTTAGAAATTTTAATTTTTCACAATTTTCCATGAAAAGTGCCAAAACGTGCCTTTGGGTTCTAGGTGAAAAATCTAACTCGACACAAATCAAAAAAAATTTTCCATGGTGTGTATTGTTGTTCATTTTCATCAAATAAACAAAATAAAACCCAGAATAAATCATGAAAGACAAGAAATGAGCATAAAAGATGCTTCAGCGCAAGTGTTAACGTTGCTAAAAGAGCCCAAATTTCAAAAAATATTGCGAAAAAACAACAATCTTCTGTTTTATAGTGAATGTTTGAGGTGTAATAGAAGGCGATTTTATCATTTTTAGAAATTTTAATTTTTCACATTTTTCCATGAAAAATGCCAATACCCCCACCCCCCCCTTTTGGTTCTAGGTGAAAATCTCACTCGACACAAATCAAACAAAAATGTTTCCATGGTGTGTATTGATGTTCATTTTCATCATATAAACAAAATAAAACCCAGAATAAATCCTGAAAGACAAGAAATGAGCATAAAAGATGCTTAAGCGCAAGTCTTAACGTTGCTAAAAGAGCCCAAATTTCAAAAACTTATTGCGAAAACCAACAATCTTCTGTTTTAGAGTGAATGTTTGAGGTGTATAGAAGGCATATATTTTATTTTTAGAAATTTTAATTTTTTTACATTTTTCCATGAAAAGTGCCAAAACGTGCCTTTGGGTTCTAGGTGAAAATCTCACTCGACACAAATCAAACAAAAATGTTTCCATGGTGTGTATTGTTGTTCATTTTCATCAAATAAACAAAATAAAACCCAGAATAAATCCTGAAGACAAGAAATGAGCATAAAAGATGCTTCAGCGCAAGTGTAAACGTTGCTAAAAGAGCCCAAATTTCAAAAAATATTGCGAAAAACAACAATCTTCTGTTTTAGAGTGAATGTTTGAGGTGTATAGAAGGCATTTATTTCATTTTTAGAAATTTTAATTTTTCACATTTTTCCATGAAAAGTGCCAATTCCCCCCCATTTTGGGTTCTAGGTGAAAATCTCACTCGACACAAATCTAACAAAAATGTTTCCGTGGTGAGTATTGTTGTTCATTTTCATCAAATAAACAAAATAAAACCCAGAATAAATCCTGAAAGACAAGAAATGAGCATAAAAGATGCTTCAGCGCAAGTGTTAACGTTACTAAAAGAGCCCTTATTTAAAAAATTTTGCGAAAAACAACAATCTTCTGTTTTCGAGTGAATGTTTGAGGTGTATAGAAGGCATTTTTTTCATTTTTAGAAATTTCAATTTTTCACAATTTTCCATGAAAAGTGCCAAAACCCCCCCCTCTTTGGGTTCTAAGTGAAAAATCTCACTCGACACAAATCAAAAAAAATTTTCCATGGTGTGTATTGTTCATTTTCATCAAATAAAAAAAATTAAACCAAGAATAAATCCTGAAAGACAAGAAATGAGCATAAAAGATGCTTCAGCGCCAGTGTTAACGTTGCTAAAAGAGCCAAAATTTCAAAAAATATTGCTAAACAGCAATCTTCTGTTAAAGAGTGAATGTTTGAGGTGTATAGGCATTTTTTTCATTTTTAGAAATTTTAATTTTTCACATTTTTCCATGAAAAGTGCCTATACCCCCCCCTTTGGGTTCTAGGTGAAAAATCTCACTTGACACAATTCAAAAAAATTTTTCCATGGCGTGTATTGTTGTTCATTTTCATCAAATAAAAAAATGAAACCCAGAATAAATCCTGAAAGCCAAGAAATGAGCATTAAAGATGCTTCAGCGCAAGTGTTAACGTTGCTAAAAGAGCCCAAATTTCAAAAAATATTGCTTAAAACAACAATCTTATTTTTTAGAGTGAATGTTTGAGGTGTATAGAAGGCATTTTTTTTCATTTTTAGAAATTTAAATTTTTCACATTTTTCCATGAAAAGTGCCAATACCCCCCTCTCTGGGTTTTAGCGCGACACAAATCAAACAAAAATGTTTCCATGGTGTGTATTGTTGTTAATTTTCATCAAATAAACAAAATAAAACCCAGTTTTAATCCTGAAAGACAAGAAATGAGCATAAAAGATGCTTCAGCGCAAGTGTTAACGTTACTAAAAGAGCCCAAATTTCAAAAAATATTGCTAAAGACAACAATCTTCTATTTTAGAGTGAATGTTTGAGGTGTATAGAAGGCATTTATTTCATTTTTAGAAATTTTAATTTTTCACATTTTTCCATGAAAAGTGCCAATTCCCCCCCATTTTGGGTTCTAGGTGAAAATCTCACAAGACACAAATCTAACAAAAATGTTTCCATGGTGAGTATTGTTGTTCATTTTCATCAAATAAACAAAATAAAACCCAGAATAAATCCTGAAAGACAAGAAATGAGCATAAAAGATGCTTCAGCGCAAGTGTTAACGTTACTAAAAGAGCCCAAATTTCAAAAACTTATTGCGAAAACCAACAATCTTCTGTTTTAGAGTGAATGTTTGAGGTGTATAGAAGGCATATATTTTATTTTTAGAAATTTTAATTTTTTACATTTTTCCATGAAAAGTGCCAAAACGTGCCTTTGGGTTCTAAGTGAAAAATCTCACTCGACACAAATCAAAAAAAATTTTCCATGGTGTGTATTGTTCATTTTCATCAAATAAAAAAAATTAAACCAAGAATAAATCCTGAAAGACAAGAAATGAGCATAAAAGATGCTTCAGCGCCAGTGTTAACGTTGCTAAAAGAGCCAAAATTTCAAAAAATATTGCTAAACAGCAATCTTCTGTTAAAGAGTGAATGTTTGAGGTGTATAGGCATTTTTTTCATTTTTAGAAATTTTAATTTTTCACATTTTTCCATGAAAAGTGCCTATACCCCCCCCTTTGGGTTCTAGGTGAAAAATCTCACTTGACACAATTCAAAAAAATTTTTCCATGGCGTGTATTGTTGTTCATTTTCATCAATAAAAAAAATGAAACCAAGAATAAATCCTGAAAGCCAAGAAATGAGCATAAAAGATGCTTCAGCGCAAGTGTTAACGTTGCTAAAAGAGCCCAAATTTCAAAAAATATTGCTTAAAACAACAATCTTATTTTTTAGAGTGAATGTTTGAGGTGTATAGAAGGCATTTTTTTCATTTTTAGAAATTTTAATTTTTCACATTTTTCCATGAAAAGTGCCAATACCCCCTCTCTGGGTTTTAGGTGAAAATCTCACTCGACACAAATCAAACAAAAATGTTTCCATGGTGTGTATTGTTGTTAATTTTCATCAAATAAACAAAATAAAACCCAGTTTTAATCCTGAAAGACAAGAAATGAGCATAAAAGATGCTTCAGCGCAAGTGTTAACGTTACTAAAAGAGCCCAAATTTCAAAAAATATTGCTAAAGACAACAATCTTCTATTTTAGAGTGAATGTTTGAGGTGTATAGAAGGCATTTATTTCATTTTTAGAAATTTTAATTTTTCACATTTTTCCATGAAAAGTGCCAATTCCCCCCCATTTTGGGTTCTAGGTGAAAATCTCACTCGACACATATCAAAAAAAATTTTCCATGGTGTGTATTGTTGTTCATTTTCATCAAATAAAAAAATTAAACCAAGAATAAATCCTGAAAGCCAAGAAATGAGCATAAAAGATGCTTCAGCGCAAGTCTTAACGTTGCTAAAAGAGCCAAAATTTCAAAAACTTATTGCGAAAAACAACAATCTTCAGTGTTAGAGTGAATGTTTGAGGTGTATGAAAGGCATTTAGTTCATTTTTAGAAATTTTAATTTGTTACATTTTTTTATGAAAAGTGCCAATACCCCCCCCTTTGGGTTCTAGGTGAAAATCTCACTCGACACAAATCAAACAAAAATGTTTCCATGGTGTGTATTGTTGTTCATTTTCATCAAATAAAAAAATAAAACCCAGAATAAATCCTGAAAGACAAGAAATGAGCATTAAAGATGCTTCAGCGCAAGTGTTAACGTTGCTAAAAGAGCCCAAATTTCAAAAAATATTGCTAAAAACAACAATCTTCTGTTTTAGAGTGAATGTTTGAGGTGTATAGAAGGCATTTATTTCATTTTTAGAAATTTTAAATTTCTCATTTTTCCATGAAAAGTGCCAATTCCCCCCCATTTTGGGTTCTAGGTGAAAATCTCACTCGAAACAAATCTAACAAAAATGTTTCCATGGTGTGTATTGTTTTTCATTTTCATCAAATAAAAAAAATAAAACCCAGAATAAATCCTGAAAGACAAGAAATGAGCATAAAAGATGCTTCAGCGCAAGTGTTAACGTTACTAAAAGAGCCCAGATTTCAAAAAATATTGCGAAAAACAGCAATCTTCATTTTTAGAGTGAATGTTTGAGGTGTATAGAAGGCATTTTTTTCATTTTTAGAAATTTTAATTTTTCACAATTTTCCATGAAAAGTGCCAAAACGTGCCTTTGGGTTCTAGGTGAAAAATCTAACTCGACACAAATCAAAAAAAATTTTCCATGGTGTGTATTGTTGTTCATTTTCATCAAATAAACAAAATAAAACCCAGAATAAATCATGAAAGACAAGAAATGAGCATAAAAGATGCTTCAGCGCAAGTGTTAACGTTGCTAAAAGAGCCCAAATTTCAAAAAATATTGCGAAAAACAACAATCTTCTGTTTTATAGTGAATGTTTGAGGTGTATAGAAGGCGATTTTATCATTTTTAGAAATTTTAATTTTTCACATTTTTCCATGAAAAATGCCAATACCCCCACCCCCCCTTTTGGTTCTAGGTGAAAATCTCACTCGACAAAAAACAAACAAAAATGTTTCCATGGTGTGTATTGTTGTTCATTTTCATCATATAAACAAAATAAAACCCAGAATAAATCCTGAAAGACAAGAAATGAGCATAAAAGATGCTTAAGCGCAAGTCTTAACGTTGCTAAAAGAGCCCAAATTTCAAAAACTTATTGCGAAAACCAACAATCTTCTGTTTTAGAGTGAATGTTTGAGGTGTATAGAAGGCATATATTTTATTTTTAGAAATTTTAATTTTTTTACATTTTTCCATGAAAAGTGCCAAAACGTGCCTTTGGGTTCTAGGTGAAAATCTCACTCGACACAAATCAAACAAAAATGTTTCCATGGTGTGTATTGTTGTTCATTTTTCATCAAATAAACAAAATAAAACCCAGAATAAATCCTGAAAGACAAGAAATGAGCATAAAAGATGCTTCAGCGCAAGTGTAAACGTTGCTAAAAGAGCCCAAATTTCAAAAAATATTGCGAAAAACAACAATCTTCTGTTTTAGAGTGAATGTTTGAGGTGTATAGAAGGCATTTATTTCATTTTTAGAAATTTTAATTTTTCACATTTTTCCATGAAAAGTGCCAATTCCCCCCCATTTTGGGTTCTAGGTGAAAATCTCACTCGACACAAATCTAACAAAAATGTTTCCGTGGTGAGTATTGTTGTTCATTTTCATCAAATAAACAAAATAAAACCCAGAATAAATCCTGAAAGACAAGAAATGAGCATAAAAGATGCTTCAGCGCAAGTGTTAACGTTACTAAAAGAGCCCTTATTTAAAAAATTTTGCGAAAAACAACAATCTTCTGTTTTCGAGTGAATGTTTGAGGTGTATAGAAGGCATTTTTTTCATTTTTAGAAATTTCAATTTTTCACAATTTTCCATGAAAAGTGCCAAAACCCCCCCTCTTTGGGTTCTAAGTGAAAAATCTCACTCGACACAAATCAAAAAAAATTTTCCATGGTGTGTATTGTTCATTTTCATCAAATAAAAAAAATTAAACCAAGAATAAATCCTGAAAGACAAGAAATGAGCATAAAAGATGCTTCAGCGCCAGTGTTAACGTTGCTAAAAGAGCCAAAATTTCAAAAAATATTGCTAAACAGCAATCTTCTGTTAAAGAGTGAATGTTTGAGGTGTATAGGCATTTTTTTCATTTTTAGAAATTTTAATTTTTCACATTTTTCCATGAAAAGTGCCTATACCCCCCCCTTTGGGTTCTAGGTGAAAAATCTCACTTGACACAATTCAAAAAAATTTTTCCATGGCGTGTATTGTTGTTCATTTTCATCAAATAAAAAAATGAAACCCAGAATAAATCCTGAAAGCCAAGAAATGAGCATTAAAGATGCTTCAGCGCAAGTGTTAACGTTGCTAAAAGAGCCCAAATTTCAAAAAATATTGCTTAAAACAACAATCTTATTTTTTAGAGTGAATGTTTGAGGTGTATAGAAGGCATTTTTTTCATTTTTAGAAATTTAAATTTTTCACATTTTTCCATGAAAAGTGCCAATACCCCCCTCTCTGGGTTTTAGGTGAAAATCTCACGCGACACAAATCAAACAAAAATGTTTCCATGGTGTGTATTGTTGTTAATTTTCATCAAATAAACAAAATAAAACCCAGTTTTAATCCTGAAAGACAAGAAATGAGCATAAAAGATGCTTCAGCGCAAGTGTTAACGTTACTAAAAGAGCCCAAATTTCAAAAAATATTGCTAAAGACAACAATCTTCTATTTTAGAGTGAATGTTTGAGGTGTATAGAAGGCATTTATTTCATTTTTAGAAATTTTAATTTTTCACATT
>NW_027287144.1:0-112336 GCF_022747635.1 Hetaerina americana | reverse complement strand
ATTTCGTGAATCAATATTCGTGTAAGTTTTTCTTCCTAGTGCTTTTTTAAAAGCTTTTCATTCATCAAATGAAAATTTGTTCCTTTCTAACTTTTCAAAACGGTCGTTTTAGAGAAAATGGTATCATTTATACGAATTTCTTTCAAGCATAACGTTTTCCAGCCGCAGTCCCGGGATTAAAAATTTCGTGATTAAAGCGACTCTTTTAGTTGTTCCCCCGAAGGTTTTTTTGAAAGCCTGTTAGTTTTAATTGTAAATTTGTTTGCCTCTTTTCATTTCCAACGGCAGTTATTCAGAAATTTTCGTATTCAAACTTATTTCTTGCAAACAAAATTTTTCATCCGCAGTACCGGGATGAGAAATTTTGTGATTCAATTGTGGCGTTTAGTTTTACCTCAGCGGTTTTTAAAGCTTAAAATTCATTGAATGAATATTTTGTTGCCTCTCTTCTTTAAAGGCAGTCGCTGTTATAAAAGTTTCTTAAATATACTTATTTTTTAAAACATAATAATTTTCCTCCGCAGTCCCGGGATGAAAAATTTCGCGAATCAATTCTTGTCTAAATTTTTCTTCGAAGTGCTTTTTAAAAGCTTTTTATTCATCAAATGAAAATTTGTTCTTTCTATACCATTCAAAACGGTCGTTTTGAGAAAATGGTATCATTTATACGTATTTTTTGCAAGCATAAAGTTTTCCAGCCGCAGTCCCGGGATGAGAAATTTCGTGATTCAAGCGACTCGTTTTGTTGTTCCCCCGAGGTATTTTAAAAAGACTGTTAGTTTTAATTGTAAATTTGTGTTACTCTTTTCATTTCCAAACGGCAGTTATGGGAAAACTTTCGTATTCAAACGTGTTTCTATCAAACATAAAATTTTTCATCCGCAGTACCGGGATGAGAAATTTTGTGATTGAATTGTTGCGTTTAGTTTTTACCTCAGCGGTTTTTTAAAGCTTAAAATTCATTGAATGAATATTTGGTTGCCTCCCTTCCTTTTAAAGCAGTCGCTGTTAGAAAAGCTTCGTTAATATACGTACTTTTTTAACATAATAATTTTCCTCCGCAGTCCAGGGATGAGAAATTTCTTGAATCAATTTTCGTGTAAGTTTTTCTTCCAAGTATTTCTCTAAAAGCTTTTCATTCATCAAATGAAAATTTGTTCTTTCTTTACCATTCAAAACGGTCGTTTTTGAGAAAATGGTATCATTTATACGTATTCTTGCAAGCATAATATTTTCCAGCCGCAGTCCCGGAATGAGAAATTTCTTGATTCAAGCGACTCGTTTCGTTGTTCCACCGAAGGTTTTTTTGAAAGCCTATTAGTTTTAACTGTAAATTTGTGTGACTCTTTTCATTTCCCAACGGCAGTTATTGGGAAAATTTGCGTATTCATACGTTTTTCTTGCAAACAAAATTTTTCATCCGCAGTACCGGATGAAAAATATTGTGATTCAATTGTGGCGTTTGGTTTTTACCTCAGCGGTTTTTTAAAGTTTAAAATTCATTGAATGAATATTTTGTCGCCTCTCTTCCTTTAAAGGCAGTCGCTGGTTTAAAAGTTTCGTTAATATACTTATTTTTTAAACATAATAATTTTCCTCCGCAGTCCCGGGATGAGTAATTTCGCGAATCAATTTTCGTGTAAGTTTTTCTTCCAAGTGCTTTTTAAAAGGCTCTTCATTCATCAAATGAAAATTTATTCCTTTCTTTACCTTTCAAAACGGTCGTTTTTGAGAAAATGGTATCATTTATACGTATTTTTTGCAAGCATTAAGTTTTCCAGCCGCAGTCCCGGGATGAGAAATTTCGTGATTCAAGCGACTCGTTTAGTTGTTCCCCCGAGGTTTTTAAAAAGACTGTTAGTTTTAATTGTAAATTTGTGTGACTCTTTTCATTTCCAAACGGCAGTTATTGGGAAAATTTTCGTATTCATACGTTTTTCTTGCAAACAAAATTTTTCATCCGCAGTACCGGGATGAGAAATTTTGTGATTCAATTGTGGCGTTTAGTTTTTACCTCAGCGGTTTTTTAAAGCTTAAAATTCATTGAATGAATATTTTGTCGCCTCTCTTCCTTTAAAGGCAGTCGCTGTTATAAAAGTTTCGTTAATATACTTATTTTTAAAACATAATAATTTTCCTCCGCAGTCCCGGGATGAAAAATTTCGCGATTCAATTCTTGTTTAAATTTTTCTTCCAAGTGCTTTTTTAAAAGCTTTTCATTCATCAAATGAAAATTTGTTCTTTCTTTACCATTCACAACGGTCGTTTTTGAGAAAATGGTATCATTTATACGTATTTCTTGCAAGCATAACGTTTTCTAGCCGCAGTCCCGGGATAAGAAATTTCGTGATTCAAGCGACTCGTTTAGTTGTTCCCCCCGAGGGTTTTTTTGAAAGCCTGTTAGTTTTAATTGTAAATTTGTGTTTTTTTTCCTTTCCAAACGGCAGTTATTGGGAAAACTCTTGTATTCAAACATATTTCTTGCAAAAATAAAATTTTTCATCCGCAGTCCCGTGATGAGAAATTTTGTGATTTAATTGTTGCGTTTAGTTTTAACCTCAGCGGTTTTTTTTGAAGCTTAAAATTCATTGAATGAATATTTGGTCGCCTTTCTCCCTTTCAAAGCACTCGCTTTTATAAAAGTTTCGTTAATATACGTATTTTTTAAACATAATAATTTTCCTCCGCAGTCCCGGGATGAGTAATTTCGCGAATCAATTTTCGTGTAAGTTTTTCTTCCAAGTGCTTTTTTAAAGGCTCTTCATTCATCAAATGAAAATTTGTTCTTTCTTTACCATTCAAAACGGTCGTTTTTGAGAAAATGGTATCATTTATACGAATTTCTTTCAAGCATAACGTTTTCCAGCCGCAGTCCCGGGATTAAAAATTTCGTGATTAAAGCGACTCTTTTAGTTGTTCCCCCGAAGGTTTTTTTGAAAGCCTGTTAGTTTTAATTGTAAATTTGTTTGCCTCTTTTCATTTCCAAACGGCAGTTATTCAGAAAATTTTCGTATTCAAACTTATTTCTTGCAAACAAAATTTTTCATCCGCAGTACCGGGATGAGAAATTTTGTGATTCAATTGTGGCGTTTAGTTTTACCTCAGCGGTTTTTTAAAGCTTAAAATTCATTGAATGAATATTTTGTTGCCTCTCTTCCTTTAAAGGCAGTCGCTGTTATAAAAGTTTCTTAAATATACTTATTTTTTAAAACATAATAATTTTCCTCCGCAGTCCCGGGATGAAAAATTTCGCGAATCAATTCTTGTCTAAATTTTTCTTCGAAGTGCTTTTTTAAAAGCTTTTTATTCATCAAATGAAAATTTGTTCTTTCTATACCATTCAAAACGGTCGTTTTTGAGAAAATGGTATCATTTATACGTATTTTTTGCAAGCATAAAGTTTTCCAGCCGCAGTCCCGGGATGAGAAATTTCGTGATTCAAGCGACTCGTTTTGTTGTTCCCCCGAGGTATTTTTAAAAAGACTGTTAGTTTTAATTGTAAATTTGTGTTACTCTTTTCATTTCCAAACGGCAGTTATTGGGAAAACTTTCGTATTCAAACGTGTTTCTATCAAACATAAAATTTTTCATCCGCAGTACCGGGATGAGAAATTTTGTGATTGAATTGTGGCGTTTAGTTTTTACCTCAGCGGTTTTTTAAAGCTTAAAATTCATTGAATGAATATTTGGTTGCCTCCCTTCCTTTTAAAGCAGTCGCTGTTAGAAAAGCTTCGTTAATATACGTACTTTTTTAACATAATAATTTTCCTCCGCAGTCCAGGGATGAGAAATTTCTTGAATCAATTTTCGTGTAAGTTTTTCTTCCAAGTATTTCTCTAAAAGCTTTTCATTCATCAAATGAAAATTTGTTCTTTCTTTACCATTCAAAACGGTCGTTTTTGAGAAAATGGTATCATTTATACGTATTTCTTGCAAGCATAATATTTTCCAGCCGCAGTCCCGGAATGAGAAATTTCTTGATTCAAGCGACTCGTTTCGTTGTTCCACCGAAGGTTTTTTTGAAAGCCTATTAGTTTTAACTGTAAATTTGTGTGACTCTTTTCATTTCCCAACGGCAGTTATTGGGAAAATTTGCGTATTCATACGTTTTTCTTGCAAACAAAATTTTTCATCCGCAGTACCGGGATGAAAAATATTGTGATTCAATTGTGGCGTTTGGTTTTTACCTCAGCGGTTTTTTAAAGTTTAAAATTCATTGAATGAATATTTTGTCGCCTCTCTTCCTTTAAAGGCAGTCGCTGGTTTAAAAGTTTCGTTAATATACTTATTTTTTAAACATAATAATTTTCCTCCGCAGTCCCGGGATGAGTAATTTCGCGAATCAATTTTCGTGTAAGTTTTTCTTCCAAGTGCTTTTTAAAAGGCTCTTCATTCATCAAATGAAAATTTATTCCTTTCTTTACCTTTCAAAACGGTCGTTTTTGAGAAAATGGTATCATTTATACGTATTTTTTGCAAGCATTAAGTTTTCCAGCCGCAGTCCCGGGATGAGAAATTTCGTGATTCAAGCGACTCGTTTAGTTGTTCCCCCGAGGGTTTTTTAAAAAGACTGTTAGTTTTAATTGTAAATTTGTGTGACTCTTTTCATTTCCAAACGGCAGTTATTGGGAAAATTTTCGTATTCATACGTTTTTCTTGCAAACAAAATTTTTCATCCGCAGTACCGGGATGAGAAATTTTCTGATTCAATTGTGGCGTTTAGTTTTTACCTCAGCGGTTTTTTAAAGCTTAAAATTCATTGAATGAATATTTTGTCGCCTCTCTTCCTTTAAAGGCAGTCGCTGTTATAAAAGTTTCGTTAATATACTTATTTTTAAAACATAATAATTTTCCTCCGCAGTCCCGGGATGAAAAATTTCGCGAATCAATTCTTGTTTAAATTTTTCTTCCAAGTGCTTTTTTAAAAGCTTTTCATTCATCAAATGAAAATTTGTTCTTTCTTTACCATTCACAACGGTCGTTTTTGAGAAAATGGTATCATTTATACGTATTTCTTGCAAGCATAACGTTTTCTAGCCGCAGTCCCGGGATAAGAAATTTCGTGATTCAAGCGACTCGTTTAGTTGTTCCCCCGAGGGTTTTTTTGAAAGCCTGTTAGTTTTAATTGTAAATTTGTGTTTTTTTTCCTTTCCAAACGGCAGTTATTGGGAAAACTCTTGTATTCAAACATATTTCTTGCAAAAATAAAATTTTTCATCCGCAGTCCCGTGATGAGAAATTTTGTGATTTAATTGTTGCGTTTAGTTTTAACCTCAGCGGTTTTTTTGAAGCTTAAAATTCATTGAATGAATATTTGGTCGCCTTTCTCCCTTTCAAAGCACTCGCTTTTATAAAAGTTTCGTTAATATACGTATTTTTTAAACATAATAATTTTCCTCCGCAGTCCCGGGATGAGTAATTTCGCGAATCAATTTTCGTGTAAGTTTTTCTTCCAAGTGCTTTTTTAAAGGCTCTTCATTCATCAAATGAAAATTTGTTCTTTCTTTACCATTCAAAACGGTCGTTTTTGAGAAAATGGTATCATTTATACGTATTTCTTGCAAGCATAACGTTTTCCAGCCGCAGTCCCGGGATGAGAAATTTCGTGATTCAAGCGACTCGTTTCGTTGTTCCCCCGAGGGTTTTTTTGAAAGCCTTTTAGTTTTAACTGTAAATTTGTGTGACTCTTTTCACTTCCAAACGGCAGTTATTGAGAAAATTTTCGTATTCATACGTATTTCTTGCAAAAAAATTTTCATCCGCAGTACCGGGATGAGAAATTTTGTGATTGAATTGTGGCGTTTAGTTTTTACCTCAGCGGTTTTTTAAATCTTAAAATTCATTGAAATAATATTTGGTTGCCTCCCTTCCCTTTAAAGCAGTCGCTGTTATGAAAGTTTCGTTAATATACGAACTTTTTAAACATAATAATTTTCCTCCGCAGTCCCGGGATGAGAAATTTCGTGATTCAAGCGACTCGTTTGGTTGTTCCAACGAGGGTTATTTTGAAAGCCTGTTAGTTTTAATTGTAAATTTGGTTGACTCCTTTCATTTCCCAACGGCAGTTATTGGGAAAATTTTCGTATTCATACGTTTTTCTTGCAAACAAAATTTTTCATCCGCAGTACCGGGATGAGAAATTTTGTGATTGAATTGTGGCGTTTAGTTTTTACCTCAGCGGTTTTTTAAATCTTAAAATTCATTGAAATAATATTTGGTTGCCTCCCTTCCTTTTAAAGCAGTCGCTGTTATGAAAGTTTCGTTAATATACGAACTTTTTAAACATAATAATTTTCCTCCGCAGTCCCGGGATGAGAAATTTCGTGATTCAAGCGACTCGTTTGGTTGTTCCAACGAGGGTTTTTTTGAATTGTGGCGTTTAGTTTTTACCTCAGCGGTTTTTTAAATCTTAAAATTCATTGAAATAATATTTGGTTGCCTCCCTTCCTTTCAAAGCAGTCGCTGTTATAAAAGTTTCGTTAATATACGTACTTTTTAAAAATAATAATTTTCCTCCGCAGTCCCGGGATAAAAAATTTCGTGAATCAATTTTCGTGTAAGTTTTTCTTCCTAGTGCTTTTTTAAAAGCTTTTCATTCATCAAATGAAAATTTGTTCCTTTCTAACTTTTCAAAACGGTCGTTTTAGAGAAAATGGTATCATTTATACGAATTTCTTTCAAGCATAACGTTTTCCAGCCGCAGTCCCGGGATTAGAAATTTCGTGATTAAAGCGACTCTTTTAGTTGTTCCCCCGAAGGTTTTTTTGAAAGCCTGTTAGTTTTAATTGTAAATTTGTTTGCCTCTTTTCATTTCCAAACGGCAGTTATTCAGAAAATTTTCGTATTCAAACTTATTTCTTGCAAACAAAATTTTTCATCCGCAGTACCGGGATGAGAAATTTTGTGATTCAATTGTGGCATTTAGTTTTACCTCAGCGGTTTTTTAAAGCTTAAAATTCATTGAATGAATATTTTGTTGCCTCTCTTCCTTTAAAGGCAGTCGCTGTTATAAAAGTTTCTTAAATATACTTATTTTTTAAAACATAATAATTTTCCTCCGCAGTCCCGGGATGAAAAATTTCGCGAATCAATTCTTGTCTAAATTTTTCTTCGAAGTGCTTTTTTAAAAGCTTTTTATTCATCAAATGAAAATTTGTTCTTTCTATACCATTCAAAACGGTCGTTTTTGAGAAAATGGTATCATTTATACGTATTTTTTGCAAGCATAAAGTTTTTTAGCCGCAGTCCCGGGATGAGAAATTTCGTGATTCAAGCGACTCGTTTTGTTGTTCCCCCGAGGGTTTTTTAAAAAGACTGTTAGTTTTAATTGTAAATTTGTGTTACTCTTTTCATTTCCAAACGGCAGTTATTGGGAAAACTTTCGTATTCAAACGTGTTTCTATCAAACATAAAATTTTTCATCCGCAGTACCGGGATGAGAAATTTTGTGATTGAATTGTGGCGTTTAGTTTTTACCTCAGCGGTTTTTTAAAGCTTAAAATTCATTGAATGAATATTTGGTTGCCTCCCTTCCTTTTAAAGCAGTCGCTGTTAGAAAAGCTTCGTTAATATACGTACTTTTTTAACATAATAATTTTCCTCCGCAGTCCAGGGATGAGAAATTTCTTGAATCAATTTTCGTGTAAGTTTTTCTTCCAAGTATTTCTCTAAAAGCTTTTCATTCATCAAATGAAAATTTGTTCTTTCTTTACCATTCAAAACGGTCGTTTTTGAGAAAATGGTATCATTTATACGTATTTCTTGCAAGCATAATATTTTCCAGCCGCAGTCCCGGAATGAGAAATTTCTTGATTCAAGCGACTCGTTTCGTTGTTCCACCGAAGGTTTTTTTGAAAGCCTATTAGTTTTAACTGTAAATTTGTGTGACTCTTTTCATTTCCCAACGGCAGTTATTGGGAAAATTTGCGTATTCATACGTTTTTCTTGCAAACAAAATTTTTCATCCGCAGTACCGGGATGAAAAATATTGTGATTCAATTGTGGCGTTTGGTTTTTACCTCAGCGGTTTTTTAAAGTTTAAAATTCATTGAATGAATATTTTGTCGCCTCTCTTCCTTTAAAGGCAGTCGCTGGTTTAAAAGTTTCGTTAATATACTTATTTTTTAAACATAATAATTTTCCTCCGCAGTCCCGGGATGAGTAATTTCGCGAATCAATTTTCGTGTAAGTTTTTCTTCCAAGTGCTTTTTAAAAGGCTCTTCATTCATCAAATGAAAATTTATTCCTTTCTTTACCTTTCAAAACGGTCGTTTTTGAGAAAATGGTATCATTTATACGTATTTTTTGCAAGCATTAAGTTTTCCAGCCGCAGTCCCGGGATGAGAAATTTCGTGATTCAAGCGACTCGTTTAGTTGTTCCCCCGAGGGTTTTTTAAAAAGACTGTTAGTTTTAATTGTAAATTTGTGTGACTCTTTTCATTTCCAAACGGCAGTTATTGGGAAAATTTTCGTATTCATACGTTTTTCTTGCAAACAAAATTTTTCATCCGCAGTACCGGGATGAGAAATTTTGTGATTCAATTGTGGCGTTTAGTTTTTACCTCAGCGGTTTTTTAAAGCTTAAAATTCATTGAATGAATATTTTGTCGCCTCTCTTCCTTTAAAGGCAGTCGCTGTTATAAAAGTTTCGTTAATATACTTATTTTTAAAACATAATAATTTTCCTCCGCAGTCCCGGGATGAAAAATTTCGCGAATCAATTCTTGTTTAAATTTTTCTTCCAATTGCTTTTTTAAAAGCTTTTCATTCATCAAATGAAAATTTGTTCTTTCTTTACCATTCAAAACGGTCGTTTTTGAGAAAATGGTATCATTTATACGTATTTCTTGCAAGCATAACGTTTTCTAGCCGCAGTCCCGGGATAAGAAATTTCGTGATTCAAGCGACTCGTTTAGTTGTTCCCCCGAGGGTTTTTTTGAAAGCCTGTTAGTTTTAATTGTAAATTTGTGTTTTTTTTCCTTTCCAAACGGCAGTTATTGGGAAAACTTTTGTATTCAAACATATTTCTTGCAAAAATAAAATTTTTCATCCGCAGTCCCGTGATGAGAAATTTTGTGATTTAATTGTTGCGTTTAGTTTTAACCTCAGCGGTTTTTTTGAAGCTTAAAATTCATTGAATGAATATTTGGTCGCCTTTCTCCCTTTCAAAGCACTCGCTTTTATAAAAGTTTCGTTAATATACGTATTTTTTAAACATAATAATTTTCCTCCGCAGTCCCGGGATGAGTAATTTCGCGAATCAATTTTCGTGTAAGTTTTTCTTCCAAGTGCTTTTTTAAAGGCTCTTCATTCATCAAATGAAAATTTGTTCCTTTCTTTACCATTCAAAACGGTCGTTTTTGAGAAAATGGTATCATTTATACGTATTTCTTGCAAGCATAACGTTTTCCAGCCGCAGTCCCGGGATGAGAAATTTCTTGATTCAAGCGACTCGTTTCGTTGTTCCCCCGGGGGTTTTTTTGAAAGCCTATTAGTTTTAACTGTAAATTTGTGTGACTCTTTTCACTTCCAAACGGCAGTTATTGAGAAAATTTTCGTATTCATACGTATTTCTTGCAAACAAAATTTTCATCCGCAGTACCGGGATGAGAAATTTTGTGATTCAATTGTGGCGTTTAGTTTTTACCTCAGCGGTTTTTTAAAGCTTAAAATTCATTGAATGGATATTTGGTCGCCTCTCTTCCTTTAAGGGCAGTCGCTGATATGAAAGTTTCGTTTATATACTTATTTTTTAAACATAATAATTTTCCTCCGCAGTCTCGGGATGAAAAATATCGCGAATCAATTTTCGTGTTTTTCTTCCAAGTGCTTTTTAAAAGCTTTTCATTCAACAAATGAAAATTTGGTCTTTCTTTACCATTCAAAACGCACGTTTTTGAGAAAATGGTATCATTTATACGTATTTCTTGCAAGCATAATATTTTCAAGCCGCAGTCCCGGGATGAGAAATTTCTTGATTCAAGCGACTCGTTTCGTTGTTCCCCCGATGGTTTTTTTGAAAGCCTATTAGTTTTAACTGTAAATTTGTGTGACTCTTTTCATTTCCCAACGGCAGTTATTGGGAAAATTTTCGTATTCATACGTTTTTCTTGCAAACAAAATTTTTCATCCGCAGTACCGGGATGAGAAATTTTGTGATTCAATTGTGGCGTTTAGTTTTTACCTCAGCGGTTTTTTAAAGTTTAAAATTCATTGAATGAATATTTTGTCGCCTCTCTTCCTTTAAAGGCAGTCGCCGTTATAAAAGTTTCGTTAATATACTTATTTTTAAACATAATAATTTTCCTCCGCAGTCCCGGGATTAAAAATTTCGCGAATCAATTCTTGTCTAAATTTTTCTTTCAAGTGATTTTATAAAAGCTTTTCATTCATCAAATGAAAATTTGTTCTTTCTTTACCATTCAAAACGGTCGTTTTTGAGATAATGGTATCATTTATACGTATTTTTTGCAAGCATTAAGTTTTCCAGCCGCAGTCCCGGGATGAGAAATTTCGTGATTCAAGCGACTCGTTTAGTTGTTCCCCCGAGGGTTTTTTAAAAAGACTGTTAGTTTTAATTGTAAATTTGTGTGACTCTTTTCATTTCCAAACGGCAGTTATTGGGAAAATTTTCGTATTCATTCGTTTTTCTTGCAAACAAAATTTTTCATCCGCAGTACCAGGATGAGAAATTTTGTGATTCAATTGTGGCGTTTAGTTTTTACCTCAGCGGTTTTTTAAAGCTTAAAATTCATTGAATGAATATTTTGTCGCCTCTCTTCCTTTAAAGGCAGTCGCTGTTATAAAAGTTTCGTTAATATACTTATTTTTTAAACATAATAATTTTCCTCCGCAGTCCCGGGATAAAAAATTTCGCGAATCAATTCTTGTCTAAATTTTTCTTCCAAGTGCTTTTTTAAAAGCTTTTCATTCATCAAATGAAAATTTGTTCTTTCTTTACCATTCAAAACGGTCGTTTTTGAGAAAATGGTATCATTAAACGTATTTTTTGAAAGCATAAAGTTTTCCAGCCGCAGTCCCGGGATGAGAAATTTCGTGATTCAAGCGACTCGTTTTGTTGTTCCCCCGAGGGTTTTTTAAAAAGACTGTTAGTTTAAATTGTAAATTTGTGTTACTCTTTTCATTTCCAAACGGCAGTTATTGGGAAAACTTTCGTATTCAAAAGTATTTCTATCAAACATAAAATTTTTCATCCGCAGTACCGGGATGAGAAATTTTGTGATTGAATTGTGGCGTTTAGTTTTAACCTCAGCGGTTTTTTTGAAGCTTAAAATTCATTGAATGAATATTTGGTCGCCTTTCTTCCTTTCAAAGCACTCGCTGATATGAAAGTTTCGTTAATATACCTTTTTTTTAAACATAATAATTATTCTCCGCAGTCTCGGGATGAAAAATATCGCGAATCAATTCTTGTTTAAATTTTTCTTCCAATTGCTTTTTTAAAAGCTTTTCATTCATCAAATGAAAATTTGTTCTTTCTTTACCATTCAAAACGGTCGTTTTTGAGAAAATGGTATCATTTATACGTATTTCTTGCAAGCATAACGTTTTCTAGCCGCAGTCCCGGGATAAGAAATTTCGTGATTCAAGCGACTCGTTTAGTTGTTCCCCCGAGGGTTTTTTTGAAAGCCTGTTAGTTTTAATTGTAAATTTGTGTTTTTTTTCCTTTCCAAACGGCAGTTATTGGGAAAACTTTTGTATTCAAACATATTTCTTGCAAAAATAAAATTTTTCATCCGCAGTCCCGTGATGAGAAATTTTGTGATTTAATTGTTGCGTTTAGTTTTAACCTCAGCGGTTTTTTTGAAGCTTAAAATTCATTGAATGAATATTTGGTCGCCTTTCTCCCTTTCAAAGCACTCGCTTTTATAAAAGTTTCGTTAATATACGTATTTTTTAAACATAATAATTTTCCTCCGCAGTCCCGGGATGAGTAATTTCGCGAATCAATTTTCGTGTAAGTTTTTCTTCCAAGTGCTTTTTTAAAGGCTCTTCATTCATCAAATGAAAATTTGTTCCTTTCTTTACCATTCAAAACGGTCGTTTTTGAGAAAATGGTATCATTTATACGTATTTCTTGCAAGCATAACGTTTTCCAGCCGCAGTCCCGGGATGAGAAATTTCTTGATTCAAGCGACTCGTTTCGTTGTTCCCCCGGGGGTTTTTTTGAAAGCCTATTAGTTTTAACTGTAAATTTGTGTGACTCTTTTCACTTCCAAACGGCAGTTATTGAGAAAATTTTCGTATTCATACGTATTTCTTGCAAACAAAATTTTCATCCGCAGTACCGGGATGAGAAATTTTGTGATTCAATTGTGGCGTTTAGTTTTTACCTCAGCGGTTTTTTAAAGCTTAAAATTCATTGAATGGATATTTGGTCGCCTCTCTTCCTTTAAGGGCAGTCGCTGATATGAAAGTTTCGTTTATATACTTATTTTTTAAACATAATAATTTTCCTCCGCAGTCTCGGGATGAAAAATATCGCGAATCAATTTTCGTGTTTTTCTTCCAAGTGCTTTTTAAAAGCTTTTCATTCAACAAATGAAAATTTGGTCTTTCTTTACCATTCAAAACGCACGTTTTTGAGAAAATGGTATCATTTATACGTATTTCTTGCAAGCATAATATTTTCAAGCCGCAGTCCCGGGATGAGAAATTTCTTGATTCAAGCGACTCGTTTCGTTGTTCCCCCGATGGTTTTTTTGAAAGCCTATTAGTTTTAACTGTAAATTTGTGTGACTCTTTTCATTTCCCAACGGCAGTTATTGGGAAAATTTTCGTATTCATACGTTTTTCTTGCAAACAAAATTTTTCATCCGCAGTACCGGGATGAGAAATTTTGTGATTCAATTGTGGCGTTTAGTTTTTACCTCAGCGGTTTTTTAAAGTTTAAAATTCATTGAATGAATATTTTGTCGCCTCTCTTCCTTTAAAGGCAGTCGCTGGTTTAAAAGTTTCGTTAATATACTTATTTTTTAAACATAATAATTTTCCTCCGCAGTCCCGGGATGAGTAATTTCGCGAATCAATTTTCGTGTAAGTTTTTCTTCCAAGTGCTTTTTAAAAGGCTCTTCATTCATCAAATGAAAATTTATTCCTTTCTTTACCTTTCAAAACGGTCGTTTTTGAGAAAATGGTATCATTTATACGTATTTTTTGCAAGCATTAAGTTTTCCAGCCGCAGTCCCGAGATGAGAAATTTCGTGATTCAAGCGACTCGTTTAGTTGTTCCCCCGAGGGTTTTTTAAAAAGACTGTTAGTTTTAATTGTAAATTTGTGTGACTCTTTTCATTTCCAAACGGCAGTTATTGGGAAAATTTTCGTATTCATACGTTTTTCTTGCAAACAAAATTTTTCATCCGCAGTACCGGGATGAGAAATTTTGTGATTCAATTGTGGCGTTTAGTTTTTACCTCAGCGGTTTTTTAAAGCTTAAAATTCATTGAATGAATATTTTGTCGCCTCTCTTCCTTTAAAGGCAGTCGCTGTTATAAAAGTTTCGTTAATATACTTATTTTTAAAACATAATAATTTTCCTCCGCAGTCCCGGGATGAAAAATTTCGCGAATCAATTCTTGTTTAAATTTTTCTTCCAATTGCTTTTTTAAAAGCTTTTCATTCATCAAATGAAAATTTGTTCTTTCTTTACCATTCAAAACGGTCGTTTTTGAGAAAATGGTATCATTTATACGTATTTCTTGCAAGCATAACGTTTTCTAGCCGCAGTCCCGGGATAAGAAATTTCGTGATTCAAGCGACTCGTTTAGTTGTTCCCCCGAGGGTTTTTTTGAAAGCCTGTTAGTTTTAATTGTAAATTTGTGTTTTTTTTCCTTTCCAAACGGCAGTTATTGGGAAAACTTTTGTATTCAAACATATTTCTTGCAAAAATAAAATTTTTCATCCGCAGTCCCGTGATGAGAAATTTTGTGATTTAATTGTTGCGTTTAGTTTTAACCTCAGCGGTTTTTTTGAAGCTTAAAATTCATTGAATGAATATTTGGTCGCCTTTCTCCCTTTCAAAGCACTCGCTTTTATAAAAGTTTCGTTAATATACGTATTTTTTAAACATAATAATTTTCCTCCGCAGTCCCGGGATGAGTAATTTCGCGAATCAATTTTCGTGTAAGTTTTTCTTCCAAGTGCTTTTTTAAAGGCTCTTCATTCATCAAATGAAAATTTGTTCCTTTCTTTACCATTCAAAACGGTCGTTTTTGAGAAAATGGTATCATTTATACGTATTTCTTGCAAGCATAACGTTTTCCAGCCGCAGTCCCGGGATGAGAAATTTCTTGATTCAAGCGACTCGTTTCGTTGTTCCCCCGGGGGTTTTTTTGAAAGCCTATTAGTTTTAACTGTAAATTTGTGTGACTCTTTTCACTTCCAAACGGCAGTTATTGAGAAAATTTTCGTATTCATACGTATTTCTTGCAAACAAAATTTTCATCCGCAGTACCGGGATGAGAAATTTTGTGATTCAATTGTGGCGTTTAGTTTTTACCTCAGCGGTTTTTTAAAGCTTAAAATTCATTGAATGGATATTTGGTCGCCTCTCTTCCTTTAAGGGCAGTCGCTGATATGAAAGTTTCGTTTATATACTTATTTTTTAAACATAATAATTTTCCTCCGCAGTCTCGGGATGAAAAATATCGCGAATCAATTTTCGTGTTTTTCTTCCAAGTGCTTTTTAAAAGCTTTTCATTCAACAAATGAAAATTTGGTCTTTCTTTACCATTCAAAACGCACGTTTTTGAGAAAATGGTATCATTTATACGTATTTCTTGCAAGCATAATATTTTCAAGCCGCAGTCCCGGGATGAGAAATTTCTTGATTCAAGCGACTCGTTTCGTTGTTCCCCCGATGGTTTTTTTGAAAGCCTATTAGTTTTAACTGTAAATTTGTGTGACTCTTTTCATTTCCCAACGGCAGTTATTGGGAAAATTTTCGTATTCATACGTTTTTCTTGCAAACAAAATTTTTCATCCGCAGTACCGGGATGAGAAATTTTGTGATTCAATTGTGGCGTTTAGTTTTTACCTCAGCGGTTTTTTAAAGTTTAAAATTCATTGAATGAATATTTTGTCGCCTCTCTTCCTTTAAAGGCAGTCGCTGTTATAAAAGTTTCGTTAATATACTTATTTTTAAACATAATAATTTTCCTCCGCAGTCCCGGGATTAAAAATTTCGCGAATCAATTCTTGTCTAAATTTTTCTTTCAAGTGATTTTATAAAAGCTTTTCATTCATCAAATGAAAATTTGTTCTTTCTTTACCATTCAAAACGGTCGTTTTTGAGATAATGGTATCATTTATACGTATTTTTTGCAAGCATTAAGTTTTCCAGCCGCAGTCCCGGGATGAGAAATTTCGTGATTCAAGCGACTCGTTTAGTTGTTCCCCCGAGGGTTTTTTAAAAAGACTGTTAGTTTTAATTGTAAATTTGTGTGACTCTTTTCATTTCCAAACGGCAGTTATTGGGAAAATTTTCGTATTCATTCGTTTTTCTTGCAAACAAAATTTTTCATCCGCAGTACCAGGATGAGAAATTTTGTGATTCAATTGTGGCGTTTAGTTTTTACCTCAGCGGTTTTTTAAAGCTTAAAATTCATTGAATGAATATTTTGTCGCCTCTCTTCCTTTAAAGGCAGTCGCTGTTATAAAAGTTTCGTTAATATACTTATTTTTTAAACATAATAATTTTCCTCCGCAGTCCCGGGATAAAAAATTTCGCGAATCAATTCTTGTCTAAATTTTTCTTCCAAGTGCTTTTTTAAAAGCTTTTCATTCATCAAATGAAAATTTGTTCTTTCTTTACCATTCAAAACGGTCGTTTTTAAGAAAATGGTATCATTAAACGTATTTTTTGAAAGCATAAAGTTTTCCAGCCGCAGTCCCGGGATGAGAAATTTCGTGATTCAAGCGACTCGTTTTGTTGTTCCCCCGAGGGTTTTTTAAAAAGACTGTTAGTTTAAATTGTAAATTTGTGTTACTCTTTTCATTTCCAAACGGCAGTTATTGGGAAAACTTTCGTATTCAAAAGTATTTCTATCAAACATAAAATTTTTCATCCGCAGTACCGGGATGAGAAATTTTGTGATTGAATTGTGGCGTTTAGTTTTAACCTCAGCGGTTTTTTTGAAGCTTAAAATTCATTGAATGAATATTTGGTCGCCTTTCTTCCTTTCAAAGCACTCGCTGATATGAAAGTTTCGTTAATATACCTTTTTTTTAAACATAATAATTATTCTCCGCAGTCTCGGGATGAAAAATATCGCGAATCAATTTTCGTGTAAGTTTTTCTTCCAAGTGCTTTTTTAAAAGCTTTTCATTCATCAAATGAAAATTTGGTCTTTCTTTACCATTCAAAACGGTCGTTTTTGAGTAAATGGTATCATTTATACGTATTTCTTGCAAGCAGAACGTTTTATAGCCGCAGTCCCGGGATAAGAAATTTCGTGATTCAAGCGACTCGTTTAGTTGTTCCCCCGGGGGTTTTTTTGAGAGCCTGTTAGTTTTAATTATAAATTTGTGTTTTTTTTTCCTTTCCAAAGGGCAGTTATTGGGAAAACTTTTGTATTCAAACGTATTTCTATCAAACATAAAATTTTTCATCCGCAGTACCGGGATGAGAAATTTTGTGATTGAATTGTGGCGTTTAGTTTTTACCTCAGCGGTTTTTTTGAAGCTTAAAATTCATTGAATGAATATTTGGTCGCCTTTCTTCCTTTCAAAGCACTTGCTATTATAAAAGTTTCGTTAATATACGTATTTTTTAAACATAATAATTTTCCTCCGCAGTCCCGGGATGAGTAATTTCGCGAATCAATTTTCGTGTAAGTTTTTCTTCCAAGTGCTTTTTAAAAGATTCTTCATTCATCAAATGAAAATTTGTTCCTTTCTTTACCTTTCAAAACGGTCGTTTTTGAGAAAATGGTATCATTTATACGTATTTCTTGCAAGCATAACGTTTTCCACCCGCAGTCCCGGGATGAGAAATTTCTTGATTCAAGCGACACGTTTAGTTGTTCCCCCGAGGGTTTTTTATAAAGACTGTTAGTTTTATTTGTAAATTTGTGTTACTCTTTTCATTTCCAAACGGCAGTTATTGGGAAAACTTTCGTATTCAAAGGTATTTCTTGCAAACATAAAATTTTTCATCCGCAGTACCGGGATGAGAAATTTTGTGATTGAATTGTGGCGTTTAGTTTTTACCTCAGCGGTTTTTTAAATCTTAAAATTCATTGAATGAATATTTGGTTGCCTCCCTTCCTTTCAAGGCAGTCGCTGTTATAAAAGTTTCGTTAATATACGTACTTTTTAAACATAATAATTTTCCTCCGCAGTCCCGGGATGAGAAATTTCGTGAATCAATTTTCGTGTAAGTTTTTCTTCCTAGTGCTTTTTTTAAAGCTTTTCATTCATCAAATGAAAATTTGTTCCTTTCTAACTTTTCAAAACGGTCGTTTTAGAGAAAATGGTATCATTTATACGAATTTCTTTCAAGCATAACGTTTTCCAGCCGCAGTCCCGGGATGAGAAATTTCGTGATTCAAGCGACTCTTTTAGTTGTTCCCCCGAAGGTTTTTTTGAAAGCCTGTTAGTTTTAATTGTAAATTTGTTTGCCTCTTTTCATTTCCAAACGGCAGTTATTCAGAAAATTTTCGTATTCAAACTTAAATCTTGCAAACATAATTTTTCATCCGCAGTACCGGGATGAGAAATTTTGTGATTCAATTGTGGCGTTTAGTTTTACCTCAGCGGTTTTTTAAAGCTTAAAATTCATTGAATGAATATTTTGTTGCCTCTCTTCCTTTAAAGGCAGTCGCTGTTATAAAAGTTTCGTTAATATACTTATTTTTTAAAACATAATAATTTTCCTCCGCAGTCCCGGGATGAAAAATTTCGCGAATCAATTCTTGTCTAAATTTTTCTTCGAAGTGCTTTTTTAAAAGCTTTTTATTCATCAAATGAAAATTTGTTCTTTCTATACCATTCAAAACGGTCGTTTTTGAGAAAATGGTATCATTTATACGTATTTTTTGCAAGCATAAAGTTTTCCAGCCGCAGTCCCGGGATGAGAAATTTCGTGATTCAAGCGACTCGTTTAGTTGTTCCCCCGAGGGTTTTTCATAAAGACTGTTAGTTTTAATTGTAAATTTGTGTTACTCTTTTCATTTCCAAACGGCAGTTATTGGGAAAACTTTCGTATTCAAAGGTATTTCTTGCAAACATAATATTTTTCATCCGCAGTACCGGGATGAGAAATTCTGTGATTGAATTGTGGCGTTTAGTTTTTACCTCAGCGGTTTTTTAAATCTTAAAATTCATTGAATGAATATTCGGTTGCCTCCCTTCCTTTCAAAGCAGTCGCTGTTATAAAAGTTTCGTTAATATACGTACTTTTTAAACATAATAATTTTCCTCCGCAGGCCCGTGATGAGAAATTTCGCGAATCAATTCTTGTCTAAATTTTTCTTCCAAGTGCTTTTTTAAAGGCTCTTTATTCATCAAATGAAAATTTGTTCCTTTCTTTACCTTTCAAAACGGTCGTTTTTGAGAAAATGGTATCATTTATACGTATTTCTTGCAAGCATAACGTTTTCTAGCCGCGACCCGGGATTAGAAATTTCGTGATTCAAGCGACTCGTTAAGTTGTTCCCCCGAGGGTTTTTTAAAAAGACTGTTAGTTTTAATTGTAAATTTGTGTTACTCTTTTCATTTCCAAACGGCAGTTATTGGGAAAACTTTCGTATTCAAACGTGTTTCTATCAAACATAAAATTTTTCATCCGCAGTACCGGGATGAGAAATTTTGTGATTGAATTGTGGCGTTTAGTTTTTACCTCAGCGGTTTTTTAAAGCTTAAAATTCATTGAATGGATATTTGGTTGCCTCCCTTCCTTTTAAAGCAGTCGCTGTTAGAAAAGCTTCGTTAATATACGTACTTTTTTAACATAATAATTTTTCTCCGCAGTCCAGGGATGAGAAATTTCTTGAATCAATTTTCGTGTAAGTTTTTCTTCCAAGTATTTCTCTAAAAGCTTTTCATTCATCAAATGAAAATTTGTTCTTTCTTTACCATTCAAAACGGTCCTTTTTGAGAAAATGGTATCATTTATACGTATTTCTTGCAAGCATAACGTTTTCTAGCCGCAGTCCCGGGATGAGAAATTTCGTGATTCAAGCGACTCGTTTCGTTGTTCCCCCGAGGGTTTTTTTGAAAGCCTATTAGTTTTAACTGTAAATTTGTGTGACTCTTTTCACTTCCAAACGGCAGTTATTGAGAAAATTTTCGTATTCATACGTATTTCTTGCAAACAAAATTTTCATCCGCAGTACCGGGATGAGAAATTTTGTGATTCAATTGTGGCGTTTAGTTTTTACCTCAGCGGTTTTTCAAAGCTTAAAATTCATTGAATGAATATTTGGTCGCCTCTCTTCCTTTAAGGGCAGTCGCTGATATGAAAGTTTCGTTATTATACTTATTTTTTAAACATAATAATTTTCCTCCGCAGTCTCGGGATGAAAAATATCGCGAATCAATTTTCGTGTTTTTCTTCCAAGTGCTTTTTTAAAAGCTTTTCATTCATCAAATGAAAATTTGGTCTTTCTTTACCATTCAAAACGGTCGTTTTTGAGAAAATGGTATCATTTATACGTATTTCTTGCAAGCATAATATTTTCCAGCCGCAGTCCCGGAATGAGAAATTTCTTGATTCAAGCGACTCGTTTCGTTGTTCCACCGAAGGTTTTTTTGAAAGCCTATTAGTTTTAACTGTAAATTTGTGTGACTCTTTTCATTTCCCAACGGCAGTTATTGGGAAAATTTTCGTATTCATACGTTTTTCTTGCAAACAAAATTTTTCATCCGCAGTACCGGGATGAGAAATTTTGTGATTCAATTGTGGCGTTTGGTTTTTACCTCAGCGGTTTTTTAAAGTTTAAAATTCATTGAATGAATATTTTGTCGCCTCTCTTCCTTTAAAGGCAGTCGCTGGTTTAAAAGTTTCGTTAATATACTTATTTTTTAAACATAATAATTTTCCTCCGCAGTCCCGGGATTAAAAATTTCGCGAATCAATTCTTGTCTAAATTTTTCTTCCAAGTGCTTTTTTAAAAGCTTTTCATTCATCAAATGAAAATTTGTTCTTTCTTTACCATTCAAAACGGTCGTTTTTGAGAAAATGGTATCTTTATACGTATTTTTTGCAAGCATTAAGTTTTCCAGCCGCAGTCCCGGGATGAGAAATTTCGTGATTCAAGCGACTCGTTTAGTTGTTCCCCCGAGGGTTTTTTAAAAAGACTGTTAGTTTTAATTGTAAATTTGTGTGACTCTTTTCATTTCCAAACGGCAGTTATTGGGAAAATTTTCGTATTCATACGTTTTTCTTGCAAACAAAATTTTTCATCCGCAGTACCGGGATGAGAAATTTTGTGATTCAATTGTGGCGTTTAGTTTTTACCTCAGCGGTTTTTCAAAGCTTAAAATTCATTGAATGAATATTTGGTCGCCTCTCTTCCTTTAAGGGCAGTCGCTGATATGAAAGTTTCGTTATTATACTTATTTTTTAAACATAATAATTGTCCTCCGCAGTCTCGGGATGAAAAATATCGCGAATCAATTTTCGTGTTTTTCTTCCAAGTGCTTTTTTAAAAGCTTTTCATTCATCAAATGAAAATTTGGTCTTTCTTTACCATTCAAAACGGTCGTTTTTGAGAAAATGGTATCATTTATACGTATTTCTTGCAAGCATAATATTTTCCAGCCGCAGTCCCGGAATGAGAAATTTCTTGATTCAAGCGACTCGTTTCGTTGTTCCCCCGAAGGTTTTTTTGAAAGCCTATTAGTTTTAACTGTAAATTTGTGTGACTCTGTTCATTTCCCAACGGCAGTTATTGGGAAAATTTTCGTATTCATACGTTTTTCTTGCAAACAAAATTTTTCATCCGCAGTACCGGGATGAGAAGTTTTGTGATTCAAATTTGGCGTTTAGTTTTTACCTCAGCGGTTTTTTAAAGCTTAAAATTCATTGAATGAATATTTTGTCGCCTCTCTTCCTTTAAAGGCAGTCGCTGTTATAAAAGTTTCGTTAATATACTTATTTTTTAAACATAATTATTTTCCTCCGCAGTCCCGGGATTATAAATTTCGCGAATCAATTCTTGTCTAAATTTTTCTTCCAAGTGCTTTTTTAAAAGCTTTTCATTCATCAAATGAAAATTTGTTCTTTCTTTACCATTCAAAACGGTCGTTTTTGAGAAAATGGTATCTTTATACGTATTTTTTGCAAGCATTAAGTTTTCCAGCCGCAGTCCCGGGATGAGAAATTCCGTGATTCAAGCGACTCGTTTAGTTGTTCCCCCGAGGGTTTTTTAAAAAGACTGTTAGTTTTAATTGTAAATTTGTGTGAATCTTTTCATTTCCAAACGGCAGTTATTGGGAAAATTTTCGTATTCATACGTTTTTCTTGCAAACAAAATTTTTCATCCGCAGTACCGGGATGAGAAATTTTGTGATTCAATTGTGGCGTTTAGTTTTTACCTCAGCGGTTTTTCAAAGCTTAAAATTCATTGAATGAATATTTAGTTGCCTCTCTTCCTTTAAGGGCAGTCGCTGATATGAAAGTTTCGTTAATATACTTATTTTTTAAACATAATAATTTTCCTCCGCAGTCTCGGGATGAAAAATATCGCGAATCAATTTTCGTGTTTTTCTTCCAAGTGCTTTTTTAAAAGCTTTTCATTCATCAAATGAAAATTTGGTCTTTCTTTACCATTCAAAACGGTCGTTTTTGAGTAAATGGTATCATTTATACGTATTTCTTGCAAGCATAACGTTTTCTAGCCGCAGTCCCGGGATAAGAAATTTCGTGATTCAAGCGACTCGTTTAGTTGTTCCCCCGGGGGTTTTTTTGAAAGCTTGTTAGTTTTAATTATAAATTTGTGTTTTTTTTTCCTTTCCAAACGGCAGTTATTGGGAAAACTTTTGTATTCAAACGTATTTCTATCAAACATAAAATTTTTCATCCGCAGTACCGGGATGAGAAATTTTGTGATTGAATTGTGGCGTTTAGTTTTTACCTCAGCGGTTTTTTTGAAGCTTAAAATTCATTGAATGAATATTTGGTCGCCTTTCTTCCTTTCAAAGCACTCGCTATTATAAAAGTTTCGTTAATATACGTATTTTTTAAACATAATAATTTTCCTCCGCAGTCCCGGGATGAGTAATTTCGCGAATCAATTTTCGTGTAAGTTTTTCTTCCAAGTGCTTTTTAAAAGATTCTTCATTCATCAAATGAAAATTTGTTCCTTTCTTTACCTTTCAAAACGGTCGTTTTTGAGAAAATGGTATCATTTATACGTATTTCTTGCAAGCATAACGTTTTCCAGCCGCAGTCCCGGGATGAGAAATTTCTTGATTCAAGCGACTCGTTTAGTTGTTCCCCCGAGGGTTTTTATAAAGACTGTTAGTTTTAATTGTAAATTTGTGTTACTCTTTTTATTTCCAAACGGCAGTTATTTGGAAAACTTTCGTATTCAAAGGTATTTCTTGCAAACATAAAATTTTTCATCCGCAGTACCGGGATGAGAAATTTTGTGATTGAATTGTGGCGTTTAGTTTTTACCTCAGCGGTTTTTTAAATCTTAAAATTCATTGAATGAATATTTGGTTGCCTCCCTTCCTTTCAAGGCAGTCGCTGTTATAAAAGTTTCGTTAATATACGTACTTTTTAAACATAATAATTTTCCTCCGCAGTCCCGGGATGAGAAATTTCGTGAATCAATTTTCGAGCAAGTTTTTCTTCCAAGTATTTTTCTAAAAGCTTTTCCTTCATCAAATGAAAATTTATTCTTTCTTTACCATTCAAAACGGTCGTTTTTGAGAAAATGGTATCATTTATACGTATTTCTTGCAAGCATAACGTTTTCCAGCCGCAGTCCCGGGATGAGAAATTTCGTGATTCAAGCGACTCGTTTCGTTGTTCCCCCGAGGGTTTTTTTGAAAGCCTATTAGTTTTAACTGTAAATTTGTGTGACTCTTTTCATTTCCCAGCGGCAGTTATTGGGAAAATTTTCGTATTCATACGTTTTTCTTGCAATCAAAATTTTTCATCCGCAGTACCGGGATGAGAACTTTTGTGATTCAATTGTGGCGTTTAGTTTTTACCTCAGCGGTTTTTTAAAGCTTAAAATTCATCGAATGAATATTTTGTCGCCTCTCTTCCTATAAAGGCAGTCTTTGTTATAAAAGTTTCGTTAATATACTTATTTTTTAAACATAATAATTTTCCTCCGCAGTCCCGGGATGAAAAATTTCGCGAATCAATTTTTGTCTAAATTTTTCTTCCAAGTGCTTTTTTAAAAGCTTTTCATTCATCAAATGAAAATTTGTTTTTTCTTTACCATTCAAAACGGTCGTTATTGAGAAAATGGTATCATTTATACGTATTTCTTGCAAGCATAACGTTTTCCAGCCGCAGTCCCGGGATGAGAAATTTCTTGATTCAAGCGACTCGTTTCGTTGTTCCCCCGGGGGTTTTTTTGAAAGCCTATTAGTTTTTTTTCCTTTCCAAACGGCAGTTATTGGGAAAACTTTTGTATTCAAACATATTTCTTGCAAAAATAAAATTTTTCATCCGCAGTCCCGTGATGAGAAATTTTGTGATTTAATTGTTGCGTTTAGTTTTAACCTCAGCGGTTTTTTTGAAGCTTAAAATTCATTGAATGAATATTTGGTCGCCTCTCTTCCTTTAAGGGCAGTCGCTGATATGAAAGTTTCGTTATTATACTTATTTTTTAAACATAATAATTGTCCTCCGCAGTCTCGGGATGAAAAATATCGCGAATCAATTTTCGTGTTTTTCTTCCTGTTCCCCCGGGGGTTTTTTTGAAAGCCTATTAGTTTTAACTGTAAATTTGTGTGACTCTTTTCACTTCCAAACGGCAGTTATTGAGAAAATTTTCGTATTCATACGTATTTCTTGCAAACAAAATTTTCATCCGCAGTACCGGGATGAGAAATTTTGTGATTCAATTGTGGCGTTTAGTTTTTACCTCAGCGGTTTTTTAAAGCTTAAAATTCATTGAATGGATATTTGGTCGCCTCTCTTCCTTTAAGGGCAGTCGCTGATATGAAAGTTTCGTTTATATACTTATTTTTTAAACATAATAATTTTCCTCCGCAGTCTCGGGATGAAAAATATCGCGAATCAATTTTCGTGTTTTTCTTCCAAGTGCTTTTTTAAAAGCTTTTCATTCAACAAATGAAAATTTGGTCTTTCTTTACCATTCAAAACGCACGTTTTTGAGAAAATGGTATCATTTATACGTATTTCTTGCAAGCATAATATTTTCAAGCCGCAGTCCCGGGATGAGAAATTTCTTGATTCAAGCGACTCGTTTCGTTGCTCCCCCGAAGGTTTTTTTGAAAGCCTATTAGTTTTAACTGTAAATTTGTGTGACTCTTTTCATTTCCCAACGGCAGTTATTGGGAAAATTTTCGTATTCATTCGTTTTTCTTGCAAACAAAATTTTTCATCCGCAGTACCGGGATGAGAAATTTTGTGATTCAATTGTGGCGTTTAGTTTTTACCTCAGCGGTTTTTTAAAGTTTAAAATTCATTGAATGAATATTTTGTCGCCTCTCTTCCTTTAAAGGCAGTCGCTGTTATAAAAGTTTCGTTAATATACTTATTTTTAAACATAATAATTTTCCTCCGCAGTCCCGGGATTAAAAATTTCGCGAATCAATTCTTGTCTAAATTTTTCTTTCAAGTGATTTTATAAAAGCTTTTCATTCATCAAATGAAAATTTGTTCTTTCTTTACCATTCAAAACGGTCGTTTTTGAGATAATGGTATCATTTATACGTATTTTTTGCAAGCATTAAGTTTTCCAGCCGCAGTCCCGGGATGAGAAATTTCGTGATTCAAGCGACTCGTTTAGTTGTTCCCCCGAGGGTTTTTTAAAAAGACTGTTAGTTTTAATTGTAAATTTGTGTGACTCTTTTCATTTCCAAACGGCAGTTATTAAGAAAATTTTCGTATTCATTCGTTTTTCTTGCAAACAAAATTTTTCATCCGCAGTACCAGGATGAGAAATTTTGTGATTCAATTGTGGCGTTTAGTTTTTACCTCAGCGGTTTTTTAAAGCTTAAAATTCATTGAATGAATATTTTGTCGCCTCTCTTCCTTTAAAGGCAGTCGCTGTTATAAAAGTTTCGTTAATATACTTATTTTTTAAACATAATAATTTTCCTCCGCAGTCCCGGGATAAAAAATTTCGCGAATCAATTCTTGTCTAAATTTTTCTTCCAAGTGCTTTTTTAAAAGCTTTTCATTCATCAAATGAAAATTTGTTCTTTCTTTACCATTCAAAACGGTCGTTTTTGAGAAAATGGTATCATTAAACGTATTTTTTGAAAGCATAAAGTTTTCCAGCCGCAGTCCCGGGATTAGAAATTTCGTGATTCAAGCGACTCGTTTAGTTGTTCCCCCGGGGGTTTTTTTGAGAGCCTGTTAGTTTTAATTATAAATTTGTGTTTTTTTTTCCTTTCCAAAGGGCAGTTATTGGGAAAACTTTTGTATTCAAACGTATTTCTATCAAACATAAAATTTTTCATCCGCAGTACCGGGATGAGAAATTTTGTGATTGAATTGTGGCGTTTAGTTTTTACCTCAGCGGTTTTTTTGAAGCTTAAAATTCATTGAATGAATATTTGGTCGCCTTTCTTCCTTTCAAAGCACTTGCTATTATAAAAGTTTCGTTAATATACGTATTTTTTAAACATAATAATTTTCCTCCGCAGTCCCGGGATGAGTAATTTCGCGAATCAATTTTCGTGTAAGTTTTTCTTCCAAGTGCTTTTTAAAAGATTCTTCATTCATCAAATGAAAATTTGTTCCTTTCTTTACCTTTCAAAACGGTCGTTTTTGAGAAAATGGTATCATTTATAAGTATTTCTTGCAAGCATAACGTTTTCCAGCCGCAGTCCCGGGATGAGAAATTTCTTGATTCAAGCGACACGTTTAGTTGTTCCCCCGAGGGTTTTTTTATAAAGACTGTTAGTTTTAATTGTAAATTTGTGTTACTCTTTTCATTTCCAAACGGCAGTTATTGGGAAAACTTTCGTATTCAAAGGTATTTCTTGCAAACATAAAATTTTTCATCCGCAGTACCGGGATGAGAAATTTTGTGATTGAATTGTGGCGTTTAGTTTTTACCTCAGCGGTTTTTTAAATCTTAAAATTCATTGAATGAATATTTGGTTGCCTCCCTTCCTTTCAAGGCAGTCGCTGTTATAAAAGTTTCGTTAATATACGTACTTTTTAAACATAATAATTTTCCTCCGCAGTCCCGGGATGAGAAATTTTGTGACTCAATTTTCGTGCAAGTTTTTCTTCCAAGTATTTTTCTAAAAGCTTTTCATTCATCAAATGAAAATTTGTTCTTTCTTTACCATTCAAAACGGTCGTTTTTGAGAAAATGGTATCATTTATACGTATTTCTTGCAAGCATAACGTTTTCCAGCCGCAGTCCCGGGATGAGAAATTTCGTGATTCAAGCGACTCGTTTCGTTGTTCCCCCGAGGGTTTTTTTGAAAGCCTATTAGTTTTAACTGTAAATTTGTGTGACTCTTTTCACTTCCAAACGGCAGCTATTGAGAAAATTTTCGTATTCATACGTATTTCTTGCAAAAAAATTTTCATCCGCAGTACCGGGATGAGAAATTTTGTGATTGAATTGTGGCGTTTAGTTTTTACCTCAGCGGTTTTTTAAATCTTAAAATTCATTGAAATAATATTTGGTTGCCTCCCTTCCTTTTAAAGCAGTCGCTGTTATGAAAGTTTCGTTAATATACGAACTTTTTAAACATAATAATTTTCCTCCGCAGTCCCGGGATGAGAAATTTCGTGATTCAAGCGACTCGTTTGGTTGTTCCAACGAGGGTTTTTTTGAAAGCCTGTTAGTTTTAATTGTAAATTTGGTTGACTCCTTTCATTTCCCAACGGCAGTTACTGGGAAAATTTTCGTATTCATACGTTTTTCTTGCAAACAAAATTTTTCATCCGCAGTACCGGGATGAGAAATTTTGTGATTCAATTGTGGCGTTTAGTTTTACCTCAGCGGTTTTTTAAAGCTTAAAATTCATTGAATGAATATTTTGTGGCCTCTCTTCCTTTAAAGGCAGTCGCTGTTTTAAAAGTTTCGTTAAAATACTTATTTTTTAAACATAATAAAATTTCCTCCGCAGTCCCGGGATGAAACATTTCGCGAATCAATTCTTGTCTAAATTTTTCTTCGAAGTGCTTTTTTAAAAGCTTTTCATTCATCAAATGAAAATTTGTTCTTTCTATACCATTCAAAACGGTCGTTTTTGAGAAAATGGTATCATTTATACGTATTTTTTGCAAGAATAAAGTTTTCCACCCGCAGTCCCGGGATGAGAAATTTCGTGATTCAAGCGACTCGTTTAGTTGTTCCCCCGAGGGTTTTTTATAAAGACTGTTAGTTTTAATTGTAAATTTGTGTTACTCTTTTCATTTCCAAACGGCAGTTATTGGGTAAAATTTCGTATTCAAAGGTATTTCTTGCAAACATAAAAGTTTTCATCCGCAGTACCGGGATGAGAAATTTTGTGATTGAATTGTGGCGTTTAGTTTTTACCTCAGCGGTTTTTTAAATCTTAATATTCATTGAATGAATATTTAGTTGCCTCCCTTCCTTTCAAAGCAGTCGCTGTTATAAAAGTTTCGTTAATATACGTACTTTTTAAAAATAATAATTTTCCTCCGCAGTCCCGGGATGAGAAATTTCGTGAATCAATTTTCGTGTAAGTTTTTCTTCCTAGTGCTTTTTTTAAAGCTTTTCATTCATCAAATGAAAATTTGTTCCTTTCTAACTTTTCAAAACGGTCGTTTTAGAGAAAATGGTATCATTTATACGAATTTCTTTCAAGCATAACGTTTTCCAGCCGCAGTCCCGGGATTAGAAATTTCGTGATTAAAGCGACTCTTTTAGTTGTTCCCCCGAAGGTTTTTTTGAAAGCCTGTTAGTTTTAATTGTAAATTTGTTTGCCTCTTTTCATTTCCAAACGGCAGTTATTCAGAAAATTTTCGTATTCAAACTTATTTCTTGCAAACAAAATTTTTCATCCGCAGTACCGGGATGAGAAATTTTGTGATTCAATTGTGGCGTTTAGTTTTACCTCAGCGGTTTTTTAAAGCTTAAAATTCATTGAATGAATATTTTGTTGCCTCTCTTTCTTTAAAGGCAGTCGCTGTTATAAAAGTTTCTTTAATATACTTATTTTTTAAAACATAATAATTTTCCTCCGCAGTCCCGGGATGAAAAATTTCGCGAATCAATTCTTGTCTAAATTTTTCTTCGAAGTGCTTTTTTAAAAGCTTTTTTTTCATCAAATGAAAATTTGTTCTTTCTATACCATTCAAAACGGTCGTTTTTGAGAAAATGGTATCATTTATACGTATTTTTTGCAAGCATAAAGTTTTCCAGCCGCAGTCCCGGGATGAGAAATTTCGTGATTCAAGCGACTCGTTTAGTTGTTCCCCCGAGGGTTTTTCATAAAGACTGTTAGTTTTAATTGTAAATTTGTGTTACTCTTTTCATTTCCAAACGGCAGTTTTTGGGAAAACTTTCGTATTCAAAGGTATTTCTTGCAAACATAATATTTTTCATCCGCAGTACCGGGATGAGAAATTTTGTGATTGAATTGTGGCGTTTAGTTTTTACCTCAGCGGTTTTTTAAATCTTAAAATTCATTGAATGAATATTCGGTTGCCTCCCTTCCTTTTAAAGCAGTCGCTGTTAGAAAAGCTTCGTTAATATACGTACTTTTTTAACATAATAATTTTTCTCCGCAGTCCAGGGATGAGAAATTTCTTGAAACAATTTTCGTGTAAGTTTTTCTTCCAAGTATTTCTCTAAAAGCTTTTCATTCATCAAATGAAAATTTGGTCTTTCTTTACCATTCAAAACGGTCGTTTTTGAGAAAATGGTATCATTTATACGTATTTCTTGCAAGCATAATATTTTCCAGCCGCAGTCCCGGAATGAGAAATTTCTTGATTCAAGCGACTCGTTTCGTTGTTCCCACGAAGGTTTTTTTGAAGGCCTATTAGTTTTAACTGTAAATTTGTGTGACTCTGTTCATTTCCCAACGGCAGTTATTGGGAAAATTTTCGTATTCATACGTTTTTCTTGCAAACAAAATTTTTCATCCGCAGTACCGGGATGAGAAGTTTTGTGATTCAAATTTGGCGTTTAGTTTTTACCTCAGCGGTTTTTGAAAGCTTAAAATTCATTGAATGAATATTTTGTCGCCTCTCTTCCTTTAAAGGCAGTCGCTATTATAAAAGTTTCGTTAATATACGTATTTTTTAAACATAATAATTTTCCTCCGCAGTCCCGGGATGAGTAATTTCGCGAATCAATTTTCGTGTAAGTTTTTCTTCCAAGTGCTTTTTAAAAGATTCTTCATTCATCAAATGAAAATTTGTTCCTTTCTTTACCTTTCAAAACGGTCGTTTTTGAGAAAATGGTATCATTTATACGTATTTCTTGCAAGCATAACGTTTTCCAGCCGCAGTCCCGGGATGAGAAATTTCTTGATTCAAGCGACTCGTTTAGTTGTTCCCCCGAGGGTTTTTTATAAAGACTGTTAGTTTTAATTGTAAATTTGTGTTACTCTTTTTATTTCCAAACGGCAGTTATTGGGAAAACTTTCGTATTCAAAGGTATTTCTTGCAAACATAAAATTTTTCATCCGCAGTACCGGGATGAGAATTTTGTGATTGAATTGTGGCGTTTAGTTTTTACCTTAGCGGTTTTTTAAATCTTAAAATTCATTGAATGAATATTTGGTTGCCTCCCTTCCTTTCAAGGCAGTCGCTGTTATAAAAGTTTCGTTAATATACGTACTTTTTAAACATAATAATTTTCCTCCGCAGTCCCGGGATGAGAAATTTCGTGAATCAATTTTCGTGCAAGTTTTTCCTTCCAAGTATTTTTCTAAAAGCTTTTCATTCATCAAATGAAAATTTATTCTTTCTTTACCATTCAAAAACGGTCGTTTTTGAGAAAATGGTATCATTTATACGTATTTCTTGCAAGCATAACGTTTTCCAGCCGCAGTCCCGGGATGAGAAATTTCGTGATTCAAGCGACTCGTTTCGTTGTTCCCCCGAGGGTTTTTTTGAAAGCCTATTAGTTTTAACTGTAAATTTGTGTGACTCTTTTCATTTCCCAGCGGCAGTTATTGGGAAAATTTTCGTATTCATACGTTTTTCTTGCAAACAAAATTTTTCATCCGCAGTACCGGGATGAGAACTTTTGTGATTCAATTGTGGCGTTTAGTTTTTACCTCAGCGGTTTTTTAAAGCTTAAAATTCATCGAATGAATATTTTGTCGCCTCTCTTCCTATAAAGGCAGTCTTTGTTATAAAAGTTTCGTTAATATACTTATTTTTTAAACATAATAATTTTCCTCCGCAGTCCCGGGATGAAAAATTTCGCGAATCAATTTTTGTCTAAATTTTTCTTCCAAGTGCTTTTTTAAAAGCTTTTCATTCATCAAATGAAAATTTGTTTTTTCTTTACCATTCAAAACGGTCGTTATTGAGAAAATGGTATAATTTATACGTATTTTTTGAAAGCATAAAGTTTTCCAGCCGCAGTCCCGGGATGAGAAATTTCGTGATTCAAGCGACTCGTTTTGTTGTTCCCCCGAGGGTTTTTTAAAAAGACTGTTAGTTTTAATTGTAAATTTGTGTTACTCTTTTCATTTCCAAACGGCAGTTATTGGGAAAACTTTCGTATTCAAACGTGTTTCTATCAAACATAAAATTTTTCATCCGCAGTACCGGGATGAGAAATTTTGTGATTGAATTGTGGCGTTTAGTTTTTACCTCAGCGGTTTTTCAAAGCTTAAAATTCATTGAATGAATATTTGGTCGCCTCTCTTCCTTTAAGGGCAGTCGCTGATATGAAAGTTTCGTTATTATACTTATTTTTTAAACATAATAATTTTTCTCCGCAGTCTCGGGATGAAAAATATCGCGAATCAATTTTCGTGTTTTTCTTCCAAGTGCTTTTTTAAAAGCTTTTCATTCATCAAATGAAAATTTGTTCTTTCTTTACCATTCAAAACGGTCGTTTTTGAGAAAATGGTATCTTTATACGTATTTTTTGCAAGCATTAAGTTTTCCAGCCGCAGTCCCGGGATGAGAAATTTCGTGATTCAAGCGACTCGTTTAGTTGTTCCCCCGAGGGTTTTTTAAAAAGACTGTTAGTTTTAATTGTAAATTTGTGTGACTCTTTTCATTTCCAAACGGCAGTTATTGGGAAAATTTTCGTATTCATACGTTTTTCTTGCAAACAAAATTTTTCATCCGCAGTACCGGGATGAGAAATTTTGTGATTCAATTGTGGCGTTTAGTTTTTACCTCAGCGGTTTTTCAAAGCTTAAAATTCATTGAATGAATATTTGGTCGCCTCTCTTCCTTTAAGGGCAGTCGCTGATATGAAAGTTTCGTTATTATACTTATTTTTTAAACATAATAATTTTTCTCCGCAGTCTCGGGATGAAAAATATCGCGAATCAATTTTCGTGTTTTTCTTCCAAGTGCTTTTTTAAAAGCTTTTCATTCATCAAATGAAAATTTGGTCTTTCTTTACCATTCAAAACGGTCGTTTTTGAGAAAATGGTATCATTTATACGTATTTTTTGAAAGCATAATGTTTTCCAGCCGCAGTCCCGGGATGAGAAATTTCGTGATTCAAGCACCTCGTTTTGTTGTTCCCCCGAGGGTTTTTTAAAAAGACTGTTAGTTTTAATTGTAAATTTATGTTACTCTTTTCATTTCCAAACGGCAGTTATTGGGAAAACTTTCGTATTCAAACGTATTTCTATCAAACATAAAATTTTTCATCCGCAGTACCAGGATGAGAAATTTTGTGATTGAATTGTGGCGTTTAGTTTTTACCTCAGCGGTTTTTTAAAGCTTAAAATTCATTGAATGAATATTTGGTTCCTCCCTTCCTTTTAAAGCAGTCGCTGTTATGAAAGCTTCGTTAATATACGTACTTTTTTAACATAATAATTTTCCTCCGCAGTCCCGGGATGAGAAATTTCTTGAATCAATTTTCGTGTAAGTTTTTCTTCAAAGTATTTTTCTAAAAGCTTTTCATTCATCAAATGAAAATTTGTTCTTTCTTTACCATTCAAAACGGTCGTTTTTGAGAAAATGGTATCATTGATACGTATTTCTTGCAACCATAACTTTTTCCAGCCGCAGTCCCGGGATGAGAAATTTCGTGATTCAAGCGACTCGTTTCGTTGTTCCCCCGAGGGTTTTTTTGAAAGCCTATTAGTTTTAACTGTAAATTTGTGTGACTCTTTTCACTTCCAAACGGCAGTTATTGAGAAAATTTTCGTATTCATACGTATTTCTTGCAAACAAAATTTTCATCTGCAGTACTGGGATGAGAAATTTTGTGATTCAATTGTGGGGGTTAGTTTTTACCTCAGCGGTTTTTTAAGGCTTAAAATTCATTGAATGAATATTTGGTCGCCTCCCTTCCTTTAAGGGCAGTCGCTGATATGAAAGTTTCGTTAATATACTTATTTTTTAAACATAATAATTTTCCTCCGCAGTCTCGGGATGAAAAATATCGCGAATCAATTTTCGTGTTTTTCTTCCAAGTGCTTTTTTAAAAGCTTTTCATTCATCAAATGAAAATTTGGTCTTTCTTTACCATTCAAAACGGTCGTTTTTGAGTAAATGGTATCATTTATACGTATTTCTTGCAAGCATAACTTTTTCTAGCCGCAGTCCCGGGATAAGAAATTTCGTGATTCAAGCGACTCGTTTAGTTGTTCCCCCGGGGGTTTTTTTGAAAGCCTGTTAGTTTTAATTATAAATTTGTGTTTTTTTTTCCTTTCCAAACGGCAGTTATTGGGAAAACTTTTGTATTCAAACGTATTTCTATCAAACATAAAATTTTTCATCCGCAGTACCGGGATGAGAAATTTTGTGATTGAATTATGGCGTTTAGTTTTTACCTCAGCGGTTTTTTTGAAGCTTAAAATTCATTGAATGAATATTTGGTCGCCTTTCTTCCTTTCAAAGCACTCGCTATTATAAAAGTTTCGTTAATATACGTATTTTTTAAACATAATAATTTTCCTCCGCAGTCCCGGGATGAGTAATTTATCGAATCAATTTTCGTGTAAGTTTTTCTTCCAAGTGCTTTTAAAAGATTCTTCATTCATCAAATGAAAATTTGTTCCTTTCTTTACCATTCAAAACGGTCGTTTTGAGAAAATGGTATCATTTATACGTATTTCTTGCAAGCATAACGTTTTCCAGGAGCAGTCCCGGGATGAGAAATTGCGTGATTCAAGCGACTCGTTTCGTTGTTCCCCGAGGGTTTTTTTGAAAGCCTATTAGTTTTAACTGTAAATTTGTTTGACTCTTTTCACTTCCAAACGGCAGTTATTGAGAAAATTTTCGTATTCATACGTATATCTTGCAAACAAAATTTTCATCCGCAGTACCGGGATGAGAAATTTTGTGATTGAATTGTGGCGTTTAGTTTTTACCTCAGCGGTTTTTTAAATCTTAAAATTTATTGAAATAATATTTGGTTGCCTCCCTTCCTTTTAAAGCAGTCGCTGTTATGAAAGTTTCGTTAATATACGTACTTTTTAAACATAATAATTTTCCTCCGCAGTCCCGGGATGAGAAATTTCGTGATTCAAGCGACTTCTTTGGTTGTTCCAACGAGGGTTTTTTTGAAAGCCTGTTAGTTTTAATTGTAAATTTGGTTGACTCCTTTCATTTCCCAACGGCAGTTATTTGGAAAATTTTCGTATTCATACGTTTTTCTTGCAAACAAAATTTTTCATCCGCAGTACCGGATGAGAAATTTGGTGATTCAATTGTGGCGTTTAGTTTTACCTCAGCGGTTTTTAAAGCTTAAAATTCATTGAATGAATATTTTGTGGCCTCTCTTCCTTTAAGGGCAGTCGCTGTTATGAAAGTTTCGTTAATATACTTATTTTTTAAACATAATAATTTTCCTCCGCAGTCTCGGGATGAAAAATATCGTGAATCAATTTTCGTGTTTTTCTTCCAAGTGCTTTTTAAAAGCTTTTCATTCATCAAATGAAAATTTGGTCTTTCTTTACCATTCAAAACGGTCGTTTTTGAGAAAATGGTATCATTTATACGTATTTCTTGCAAGCATAATGTTTTCCAGCCGCAGTCCCGGGATGAAAAATTTCTTGATTCAAGCGACTCGTTTCGTTGTTCCCCCGAAGGTTTTTTTGAAAGCCTATTAGTTTTAACTGTAAATTTGTGTGACTCTTTTCATTTCCCAGCGGCAGTTATTGGGAAAATTTTCGTATTCATACGTTTTTCTTGCAAACAAAATTTTTCATCCGCAGTACCGGGATGAGAACTTTTGTGATTCAATTGTGGCGTTTAGTTTTTACCTCAGCGGTTTTTTAAAGCTTAAAATTCATCGAATGAATATTTTGTCGCCTCTCTTCCTTTAAAGGCAGTCGCTGTTATAAAAGTTTCGTTAATATACTTATTTTTTAAACAATAATTTTCCTCCGCAGTCCCGGGATGAAAAATTTCGCGAATCAATTTTTGTCTAAATTTTTCTTCCAAGTGCTTTTTTAAAAGCTTTTCATTCATCAAATGAAAATTTGTTCTTTCTTTACCATTCAAAACGGTCGTTTTTGAGAAAATGGTATCATTTATACGTATTTTTGCAAGCATAAAGTTTTCCAGCCGCAGTCCCGGGATGAGAAATTTCGTGATTCAAGCGACTCGTTTTGTTGTTCCCCCGAGGGTTTTTTAAAAGACTGTTAGTTTTAATTGTAAATTTGTGTTACTCTTTTCATTTCCAAACGGCAGTTATTGGGAAAACTTTCGTGTTTAAACGTATTTCTTGCAAATATAAAATTTTTCATCCGCAGTACCGGGATGAGAAATTTTGTGATTGAATTGTGGCGTTTAGTTTTTTCCTCAGCGGTTTTTTAAAGCTTAAAATTCATTGAATGAATATTTGGTTGCCTCCCTTTCTTTTAAAGCAGTCGCTGTTATGAAAGCTTCGTTAATATACGTCCTTTTTTAACATAATAATTTTCCTCCGCAGTCCCGGGATGAGAAATTTCTTGAATCAATTTTCGTGTAAGTTTTTCTTCCAAGTGCTTTTTTAAAAGCTTTTCATTCATCAAATGAAAATTTGTTGCTTTCTTAACTTTTCAAAACGGTCGTTTTAGAGAAAATGGTATCATTTATACGTATTCCTTGCAAGGATAACGTTTTCTTGCCGCAGTCCCGGGATAAGAAATTTCGTGATTCAAGCGACTCGTTTAGTTGTTACCCCGAGGGTTTTTTTGAAAGCCTGTTAGTTTATTTGTAAATTTGTGTTTTTCTTTCCTTTCCAAACGGCAGTTATTGGGAAAACTTTTGTATTCAAACACATTTTTTGCAAAAATAAAATTTTTCCTCCGCAGTACCGGGATGAGAAATTTTGTGATTTAATTGTGGCGTTTAGTTTTAACCTCAGCGGTTTTTTTGAATCTTAAAATTATTTGAATGAATATTTGGTCGCCTTTTTTCGTTTCAAAGCACTCGCTATTATTAAAGTTTCGTTAATATACGTATTTTTTAAACATAATAATTTTCCTCCGCAGGCCCGGGATGAGAAATTTCGCGAATTAATTTCCGTGTAAGTTTTTCTTCCAAGTTCTTTTTTAAAGGCTCTTTATTCATCAAATGAAAATTTGTTCCTTTCTTTACCATTCAAAACGGTCGTTTTTGAGAAAATGGTATCATTTATACGTATTTCTTGCAAGCATAACGTTTTCTAGCCGCGACCCGGGATTAGAAATTTCGTGATTCAAGCGACTCGTTTAGTTGTTCCCCGAGGGTTTTTTGAAAGCCTATTAGTTTTAATTGTAAATTTGTGTGACTCCTTTCATTTCCCAACGGCAGTTATTGGGAAAATTTTCGTATTGATACATTTTTCTTGCAAACAAAATTTTTCATCCGCAGTACCGGGATGAGAAATTTTGTGATTCAATTGTGGCGTTTAGTTTTACCTCAGCGGTTTTTTAAAGCTTAAAATTCATTGAATGATAATTTGGTTGCCTCCCTTCCTTTCAAAGCAGTCGCTGTTATAAAAGTTTCGTTAATATACGTACTTTTTAAACATAATAATTTTCCTCCGCAGTCCTGGGATGAGAAATTTCGTGAATCAATTTTCGTGTAAGTTTTTCTTCCAAGTGCTTTTTTAAAAGCTTTTCATTCATCAAATGAAAATTTGTTCCTTTCTTAACTTTTCAAAACGGTCGTTTTAGAGAAAATGGTATCATTTATACGAATTTCTTTCAAGCATAACGTTTTCCAGCCGCAGTCCCGGGATTAGAAATTTCGTGATTCAAGCGACTCGTTTAGTTGTTCCCCCGAGGGTTTTTTATAAAGACTGTTAGTTTTAATTGTAAATTTGTTTTACTCTTTTCTTTTCCAAACGGCAGTTATTGGGAAAACTTTCGTATTCAAAGGTATTTCTTGCAAACATAAAATTTTTCATCCGCAGTACCGGGATGAGAAATTTTGTGATTGAATTTTGGCGTTTAGTTTTACCTCAGCGGTTTTTTAGAGCTTAAAATTCATTGAATGAATATTCTGTGGCCTCTCTTCCTTTAAAGGCAGTCGCTGTTATAAAAGTTTCGTTAATATACGTACTTTTTAAACGTAATAATTTTCCTCCGCAGGCCCGCGATGAGTAATTTCGCGAATCAATTTCCGTGTTTTTCTTCCAAGTGCTTTTTTAAAAGCTTTTCATTCATCAAAAGAAAATTTGTTCTTTCTTTACTATTCAAAACGGTCGTTTTTGAGAAAATGGTAACATTTATACGTATTTCTTGCAAGCATAACGTTTTCTCGCTGAAGTCCCGCGATGAGAAATTTCGTGATTCTAGCGACTCGTTTGGTTGTTCCAACGAGGGTTTTTTTGAAAGCCTGTTAGTTTTAATTGTAAATTTGTTTCACTCCTTTCATATGCAAAAGGCAGTTATTGAGAAAATTTCCGTATTCAAACGTATTTCTTGCAAACATAAAATTTTTCATCCGCAGTACCGGGATGAGAAATTTTGCGATTCAATTGTTGCGTTTAGTTTTTCCTCAGCGGTTTTTTAAAGCTTAAAATTAATTGAAATAATATTTGGTTGCCTCCCTTCCTTTTAAAGCAGTCGCTGTTATGAAAGTTTCGTTAATATACGTACTTTTAAACATAATAATTTTCCTCCGCAGTCCCGGGATGAGAAATTTCGTGATTCAAGCGACTCGTTTGGTTGTTCCAACGAGGGTTTTTTTGAAAGCCTGTTAGTTTTAATTGTAAATTTGGTTGACTCCTTTCATTTCCCAACGGCAGTTATTTGGAAAATTTTCGTATTCATACGTTTTTCTTGCAAACAAAATTTTTCATCCGCAGTACCGGGATGAGAAATTTGGTGATTCAATTGTGGCGTTTAGTTTTACCTCAGCGGTTTTTTAAAGCTTAAAATTCATTGAATGAATATTTTGTGGCCTCTCTTCCTTTAAGGGCAGTCGCTGTTATGAAAGTTTCGTTAATATACTTATTTTTTAAACATAATAATTTTCCTCCGCAGTCTCGGGATAAAAATATCGCGAATCAATTTTCGTGTTTTTCTTCCAAGTGCTTTTTTAAAAGCTTTTCATTCATCAAATGAAAATTTGGTCTTTCTTTACCATTCAAAACGGTCGTTTTTGAGAAAATGGTATCATTTATACGTATTTCTTGCAAGCATAATGTTTTCCAGCCGCAGTCCCGGGATGAAAAATTTCTTGATTCAAGCGACTCGTTTCGTTGTTCCCCCGAAGGTTTTTTTGAAAGCCTATTAGTTTTAACTGTAAATTTGTGTGACTCTTTTCACTTCCAAACGGCAGTTATTGAGAAAATTTTCGTATTCATACGTATATCTTGCAAACAAAATTTTCATCCGCAGTACCGGGATGAGAAATTTTGTGATTGAATTGTGGCGTTTAGTTTTTACCTCAGCGGTTTTTTAAATCTTAAAATTCATTGAAATAATATTTGGTTGCCTCCCTTCCTTTTAAAGCAGTCGCTGTTATGAAAGTTTCGTTAATATACGTACTTTTTAAACATAATAATTTTCCTCCGCAGTCCCGGGATGAGAAATTTCGTGATTCAAGCGACTCGTTTGGTTGTTCCAACGAGGGTTTTTTTGAAAGCCTGTTAGTTTTAATTGTAAATTTGGTTGACTCCTTTCATTTCCCAACGGCAGTTATTTGGAAAATTTTCGTATTCATACGTTTTTCTTGCAAACAAAATTTTTCATCCGCAGTACCGGGATGAGAAATTTGGTGATTTAATTGTGGCGTTTAGTTTTACCTCAGCGGTTTTTTAAAGCTTAAAATTCATTGAATGAATATTTTGTGGCCTCTCTTCCTTTAAGGGCAGTCGCTGTTATGAAAGTTTCGTTAATATACTTATTTTTTAAACATAATAATTTTCCTCCGCAGTCTCGGGATGAAAAATATCGCGAATCAATTTTCGTGTTTTTCTTCCAAGTGCTTTTTTAAAAGCTTTTCATTCATCAAATGAAAATTTGGTCTTTCTTTACCATTCAAAACGGTCGTTTTTGAGAAAATGGTATCATTTATACGTATTTCTTGCAAGCATAATGTTTTCCAGCCGCAGTCCCGGGATGAAAAATTTCTTGATTGAAGCGACTCGTTTCGTTGTTCCCCCGAAGGTTTTTTTGAAAGCCTATTAGTTTTAACTGTAAATTTGTGTGACTCTTTTCATTTCCCAGCGGCAGTTATTGGGAAAATTTTCGTATTCATACGTTTTTCTTGCAAACAAAATTTTTCATCCGCAGTACCGGGATGAGAACTTTTGTGATTCAATTGTGGCGTTTAGTTTTTACCTCAGCGGTTTTTAAAGCTTAAAATTCATCGAATGAATATTTTGTCGCCTCTCTTCCTGTAAAGGCAGTCGCTGTTATAAAAGTTTCGTTAATATACTTATTTTTTAAACAATAATTTTCCTCCGCAGTCCCGGGATGAAAAATTTCGCGAATCAATTTTTGTCTAAATTTTTCTTCCAAGTGCTTTTTTAAAAGCTTTTCATTCATCAAATGAAAATTTGTTCTTTCTTTACCATTCAAAACGGTCGTTTTTGAGAAAATGGTATCATTTATACGTATTTTTTGCAAGCATAAAGTTTTCCAGCCGCAGTCCCGGGATGAGAAATTTCGTGATTCAAGCGACTCGTTTTGTTGTTCCCCCGAGGGTTTTTTAAAAAGACTGTTAGTTTTAATTGTAAATTTGTGTTACTCTTTTCATTTCCAAACGGCAGTTATTGGGAAAACTTTCGTGTTTAAACGTATTTCTTGCAAACATAAAATTTTTCATCCGCAGTACCGGGATGAGAAATTTTGTGATTGAATTGTGGCGTTTAGTTTTTTCCTCAGCGGTTTTTTAAAGCTTAAAATTCATTGAATGAATATTTGGTTGCCTCCCTTTCTTTTAAAGCAGTCGCTGTTATGAAAGCTTCGTTAATATACGTCCTTTTTTAACATAATAATTTTCCTCCGCAGTCCCGGGATGAGAAATTTCTTGAATCAATTTCCGTGTAAGTTTTTCTTCCAAGTTCTTTTTTAAAGGCTCTTTATTCATCAAATGAAAATTTGTTCCTTTCTTTACCATTCAAAACGGTCGTTTTTGAGAAAATGGTATCATTTATACGTATTTCTTGCAAGCATAACGTTTTCTAGCCGCGACCCGGGATTAGAAATTTCGTGATTCAAGCGACTCGTTTAGTTGTTCCCCCGAGGGTTTTTTTGAAAGCCTATTAGTTTTAATTGTAAATTTGTGTGACTCCTTTCATTTCCCAACGGCAGTTATTGGGAAAATTTTCGTATTGATACATTTTTCTTGCAAACAAAATTTTTCATCCGCAGTACCGGGATGAGAAATTTTGTGATTCAATTGTGGCGTTTAGTTTTACCTCAGCGGTTTTTTAAAGCTTAAAATTCATTGAATGAATATTTGGTTGCCTCCCTTCCTTTCAAAGCAGTCGCTGTTATAAAAGTTTCGTTAATATACGTACTTTTTAAACATAATAATTTTCCTCCGCAGTCCTGGGATGAGAAATTTCGTGAATCAATTTTCGTGTAAGTTTTTCTTCCAAGTGCTTTTTTAAAAGCTTTTCATTCATCAAATGAAAATTTGTTCCTTTCTTAACTATTCAAAACGGTCGTTTTAGAGAAAATGGTATCATTTATACGAATTTCTTTCAAGCATAACGTTTTCCAGCCGCAGTCCCGGGATTAGAAATTTCGTGATTCAAGCGACTCGTTTAGTTGTTCCCCCGAGGGTTTTTTATAAAGACTGTTAGTTTTAATTGTAAATTTGTTTTACTCTTTTCTTTTCCAAACGGCAGTTATTTGGAAAACTTTCGTATTCAAAGGTATTTCTTGCAAACATAAAATTTTTCATCCGCAGTACCAGGATGAGAAATTTTGTGATTGAATTTTGGCATTTAGTTTTACCTCAGCGGTTTTTTAGAGCTTAAAATTCATTGAATGAATATTCTGTGGCCTCTCTTCCTTTAAAGGCAGTCGCTGTTATAAAAGTTTCGTTAATATACGTACTTTTTAAACGTAATAATTTTCCTCCGCAGGCCCGCGATGAGTAATTTCGCGAATCAATTTCCGTGTTTTTCTTCCAAGTGCTTTTTTAAAAGCTTTTCATTCATCAAAAGAAAATTTGTTCTTTCTTTACTATTTAAAACGGTCGTTTTTGAGAAAATGGTAACATTTATACGTATTTCTTGCAAGCATAACGTTTTCTCGCTGAAGTCCCGCGATGAGAAATTTCGTGATTCTAGCGACTCGTTTGGTTGTTCCAACGAGGGTTTTTTTGAAAGCCTGTTAGTTTTAATTGTAAATTTGTTTCACTCCTTTCATATGCAAAAGGCAGTTATATAGAAAATTTCCGTATTCAAACGTATTTCTTGCAAACATAAAATTTTTCATCCGCAGTACCGGGATGAGAAATTTAGCGATTCAAATGTTGCGTTTAGTTTTTCCTCAGCGGTTTTTTAAAGCTTAAAATTAATTGAATGAATATTTGGTCGCCTCTCTTTCTTTCAAAGCAGCCGCTGTTATAAAAGTTTGGTTAAAATACGTTCTTGTTAAACAATAATTTTCTTCCGCAGATTCGGGATGAGAAATTTCGCGAATGAATTGTCGTGTAAGGTTTTCTTCCAAGTGCTTTTTTAAAAGCTTTTCATTCATCAAATGAAAATTTGTTCTTTCTTTACTATTCAAAACGGTCGTTTTTGAGAAAATGGTAACATTTATACGTATTTCTTGCAAGCATAAGGTTTTCCAGCCGCAGTCCCGGGATGGAGAATTTTCGTGAATCAATTTTCGTGTAAGTTTTTCTTCCAAGTATTTTTCTAAAAGCTTTTCATTCATCAAATGAAAATTTGTTTTTTCTTTACCAAACCAAACGGTCGTTTTTGAGAAAATGGTATCATTTTTACGTATTTCTTGCAAGCATAACGTTTTCCAGCCGCAGTCCCGGGATGAGAAATTTCGTGATTCAAGCGACTCGTTTCGTTGTTCCCCCGAGGGTTTTTTTGAAAGCCTATTAGTTTTAATTGTAAATTTGTGTGACTCTTTTCACATCCAAACGCTAGTTATTGATAAAATTTTCGTATTCATACGTATTTCTTGCAAACAAAATTTTCATCCGCAGTACTGGGATGAGAAATTTTGTGATTTTATTGTTGCGTTTAGTTTTTACCTCAGCGGTTTTTTAAAGCTTAAAATTCATTGAATGAATATTTGGTTGCCTCCCTTCCTTTCAAAGCAGTCGCTGTTTAAAAGTTTCGTTAATATACGTACTTTTTAAACATAATAATTTTCCTCCGCTGGCCCGTGATGAGTAATTTCGCGAATCAATTTCCGTGTAAGTTTTTCTTCCAAGTGCTTTTATAAAAGCTTTTCATTCATCAAAAGAAAATTTGTTCTTTCTTTACCATTCAAAACGGTCCTTTTTGAGAAAATGGTGTCATTTATACGTATTTTTTGCAAGCATAAAGTTTTCCAGCCGCAGTCCCGGGATGAGAAATTTCGTGATTCAAGCGACTCGTTTAGTTGTTCCCCCGAGGGTTTTTTATAAAGACTGTTAGTTTTAATTGTAAATTTGTGTTACTCTTTTCATTTCCAACGGCAGTTATTGGGAAAACTTTCGTATTCAAAGGTATTTCTTGCAAACATAAAATTTTTCATCCGCAGTACAGGGATGAGAAATTTTGTGATTGAATTGTGGCGTTTAGTTTTTACCTCAGCGGTTTTTGAAATCTTAAAATTCATTGAATGAATATTTGGTTGCCTCCCTTCCTTTCAAAGCAGTCGCTGTTATAAAAGTTTCGTTAATATACGTACTTTTTAAACATAAAAATTTTCCTCCGCAGTCCCGGGATGAGAAATTTCGTGAATCAATTTTCGTGTAAGTTTTTCTTCCAAGTATTTTTCTAAAAGCTTTTCATTCATCAAATGAAAATGTGTTTTTTCTTTACCAAAACAAACGGTCGTTTTTGAGAAAATGGTATCATTTTTACGTATTTCTTGCAAGCATAACGTTTTCCAGCCGCAGTCCCGGGATGAGAAATTTCGTGATTCAAGCGACTCGTTTCGTTGTTCCCCGAGGGTTTTTTTGAAAGCCTATTAGTTTTAATTGTAAATTTGTGTGACTCTTTTCACATCCAAACGCTAGTTATTGAGAAAATTTTCGTAATCATACGTATTTCTTGCAAACAAAATTTTCATCCGCAGTACTGGGATGAGAAATTTTGTGATTTTATTGTTGCGTTTAGTTTTTACCTCAGCGGTTTTTTAAAGCTTAAAATTCATTGAATGAATATTTAGTTGCCTCCCTTCCTTTCAAAGCAGTCGCTGTTATAAAAGTTTCGTTAATATACGTACTTTTTAAACATAATAATTTTCCTCCGCAAGCCCGCGATGAGTAATTTCGCGAATCAATTTCCGTGTAAGTTTTTCTTCCAAGTATTTTTCTAAAAGCTTTTCATTCATCAAATGAAAATTTGTTCTTTCTTTACCATTCAAAACGGTCGTTTTTGAGAAAATGGTATCATTTATACGTATTTCTTGCAAGCATAACGTTTTCTAGCCGCAGTCCCGGGATTAGAAATTTCGTGATTCAAGCGACTCGTTTAGTTGTTCCCCCGAGGGTTTTTTTGAAAGCCTGTTAGTTTTAATTGTAAATTTGTGTGACTCTTTTCATTTCCCAACGGCAGTTATTGAGAAAATTTTCGTATTCATACGTTTTTCTTGCAAACTAAATTTTTCATCCACAGTACCGGGATGAGAAATTTTGTGATTCAATTGTGGCGTTTAGTTTTTACCTCAGCGGTTTTTTAAAGCTTAAAATTCATTGAATAAATATTTTGTGGCCACTCTTCCTTTAAAGGCAGTCGCTGTTATAAAAGTTTGGTTAATATACTTATTTTTTAAACATTTTAATTTTCCTCCGCAGTCCCGGGATGAAAAATCTCGCGAATCAATTCTTGTCTAAATTTTCTTCCAAGTGCTTTTATTAAAGCTTTTCATTCATCAAAAGAAAATTTGTTCTTTCTTTACCATTCAAAACGGTCGTTTTTGAGAAAATGGTATCATTTATACGTATTTCTTGCAAGCATAACGTTTTCTCGCTGAAGTCCCGCGATGAGAAATTTCGTGATTCAAGCGACTCGTTTGGTTGTTCCAACGAGGGTTTTTTTGAAAGCCTGTTAGTTTTAATTGTAAATTTGTTTCACTCCTTTCATATGCAAAAGGCAGTTATTGAGAAAATTTCCGTATTCAAACGTATTTCTTGCAAACATAAAATTTTTCATCCGCAGTACCGGGATGAGAAATTTTGCGATTCAATTGTTGCGTTTAGTTTTTCCTCAGCGGTTTTTTAAAGCTTAAAATTAATTGAATGAATATTTGGTCGCCTCTCTTTCTTTCAAGGCAGCCGCTGTTATAAAAATTTGGTTAAAATACGTATTTGTTAAACAATAATTTTCCTCCGCAGATTCGGGATGAGAAATTTCGCGAATGAATTGTCGTGTAAGTTTTTCTACCAAGTGCTTTTTTAAAAGCTCTTCATTCATCAAATGAAAATTTGTTCCTTTCTTAACCTTTCAAAACGGTCGTTTTTGAGAAAATGTTATCATTTATACGAATTTCTTGCAAGCATAATGTTTTCCAGCCGCAGTCCCGGGATTAGAAATTTCGTGATTAAAGCGACTCTTTTAGTTGTTCCCCCGAAGGTTTTTTTGAAAGCCTGTAAGTTTTAATTGTAAATTTGTTTGACACTTTTCATTTCCAAACGGCAGTTATTAAGAAAATTTTCGTGTTTAAACGTATTTCTTGCCAACATAAAATTTTTCATCCGCAGTACCGGGACGAGAAATTTTGTGATTCAATTGTGGCGTTTAGTTTTTACCTCAGCGGTTTTTTAAAGCTTAAAATTCATTGAATGAATATTTGGTCGCCTCTCTTTCTTTAAAGGCAGTCGCTGTTATGAAAGTTTCGTTAATATACTTATTTTTTAAACATATAATTTTCCTCCGCAGTCCCGGGATGAAAAATTTCGCGAATCAATTTTCGTGTTTTTCTTCCAAGTGCTTTTTTAAAAGCTTTTCATTCATCAAATGAAAATTTGTTCTTTCTTTACTATTCAAAACGGTCGTTTTTGAGAAAATGGTAACATTTATACGTATTTCTTGCAAGCATAACGTTTTCCAGCCGCAGTCCCGTGATGAGAAATTTCGTGAATCAATTTTCGTGTAAGTTTTTCTTCCAAGTATTTTTCTAAAAGCTTTTCATTCATCAAATGAAAATTTGTTTTTTCTTTACCAAACCAAACGGTCGTTTTTGAGAAAATGGTATCATTTTTATTTATTTCTTGCAAGCATAACGTTTTCCAGCCGCAGTCCCGGGATGAGAAATTTCGTGATTCAAGCGACTCGTTTCGTTGTTCCCCCGAGGGTTTTTTTGAAAGCCTATTAGTTTAAATTGTAAATTTGTGTGACTCTTTTCACATCCAAACGCTAGTTATTGAGAAAATTTTCGTATTCATACGTATTTCTTGCAAACAAAATTTTCATCCGCAGTACTGGGATGAGAAATTTTGTGATTTTATTGTTGCGTTTAGTTTTTACCTCAGCGGTTTTTTAAAGCTTAAAATTCATTGAATGAATATTTGGTTACTCCCTTCCTTTCAAAGCAGTCGCTGTTATAAAAGTTTCATTAATATACGTACTTTTTAAACATAATAATTTTCCTCCGCAGGCCCGCGATGAGTAATTTCGCGAATCAATTTCCGTGTAAGTTTTTCTTCCAAGTATTTTTCTAAAAGCTTTTCATTCATCAAATGAAAATTTGTTCTTTCTTTACCATTCAAAACGGTCGTTTTTGAGAAAATGGTATCATTAATACGTATTTCTTGCAAGCATAACGTTTTCTAGCCGCAGTCCCGGGATTAGAAATTTCGTGATTCAAGCGACTCGTTTAGTTGTTCCCCCGAGGGTTTTTTTGAAAGCCTGTTAGTTTTAATTGTAAATTTGTGTGACTATTTTCATTTCCCAACGTCAGTTATTGAGAAAATTTTCGTATTCATACGTTTTTCTTGCAAACAAAATTTTTCATCCGCAGTACCGGGATGAGAAATTTTGTGATTCAATTGTGGCGTTTAGTTTTTACCTCAGCGGTTTTTTAAAGCTTAAAATTAATTGAATGAATATTTGGTCGCCTCTCTTTCTTTCAAAGCAGCCGCTGTTATAAAAGTTTGGTTAAAATACGTATTTGTTAAACAATAATTTTCCTCCGCAGATTCGGGATGAGAAATTTCGCGAATGAATTGTCGTGTAAGTTTTTCTACCAAGTGCTTTTTTAAAAGCTCTTCATTCATCAAATGAAAATTTGTTCCTTTCTTAACCTTTCAAAACGGTCGTTTTTGAGAAAATGTTATCATTTATACGAATTTCTTGCAAGCATAATGTTTTCCAGCCGCAGTCCCGGGATTAGAAATTTCGTGATTCAAGCGACTCTTTTAGTTGTTCCCCCGAAGGTTTTTTTGAAAGCCTGTAAGTTTTAATTGTAAATTTGTTTGACACATTTCATTTCCAAACGGCAGTTATTAAGAAAATTTTCGTGTTTAAACGTATTTCTTGCAAACATAAAATTTTTCATCCGCAGTACCGGGATGAGAAATTTTGTGATTCAATTGTGGCGTTTAGTTTTTACCTCAGCGGTTTTTTAAAGCTTAAAATTCATTGAATGAATATTTGGTCGCCTCTCTTCCTTTAAAGGCAGTCGCTGTTATGAAAGTTTCGTTAATATACTTATTTTTTAAACATATAATTTTCCTCCGCAGTCCCGGGATGAAAAATTTCGCGAATCAATTTTCGTGTTTTTCTTCCAAGTGCTTTTTTAAAAGCTTTTCATTCATCAAATGAAAATTTGTTTTTTCTTTACTATTCAAAACGGTCGTTTTTGAGAAAATGGTAACATTTATACGTATTTCTTGCAAGCATAACGTTTTCCAGCCGCAGTCCCTGAATGAGAAATTTCGTGATTCAAGCGACTCGTTTCGTTGTTCCCCCGAGGGTTTTTTTGAAAGCCCATTAGTTTTTATTGTAAATTTGTGTGACTCTTTTCACTTCCAAACGGCAGTTATTGAGAAAAGTTTCGTATTCATACGTATTTCTGGCAAACAAAATTTTCATCCGCAGTACCGGGATGAGAAATTTTGTGATTCAATTGTGGCGTTTAGTTTTTACCTCAGCGGTTTTTTAAAGCTTAAAATTCATTGAATAAATATTTTGTGGCCACTCTTCCTTTAAAGGCAGTTGCTGTTATAAAAGTTTCGTTAATATACTTATTTTTTAAACATAATAATTTTCCTCCGCAGTCCCGGGATGAAAAATTTCGCGAATCAATTCTTGTCTAAATTTTTCTTTCAAGTGATTTTATAAAAGCTTTTCATTCATCAAAAGAAAATTTGTTCTTTCTTTACCATTCAAAACGATCGTTTTTGAGAAAATGGTATCATTTATACGTATTTCTTGCAAGCATAACGTTTTCTCGCTAAAGTCCCGCGATCAGAAATTTCGTTATTCAAGCGACTCGTTTGGTTGTTCCAACGAGGGTTTTTTTGAAAGCCTGTTAGTTTTAATTGTAAATTTGTTTCACTCCTTTCATATGCAAAAGGCAGTTATTGAGAAAATTTCCGTATTCAAACGTATTTCTTGCAAACATAAAATTTTTCATCCGCAGTACCGGGATGAGAAATTTTGCGATTCAATTGTTGCGTTTAGTTTTTCCTCAGCGGTTTTTTAAAGCTTAAAATTAATTGAATGAATATTTGGTCGCCTCTCTTTCTTTCAAAGCAGCCGCTGTTATAAAAGTTTCGTTAATATACGTATTTGTTAAACATAATAATTTTCCTCCGCAGATTCGGGATGAGAAATTTCGCGAATGAATTGTCGTGTAAGTTTTTCTACCAAGTGCTTTTTTAAAAGCTTTTCATTCATCAAATGAAAATTTGTTTCTTTCTTAACCTTTCAAAACGGTCGTTTTTGAGAAAATGGTATCATTTATACGAATTTCTTGCAAGCATAATGTTTTCCAGCCGCAGTCCCGGGATTAGAAATTTCGTGATTAAAGCGACTCTTTTAGTTGTTCCCCCGAAGGTTTTTTTGGAAGCCTGTAAGTTTTAATTGTAAATTTGTTTGACACTTTTCATTTCCAAACGGCAGTTATTAAGAAAATTTTCGTGTTTAAACGTATTTCTTGCAAACATAAAATTTTTCATCCGCAGTACCGGGATGAGAAATTTTGTGATTCAATTGTGGCGTTTAGTTTTTACCTCAGCGGTTTTTTAAAGCTTAAAATTCATTGAATGAATATTTGGTCGCCTCTCTTCCTTTAAAGGCAGTCGCTGATATGAAAGTTTCGTTAATATACTTATTTTTTAAACATATAATTTTCCTCCGCAGTCCCGGGATGAAAAATTTCGCGAATCAATTTTCGTGTTTTTCTTCCAAGTGCTTTTTTAAAAGCTTTTCATTCATCAAATGAAAATTTGTTCTTTCTTTACTATTCAAAACGGTCGTTTTTGAGAAAATGGTAACATTTATACGTATTTCTTGCAAGCATAACGTTTTCCAGCCGCAGTCCCGGGATGAGAAATTTCGTGATTCAAGCGACTCGTTTCGTTGTTCCCCCGAGGGTTTTTTTGAAAGCCCATTAGTTTTTATTGTAAATTTGTGTCTCTTTTCACTTCCAAACGGCAATATTGAGAAAAGTTTCGTAATCATACGTATTTCTGGCAAAAAAAATTTTCATCCGCAGTACCGGGATGAGAAATTTTGTGATCTAATTGTTGCGTTTAGTTTTTACCTCAGCGGTTTTTTAAAGCTTAAAATTCATTGAATGAATATTTGGTGGCCTCCCTTCCTTTCAAAGCAGTCGCTGTTATAAAAGTTTCGTTAATATACGTACTTTTTAAACATAATAATTTTCCTCCGTAGGCCCGTGATGAGAAATTTCGCGAATCAATTTCCGTGTAAGTTTTTCTTCGAAGTGCTTTTTTAAAGGCTCTTTATTCATCAAATGAAAATTTGTTCCTATCCTTACCTTTCAAAACGGTCGTTTTTGAGAAAATGTTATCATATATACGAATTTCTTGCAAGCATAATGTTTTCCAGCCGCAGTCCCGGGATTAGAAATTTCGTGATTAAAGCGACTCTTTTAGTTGTTCCCCCGAAGGTTTTTTTGAAAGCCTGTAAGTTTTAATTGTAAATTTGTTTGACACTTTTCATTTCCTAACGGCAGTTATTAAGAAAATTTTCGTGTTTAAACGTATTTCTTGCAAACATATAATTTTTCATCCGCAGTACCGGGATGAGAAATTTTGTGATTCAATTGTGGCGTTTAGTTTTTACCTCAGCGGTTTTTTAAAGCTTAAAATTCATTGAATGAATATTTGGTCGCCACTCTTCCTTTAAAGGCAGTCGCTGTTATGAAAGTTTCGTTAATATACTTATTTTTCAAACATATAATTTTCCTCCGCAGTCCCGGGATGAAAAATTTCGCGAATCAATTTTCGTGTTTTTCTTCCAAGTGCTTTTTTAAAAGCTTTCATTCATCAAATGAAAATTTGTTCTTTCTTTACTATTCAAAACGGTCGTTTTTGAGAAAATGGTAACATTTATACGTATTTCTTGCAAGCATAACGTTTTCCAGCCGCAGTCCCTGAATGAGAAATTTCGTGATTCAAGCGACTCGTTTCGTTGTTCCCCCGAGGGTTTTTTTGAAAGCCCATTAGTTTTTATTGTAAATTTGTGTGACTCTTTTCACTTCCAAACGGCAGTTATTGAGAAAAGTTTCGTATTCATACGTATTTCTGGCAAACAAAATTTTCATCCGCAGTACCGGGATGAGAAATTTTGTGATCTAATTGTTGCGTTTAGTTTTTACCTCAGCGGTTTTTTAAAGCTTAAAATTCATTGAATGAACATTTGGTGGCCTCCCTTCCTTTCAAAGCAGTCGCTGTTATAAAAGTTTCGTTAATATACGTACTTTTTAAACATAATAATTTTCCTTCGCAGGCCCGGGATGAAAAAATTCGCGAATTAATTCTTGTCTAAATTTTTCTTCCAAGTGCTTTTATAAAAGCTTTTCATTCATCAAAAGAAAATTTGTTCTTTCTTTACCATTCAAAACGGTCGTTTTTGAGAAAAAGGTAACATTTGTACGTATTTCTAGCAAGCATAACGTTTTCTCGCTGAAGTCCCGCGATGAGAAAATTCGTGATTCAAGCGACTCGTTTGTTTGTTCCAACGAGGGTTTTTTTGAAAGCCTGTTAGTTTTAATTGTAAATTTGTTTCACTCCTTTCATATGCAAAAGGCAGTTATTGAGAAAATTTCCGTATTCAAACGTATTTCTTGCAAACATAAAATTTTTCATCCGCAGTACCGGGATGAGAAATTTTGCGATTCAATTGTTGCGTTTAGTTTTTCCTCAGCGGTTTTTTAAAGCTTAAAATTAATTGAATGAATATTTGGTCGCCTCTCTTTCTTTCAAAGCAGCCGCTGTTATAAAAGTTTCGTTAATATACGTATTTGTTAAACATAATAATTTTCCTCCGCAGGCCCGGGATGAGAAATTTCGCGAATTAATTTCCGTGTAAGTTTTTCTTCCAAGTGCTTTTTTAAAGGCTCTTTATTCATCAAATGAAAATTTGTTCCTTTCTTTACCATTCAAAACGGTCGTTTTTGAGAAAATGGTATCATTTATACGTATTTCTTGCAAGCATAACGTTTTCTAGCCGCGACCCGGGATTAGAAATTTCGTGATTCAAGCGACTCGTTTAGTTGTTCCCCCGAGGGTTTTTTTGAAAGCCTGTTAGGTTTAATTGTAAATTTGTGTGACTCCTTTCATTTCCCAACGGCAGTTATTGGGAAAATTTTCGTATTCATACGTTTTTCTTGCAAACAAAATTTTTCATCCGCAGTACCGGGATGAGAAATTTTGTGATTCAATTGTGGCGTTTAGTTTTACCTCAGCGGTTTTTTAAAGCTTAAAATTCATTGAATGAATATTTGGTTGCCTCCCTTCCTTTCAAAGCAGTCGCTGTTATAAAAGTTTCGTTAATATACTAACTTTTTAAACATAATAATTTTCCTCCGCAGTCCCGGGATGAGAAATTTCGTGAATCAATTTTCGTGTAAGTTTTTCTTCCAAGTGCTTTTTTAAAAGATTTTCATTCATCAAATGAAAATTTGTTTCTTTCTTAACTTTTCAAAACGGTCGTTTTAGAGAAAATGGTATCATTTATACGAATTTCTTTCAAGCATAACGTTTTCCAGCCGCAGTCCCGGGATTAGAAATTTCGTGATTCAAGCGACTCGTTTAGTTGTTCCCCCGAGGGTTTTTTATAAAGACTGTTAGTTTTAATTGTAAATTTGTTTTACTCTTTTCTTTTCCAAACGGCAGTTATTTGGAAAACTTTCGTATTCAAAGGTATTTCTTGCAAACATAAAATTTTTCATCCGCAGTACCGGGATGAGAAATTTTGTGATTGAATTGTGGCGTTTAGTTTTACCTCAGCGGTTTTTTAAACCTTAAAATTCATTGAATGAATATTTTGTGGCCTCTCTTCCTTTAAAGGCAGTTGCTGTTATAAAAGTTTCGTTAATATACTTATTTTTTAAACATAATAATTTTCCTCCGCAGTCACGGGATGAAAAATTTCGCGAATCAATTTTTGTCTAAATTTTTCTTCCAAGTGCTTTTTTAAAAGCTTTTCATTCATCAAATGAAAATTTGTTCTTTCTTTACCATTCAAAACGGTCGTTTTTGAGAAAATGGTATCATTTATACGTATTTTTTGCAAGCATAAGTTTTTCTAGCCGCAGTCCCGGGATGAGAAATTTCGTGATTCAAGCGACTCGTTTTATGTTCCCCCGAGGGTTTTTTAAAAAGACTGTTAGTTTTAATTGTAAATTTGTGTTACTCTTTTCATTTCCAAACGGCAGTTATTGGGAAAACTTTCGTATTCAAACGTATTTCTTGCAAACATAAAATTTTTCATCCGCAGTACCGGGATGAGAAATTTTGTGATTGAATTGTGGCGTTTAGTTTTACCTCAGCGGTTTTTTAAAGCTTAAATTCATTGAATGAATATTTGGTTGCCTCCCTTCCTTTCAAAGCAGTCGCTGTTATAAAAGTTTCGTTAATATACGTACTTTTTAAACATAATAATTTTCCTCCGCAGTCCCGGGATGAGAAATTTCATGAATCAATTTTCGTGTAAGTTTTTCTTCCAAGTGCTTTTTTAAAAGCTTTGAATTCATCAAATAAAAATTTGTTCCTTTCTTAACTTTTCAAAACGGTCGTTTTAGAGAAAATGGTATTATTTATACGAATTTCTTTCAAGCATAACGTTTTCCAGCCGCAGTCCCAGGATTAGAAATTTCGTGATTCAAGCGACTTGTTTAGTTGTTCCCCCGAGGGTTTTTTATAAAGACTTAGTTTTAATTGTAAATTTGTGTTACTCTTTTCATTTCCAAACGGCAGTTATTGGGAAAACTTTCGTATTCAAAGGTTTTTCTTGTAAACATAAAATTTTTCATCCGCAGTACCGGGATGAGAAATTTTGTGATACAATTGTGGCGTTTAGTTTTACCTCAGCGGTTTTTTAAAGCTTAAAATTCATTGAATGAATATTTTGTGGCCTCTCTTCCTTTAAAGGCAGTCGCTGTTATAAAAGTTTCGTTAATATACTTATTTTTTATACATAATAATTTTCCTTCGCAGGCCCGGGATGAAAAAATTCGCGAATTAATTCTTGTCTAAATTTTTCTTCCAAGTGCTTTTATAAAAGCTTTTCATTCATCAAAAGAAAATTTGTTCTTTCTTTACCATTCAAAACGGTCGTTTTTGAGAAAATGGTAACATTTATACGTATTTCTTGCAAGCATAACGTTTTCTCGCTGAAGTCCCGCGATGAGAAATTTCGTGATTCAAGCGACTCGTTTGTTTGTTCCAACGAGGGTTTTTTTGAAAGCCTGTTAGTTTTAATTGTAAATTTGTTTCACTCCTTTCATATGCAAAAGGCAGTTATTGAGAAAATTTCCGTATTCAAACGTATTTCTTGCAAACATAAAATTTTTCATCCGCAGTACCGGGATGAGAAATTTTGCGATTCAATTGTTGCGTTTAGTTTTTCCTCAGCGGTTTTTTAAAGCTTAAAATTAATTGAATGAATATTTGGTCGCCTCTCTTTCTTTCAAAGCAGCCGCTGTTATAAAAGTTTCGTTAATATACGTATTTGTTAAACATAATAATTTTCCTCCGCAGGCCCGGGATGAGAAATTTCGCGAATTAATTTCCGTGTAAGTTTTTCTTCCAAGTGCTTTTTTAAAGGCTCTTTATTCATCAAATGAAAATTTGTTCCTTTCTTTACCATTCAAAACGGTCGTTTTTGAGAAAATGGTATCATTTATACGTATTTCTTGCAAGCATAACGTTTTCTAGCCGCGACCCGGGATTAGAAATTTCGTGATTCAAGCGACTCGTTTAGTTGTTCCCCCGAGGGTTTTTTTGAAAGCCTGTTAGGTTTAATTGTAAATTTGTGTGACTCCTTTCATTTCCCAACGGCAGTTATTGGGAAAATTTTCGTATTCATACGTTTTTCTTGCAAACAAAATTTTTCATCCGCAGTACCGGGATGAGAAATTTTGTGATTCAATTGTGGCGTTTAGTTTTACCTCAGCGGTTTTTTAAAGCTTAAAATTCATTGAATGAATATTTGGTTGCCTCCCTTCCTTTCAAAGCAGTCGCTGTTATAAAAGTTTCGTTAATATACTAACTTTTTAAACATAATAATTTTCCTCCGCAGTCCCGGGATGAGAAATTTCGTGAATCAATTTTCGTGTAAGTTTTTCTTCCAAGTGCTTTTTTAAAAGCTTTTCATTCATCAAATGAAAATTTGTTTCTTTCTTAACTTTTCAAAACGGTCGTTTTAGAGAAAATGGTATCATTTATACGAATTTCTTTCAAGCATAACGTTTTCCAGCCGCAGTCCCGGGATTAGAAATTTCGTGATTCAAGCGACTCGTTTAGTTGTTCCCCCGAGGGTTTTTTATAAAGACTGTTAGTTTTAATTGTAAATTTGTTTTACTCTTTTCTTTTCCAAACGGCAGTTATTTGGAAAACTTTCGTATTCAAAGGTATTTCTTGCAAACATAAAATTTTTCATCCGCAGTACCGGGATGAGAAATTTTGTGATTGAATTGTGGCGTTTAGTTTTACCTCAGCGGTTTTTTAAACCTTAAAATTCATTGAATGAATATTTTGTGGCCTCTCTTCCTTTAAAGGCAGTCGCTGTTATAAAAGTTTCGTTAATATACTTATTTTTTAAACATAATAATTTTCCTCCGCAGTCACGGGATGAAAAATTTCGCGAATCAATTTTTGTCTAAATTTTTCTTCCAAGTGCTTTTTTAAAAGCTTTTCATTCATCAAATGAAAATTTGTTCTTTCTTTACCATTCAAAACGGTCGTTTTTGAGAAAATGGTATCATTTATACGTATTTTTTGCAAGCATAAGTTTTTCTAGCCGCAGTCCCGGGATGAGAAATTTCGTGATTCAAGCGACTCGTTTTATGTTCCCCCGAGGGTTTTTTAAAAAGACTGTTAGTTTTAATTGTAAATTTGTGTTACTCTTTTCATTTCCAAACGGCAGTTATTGGGAAAACTTTCGTATTCAAACGTATTTCTTGCAAACATAAAATTTTTCATCCGCAGTACCGGGATGAGAAATTTTGTGATTCAATTGTGGCGTTTAGTTTTACCTCAGCGGTTTTTTAAAGCTTAAATTCATTGAATGAATATTTGGTTGCCTCCCTTCCTTTCAAAGCAGTCGCTGTTATAAAAGTTTCGTTAATATACGTACTTTTTAAACATAATAATTTTCCTCCGCAGTCCCGGGATGAGAAATTTCATGAATCAATTTTCGTGTAAGTTTTTCTTCCAAGTGCTTTTTTAAAAGCTTTGCATTCATCAAATGAAAATTTGTTCCTTTCTTAACTTTTCAAAACGGTCGTTTTAGAGAAAATGGTATCATTTATACGAATTTCTTTCAAGCATAACGTTTTCCAGCCGCAGTCCCGGGATTAGAAATTTCGTGATTCAAGCGACTTGTTTAGTTGTTCCCCCGAGGGTTTTTTATAAAGACTTAGTTTTAATTGTAAATTTGTGTTACTCTTTTCATTTCCAAACGGCAGTTATTGGGAAAACTTTCGTATTCAAAGGTTTTTCTTGTAAACATAAAATTTTTCATCCGCAGTACCGGGATGAGAAATTTTGTGATACAATTGTGGCGTTTAGTTTTACCTCAGCGGTTTTTTAAAGCTTAAAATTCATTGAATGAATATTTTGTGGCCTCTCTTCCTTTAAAGGCAGTCGCTGTTATAAAAGTTTCGTTAATATACTTATTTTTTATACATAATAATTTTCCTTCGCAGGCCCGGGATGAAAAAATTCGCGAATTAATTCTTGTCTAAATTTTTCTTCCAAGTGCTTTTATAAAAGCTTTTCATTCATCAAAAGAAAATTTGTTCTTTCTTTACCATTCAAAACGGTCGTTTTTGAGAAAATGGTAACATTTATACGTATTTCTTGCAAGCATAACGTTTTCTCGCTGAAGTCCCGCGATGAGAAATTTCGTGATTCAAGCGACTCGTTTGTTTGTTCCAACGAGGGTTTTTTTGAAAGCCTGTTAGTTTTAATTGTAAATTTGTTTCACTCCTTTCATATGCAAAAGGCAGTTATTGAGAAAATTTCCGTATTCAAACGTATTTCTTGCAAACATAAAATTTTTTATCCGCAGTACCGGGATGAGAAATTTTGCGATTCAATTGTTGCGTTTAGTTTTTCCTCAGCGGTTTTTTAAAGCTTAAAATTAATTGAATGAATATTTGGTCGCGTCTCTTTCTTTCAAAGCAGCCGCTGTTATAAAAGTTTCGTTAATATACGTATTTATTAAACATAATAATTTTCCTCCGCAGGCCCGGGATGAGAAATTTCGCGAATTAATTTCCGTGTAAGTTTTTCTTCCAAGTGCTTTTTTAAAGGCTCTTTATTCATCAAATGAAAATTTGTTCCTTTCTTTACCATTCAAAACGGTCGTTTTTGAGAAAATGGTATCATTTATACGTATTTCTTGCAAGCATAACGTTTTCTAGCCGCGACCCGGGATTAGAAATTTCGTGATTCAAGCGACTCGTTTAGTTGTTCCCCCGAGGGTTTTTTTGAAAGCCTGTTAGGTTTAATTGTAAATTTGTGTGACTCCTTTCATTTCCCAACGGCAGTTATTGGGAAAATTTTCGTATTCATACGTTTTTCTTGCAAACAAAATTTTTCATCCGCAGTACCGGGATGAGAAATTTTGTGATTCAATTGTGGCGTTTAGTTTTACCTCAGCGGTTTTTTAAAGCTTAAAATTCATTGAATGAATATTTGGTTGCCTCCCTTCCTTTCAAAGCAGTCGCTGTTATAAAAGTTTCGTTAATATACTTACTTTTTAAACATAATAATTTTCCTCCGCAGTCCCGGGATGAGAAATTTCGTGAATCAATTTTCGTGTAAGTTTTTCTTCCAAGTGCTTTTTTAAAAGCTTTTCATTCATCAAATGAAAATTTGTTTCTTTCTTAACTTTTCAAAACGGTCGTTTTAGAGAAAATGGTATCATTTATACGAATTTCTTTCAAGCATAACGTTTTCCAGCCGCAGTCCCGGGATGAGAAATTTCGTGATTCAAGCGACTCGTTTAGTTGTTCCCCCGAGGGTTTTTTATAAAGACTGTTAGTTTTAATTGTAAATTTGTTTTACTCTTTTCTTTTCCAAACGGCAGTTATTTGGAAAACGTTCGTATTCAAAGGTATTTATTGCAAACATAAAATTTTTCATCCGCAGTACCGGGATGAGAAATTTTGTGATTGAATTGTGGCGTTTAGTTTTACCTCAGCGGTTTTTTAAAGCTTAAAATTCATTGAATGAATATTTTGTGGCCTCTCTTCCTTTAAAGGCAGTCGCTGTTATAAAAGTTTCGTTAATATACTTATTTTTTAAACATAATAATTTTCCTCCGCAGTCACGGGATGAAAAATTTCGCGAATCAATTTTTGTCTAAATTTTTCTTCCAAGTGCTTTTTTAAAAGCTTTTCATTCATCAAATGAAAATTTGCTCTTTCTTTACCATTCAAAACGGTCGTTTTTGAGAAAATGGTATCATTTATACGTATTTTTTGCAAGCATAAAGTTTTCCAGCCGCAGTCCCGGGATGAGAAATTTTGTGATTCAAGCGACTCGTTTTATGTTCCCCCGAGGGTTTTTTAAAAAGACTGTTAGTTTTAATTGTAAATTTGTGTTACTCTTTTCATTTCCAAACGGCAGTTATTGGGAAAACTTTCGTATTCAAACGTATTTCTTGCAAACATAAAATTTTTCATCCGCAGTACCGGGATGAGAAATTTTGTGATTGAATTGTGGCGTTTAGTTTTTCCTCAGCGGTTTTTTAAAGTTTAAATTCATTGAATGAATATTTGGTTGCCTCCCTTCCTTTTAAAGCAGTCGCTGTTATGAAAGCTTCGTTAATATACGTCCTTTTTTAACATAATAATTTTCCTCCGCAGTCCCGGGATGAGAAATTTCTTGAATCAATTTTCGTGTAAGTTTTTCTTCCAAGTGCTTTTTTAAAAGCTTTTCATTCATCAAATGAAAATTTGTTCCTTTCTTAACTTTTCAAAACGGTCGTTTTAGAGAAAATGGTATCATTTATACGTATTTCTTGCAAGCATAACGTTTTCTAGCCGCAGTCCCGGGATAAGAAATTTCGTGATTCAAGCGACTCGTTTAGTTGTTCCCCCGAGGGTTTTTTTGAAAGCCTGTTAGTTTTAATTGTAAATTTGTGTTTTTCTTTCCTTTCAAAACGGCAGTTATTGGGAAAACTTTTGTATTCAAACATATTTCTTGCAAAAATAAAATTTTTCATCCGCAGTCCCGTGATGAGAAATTTTGTGATTTAATTGTGGCGTTTAGTTTTAACCTCAGCGGTTTTTTTGAAGCTTAAAATTCATTGAATGAATATTTGGTCGCCTTTCTTCCTTTCAAAGCACTCGCTTTTATAAAAGTTTCGTTAATATACGTATTTTTTAAACATAATAATTTTCCTCCGCAGGCCCGGGATGAGAAATTTCGCGAATTAATTTCCGTGTAAGTTTTTCTTCCTAGTGCTTTTTTAAAGGCTCTTTATTCATCAAATGAAAATTTGTTCCTTTCTTTACCATTCAAAACGGTCGTTTTTGAGAAAATGGTATCATTTATACGTACGAGGGTCATCCGGAAAGTAGTACCCGTTCGTGAAATAAAGACACAAAAGTAAATATTAACAAACATAAAAAATTTTATTTGAAAGAGGATACTTTAAACTACTTCTCAACATAATCTCCAAGCAAATTAAGGCATTTGTCATAACGTGTGACAAGTTTCTGTATTCCTGCTGCATAGTCCTTCGCCGCCAGCTCATTGAGATACGCGAGGGACCCATCTTGCACAAATTTTTGCATAATGCAGATGGTGTTTAACAATTTCATGAACAATTGTTCGAGAAACATTGGGAAAATGCTCACAGATGTCATCAATTGTGACGCGCCGATCGTTCCTCACGAATTCGTCAACTGAGCTCACCAGTTGGTCTGTAATGACAGACGGTCTCTTCGAACGCTCATCGTCGTGTGTGTTCCCCCTCCCCATGTTGAAGTTGCGACACCACCGCCGAACAGACGACTCGTCCATTACATTGTCTCCATACACCTCCTTTAATTGGCGATGAATATCACATGGGCGAACGTTTCTTGCATTGAGGAATTTAATCACTGCCCTCACTTCACAACTGGCGGCGTTCTCAATTTTTTTAAACATTGTAAACAATCACAGAAACAACACAGGCAATGCTAGCGTCACGCAACTTGGCTCAGAGAAGGCAGACAAGCCACTGAAGCTATCTGACCTCGTCCAGCGGCTACTCGCGTCGTCAGCACTTTATGCGGCACGAACGGGTACTACTTTCCGGATGACCCTCGTATTTCTTGCAAGCATAACGTTTTCTAGCCGCGACCCGGGATAGAAATTTCGTGATTCAAGCGACTCGTTTAGTTGTTCCCCCGAGGGTTTTTTTGAAAGCCTGTTAGTTTTAATTGTAAATTTGTGTGACTCCTTTATTTTCCCAACGGCAGTTATTGGGAAAATTTTCGTATTCATACGTTTTTCTTGCAAACAAAATTTTTCATCCGCAGTACCGGGATGAGAAATTTTGTGATTCAATTGTGGCGTTTAGTTTTACCTCAGCGGTTTTTTAAAGCTTAAAATTCATTGAATGAATATTTGGTTGCCTCCCTTCCTTTCAAAGCAGTCGCTGTTATAAAAGTTTCGTTAATATACGTACTTTTTAAACATAATAATTTTCCTCCGCAGTCCCGGGATGAGAAATTTCATGAATCAATTTTCGTGTAAGTTTTTCTTCCAAGTGCTTTTTTAAAAGCTTTGCATTCATCAAATGAAAATTTGTTCCTTTCCTAACTTTTCAAAACGGTCGTTTTAGAGAAAATGGTATCATTTATACGAATTTCTTTCAAGCATAACGTTTTCCAGCCGCAGTCCCGGGATTAGAAATTTCGTAATTCAAGTGACTTGTTTAGTTGTTCCCCCGAGGGTTTTTTATAAAGACTGTTAGTTTTAATTGTAAATTTGTGTTACTCTTTTCATTTCCAAACGGCAGTTATTGGGAAAACTTTCGTATTCAAAGGTTTTTCTTGTAAACATAAAATTTTTCATCCGCAGTACCGGGATGAGAAATTTTGTGATACAATTGTGGCGTTTAGTTTTACCTCAGCGGTTTTTTAAAGCTTAAAATTCATTGAATGAATATTTTGTGGCCTCTCTTCCTTTAAAGGCAGTCGCTGTTATAAAAGTTTCTTTAATATACTTATTTTTTAAACATAATAATTTTCCTCCGCAGTCCCGGGATGAGAAATTTCAAAAATGAATTGTCGTGTAAGTTTTTCTTCAAAGTACTTTTTTAAAAGCTCTTCATTTATCAAATGAAAATTTGTTCTTTTCTTTAACTTTCAAAACGGTCGTTTTTGAGAATATGGTATCATTTATACGTATTTTTTGCAAGCATAAAGTTTTCCAGCCGCAGTCCCGGGATGAGAAATTTCGTGATTCAAGCGACTCGTTTCGTTTTTCCCCCGAGGGTTTTTTTGAAAGCCTATTAGTTTTAATTGTAAATTTGTGTGACTCTTTTCACTTCCAAACGGCAGTTATTGAGAAAATTTTCGTATTCATACGTATTTCTTGCAAACAAAATTTTCATCCGCAGTATCGGGATGAGAAATTTTGTGATTTTATTGTGGCGTTTAGTTTTTACCTTAGCGGTTTTTTAAAGCTTAAAATTCATTGAATGAATATTTGGTTGCCTCCCTTCCTTTCAAAGCAGTCGCTGTTATAAAAGTTTCGTTAATATACGTACTTTTTAAACGTAATAATTTTCCTCCGCTGGCCCGCGATGAGTAATTTCGCGAATCAATTTCCGTGTAAGTTTTTCTTCCAAGTGCTTTTATAAAAGCTTTTCATTCATCAAAAGAAAATTTGTTTTTTCTTTACCATTCAAAACGGTCCTTTTTGAGAAAATGGTATCATTTATACGTATTTTTTGCAAGCATAAAGTTTTCCAGCCTTAGTCCCGGGATGAGAAATTTCGTGATTCAAGCGACTCGTTTAGTTGTTCCCCCGAGGGTTTTTTATAAAGACTGTTAGTTTTATTGTAAATTTGTGTTACTCTTTTTATTTCCAAACGGCAGTTATTGGGAAAACTTTCGTATTCAAAGGTATTTCTTGCAAACATAAAATTTTTCATCCGCAGTACCGGGATGAGAAATTTTGTGATTGAATTGTGGCGTTTAGTTTTTACCTCAGCGGTTTTTTAAATCTTAAAATTCATTGAATGTATATTTGGTTGCCTCCCTTCCTTTCAAAGCAGTCGCTGTTATAAAAGTTTCGTTAATATACGTACTTTTTAAACATAATAATTTTCCTCCGCAGTCCCGGGATGACAAATTTCGTGAATCAATTTTCGTGTAAGTTTTTCTTCGAAGTAATTTTCTATAAGCTTTTCATTCATCAAATGAAAATTTATTTTTTCTTTACCAAACAAAACGGTCGTTTTTGAGAAAATGGTATCATTTATACGTATTTCTTGCAAGCATAACGTTTTCCAGCCGCAGTCCCGGGATGAGAAATTTCGTGATTCAAGCGACTCGTATCGTTGTTCCCCCGAGGGTTTTTTTGAAAGCCTATTAGTTTTAATTGTAAATTTGTGTGACTCTTTTCACTTCCAAACGCTAGTTATTGAGAAAATTTTCGTATTCATACGTATTTCTTGCAAACAAAATTTTCATCCGCAGTATCGGGATGAGAAATTTTGTGATTTTATTGTGGCGTTTAGTTTTTACCTTAGCGGTTTTTTAAAGCTTAAAATTCATTGAATGAATATTTGGTTGCCTCCCTTCCTTTCAAAGCAGTCGCTGTTATAAAAGTTTCGTTAATATACGTACTTTTTAAACGTAATAATTTTCCTCCGCTGGCCCGCGATGAGTAATTTCGCGAATCAATTTCCGTGTGAGTATTTCTTACAAGTGCTTTTATAAAAGCTTTTCATTCATCAAAAGAAAATTTGTTTTTTCTTTACCATTCAAAACGGTCCTTTTTGAGAAAATGGTATCATTTATACGTATTTTTTGCAAGCATAAAGTTTTCCAGCCGCAGTCCCGGGATGAGAAATTTCGTGATTCAAGCGACTCGTTTAGTTGTTCCCCCGAGGGTTTTTTATAAAGACTGTTAGTTTTAATTGTAAATTTGTGTTACTCTTTTCATTTCCAAACGGCAGTTATTGGGAAAACTTTCGTATTCAAAGGTATTTCTTGCAAACATAAAATTTTCCATCCGCAGTACCGGGATGAGAAATTTTGTGATTGAATTGTGGCGTTTAGTTTTTACCTCAGCGGTTTTTTAAATCTTAAAATTCATTGAATGTATATTTGGTTGCCTCCCTTCCTTTCAAAGCAGTCGCTGTTATAAAAGTTTCGTTAATATACGTACTTTTTAAACATAATAATTTTCCTCCGCAGTCCCGGGATGACAAATTTCGTGAATCAATTTTCGTGTAAGTTTTTCTTCGAAGTAATTTTCTATAAGCTTTTCATTCATCAAATGAAAATTTATTTTTTCTTTACCAAACAAAACGGTCGTTTTTGAGAAAATGGTATCATTTATACGTATTTCTTGCAAGCATAACGTTTTCCAGCCGCAGTCCCGGGATGAGAAATTTCGTGATTCAAGCGACTCGTATCGTTGTTCCCCCGAGGGTTTTTTTGAAAGCCTATTAGTTTTAATTGTAAATTTGTGTGACTCTTTTCACTTCCTAACGCTAGTTATTGAGAAAATTTTCGTATTCATACGTATTTCTTGCAAACAAAATTTTCATCCGCAGTACTGGGATGAGAAATTTTGTGATTTTATTGTTGCGTTTAGTTTTTACCTCAGCGGTTTTTTAAAGCTTAAAATTCATTGAATTAATATTTGGTTGCCTCCCTTCCTTTCAAAGCAGTCGCTGTTATAAAAGTTTCGTTAATATACGTACTTTTTAAACGTAATAATTTTCCTCCGCTGGCCCGCGATGAGTAATTTCGCGAATCAATTTCCGTGTAAGTTTTTCTTCCAAGTATTTTTCTAAAAGCTTTTCATTCATCAAATGAAAATTTGTTCTTTCTTTACCATTCAAAACGGTCGTTTTTGAGAAAATGGTATCATTTATACGAATTTCTTGCAAGCATAATGTTTTTCAGCCGCAGTCCCGGGATTAGAAATTTCGTGATTAAAGCGACTCTTTTAGTTGTTCCCCCGAAGGTTTTTTGAAAGCCTGTAAGTTTTAATTGTAAATTTGTTTGACACTTTTCATTTCCAAACGGCAGTTATTAAGAAAATTTTCGTGTTTAAACGTATTTCTTGCAAACATAAAATTTTTCATCCGCAGTACCGGGATGAGAAATTTTGTGTTTCAATTGTGGCGTTTAGTTTTTACCTCAGCGGTTTTTTAAAGCTTAAAATTCATTGAATAAATATTTTGTGGCCACTCTTCCTTTAAAGGCAGTCGCTGTTATAAAAGTTTCGTTAATATACTTATTTTTTAAACATAATAATTTTCCTCCGCAGTCCCGGGATGAAAAATTTCGCGAATCAATTCTTGTCTAAATTTTTCTTCCAAGTGCTTTTGTAAAAGCTTTTCATTCATCAAAAGAAAATTTGTTCTTTCTTTACCATTCAAAACGGTCGTTTTAGAGAAAATGGTATCATTTATACGTATTTCTTGCAAGCATAACGTTTTCCAGCCGCAGTCCCGGGATGAGAAATTTCGTGATTCAAGCGACTCGTTTGGTTGTTCCAACGAGGGTTTTTTTGAAAGCCTGTTAGTTTTAATTGTAAATTTGTTTCACTCCTTTCATATGCAAAAGGCAGTTATTGAGAAAATTTCCGTATTCAAACGTATTACTTGCAAACATAAAATTTTTCATCCGCAGTACCGGGATGAGAAATTTTGCGATTCAATTGTTGCGTTTAGTTTTTCCTCAGCGGTTTTTTAAAGCTTAAAATTAATTGAATGAATATTTGGTCGCCTCTCTTTCTTTCAAAGCAGCCGCTGTTATAAAAGTTTCGTTAATATACGTATTTGTTAAACATAATAATTTTCCTCCGCAGATTCGGGATGAGAAATTTCGCGAATGAATTGTCGTGTAAGTTTTTCTACCAAGTGCTTTTTTAAAAGCTCTTCATTCATCAAATGAAAATTTGTTCTTTTCTTAACCTTTCAAAACGGTCGTTTTTGAGAAAATGATATCATTTATACGAATTTCTTGCAAGCATTATGTTTTCCAGCCGCAGTCCCGGGATTAGAAATTTCGTGATTAAAGCGACTCTTTTAGTTGTTCCCCCGAAGGTTTTTTTGAAAGCCTGTAAGTTTTAATTGTAAATTTGTTTGACACTTTTCATTTCCAAACGGCAGTTATTAAGAAAATTTTCGTGTTTAAACGTATTTCTTGCAAACATAAAATTTTTCATCCGCAGTACCGGGATGAGAAATTTTGTGATTCAATTGTGGCGTTTAGTTTTTACCTCAGCGGTTTTTTAAAGCCAAAAATTCATTGAATGAATATTTGGTCGCCTCTCTTCCTTTAAAGGCAGTCGCTATTATGAAAGTTTCGTTAATATACTTATTTTTTAAACATATAATTTTCCTCCGCAGTCCCGGGATGAAAAATTTCGCAAATCATTTTTCGTGTTTTTCTTCCAAGTGCTTTTTTAAAAGCTTTTCATTCATCAAATGAAAATTTGTTCTTTCTTTACTATTCAAAACGGTCCTTTTTGAGAAAATGGTATCATTTATACGTATTTCTTGCAAGCATAACGTTTTCCAGCCGCAGTCCCGGGATGAGATATTTCGTGATTCAAGCGACTCGTTTTGTTGTTCCCCCGAGGGTTTTTTTGAAAGCCCTTTAGTTTTTATTGTAAATTTGTGTGACTCTTTTCACTTCCAAACGGCAGTTATTGAGAAAAGTTTCGTATTCATACGTATATCTGGCAAAAAAAATTTTTATCCGCAGTACCGGGATAAGAAATTTTGTGATCTAATTGTTGGGTTTAGTTTTTACCTCAGCGGTTTTTTAAAGCCTAAAATTCATTGAATGAATATTTGGTGGCCTCCCTTCCTTTCAAAGCAGTCGCTGTTATAAAAGTTTCGTTAATATACGTACTTTTTAAACATAATAACTTTCCTCCGCAGGCCCGTGATGAGAAATTTCGCGAATCAATTTCCGTGTAAATTTTTCTTCCAAGTGCTTTTTTAAAGGCTCTTTATTCATCAAATGAAAATTTGTTCCTTTCTTTACCTTTCAAAACGGTCGTTTTTGAGAAAATGGTATCATTTATACGTATTTCTTGCAAGCATAAGGTTTTCTAGCCACGACCCGGGATTAGAAATTTCGTGATTCAAGCGACTCGTTTAATTGTTCCCCCGAGGGTTTTTAATAAAGACTGTTAGTTTTAATTGTAAATTTGTGTTACTCTTTTCATTTCCAAACGGCAGTTATTGGGAAAACTTCTGTATTCAAAGGTATTTCTTGCAAACATAAAATTTTTCATCCGCAGTACCGGGATGAGAAATTTTGTGATTGAATTGTGGCGTTTAGTTTTTACCTCAGCGGTTTTTTAAATCTTAAAATTCATTGAATGAATATTTGGTTGCCTCCCTTGCTGTTAAAGCAGTCGCTGTTATAAAAGTTTCGTTAATATACGTACTTTTTAAACATATTAATTTTCCTCCGCAGTCCCGGGATGAGAAATTTCGTGAATCAATTTTCGTGTAAGTTTTTCTTCCAAATATTTTTCTAAAAGCTTTTCATTCATCAAATGAAAATTTGTTTTTTCTTTACCATTCAAAACGGTCGTTTTTGAGAAAATGGTATCATTTATACGTATTTCTTGCAAGCATAACGTTTTCCAGCCGCAGTCCTGGGATGAGAAATTTCGTGATTCAAGCGACTCGTTTCGTTGTTCCCCCGAGGGTTTTTTTGAAAGCCTATTAGTTTTAATTGTAAATTTGTGTGACTCTTTTCACTTCCAAACGCTAGTTATTGAGAAAATTTTCGTATTCATACGTATTTTTTGCAAACAAAATTTTCATCCGCAGTACTGGGATGAGAAATTTTGTGATTTTATTGTTGCGTTTAGTTTTTACCTCAGCGGTTTTTTAAAGCTTAAAATTCATTGAATGAATATTTGGTTGCCTCCCTTCCTTTCAAAGCAGTCGCTGTTATAAAAGTTTCGTTAATATACGTACTTTTTAAACATAATAATTTTCCTCCGCGGGCCCGCGATGAGTAATTTCGCGAATCAATTTCCGTGTAAGTTTTTCTTCCAAGTACTTTTCTAAAAGCTTTTCATTCATCAAATGAAAATTTGTTCTTTCTTTACCATTCAAAACGGTCGTTTTTGAGAAAATGGTATCATTTATACGTATTTCTTGCAAGCATAACGTTTTCTAGCCGCAGTCCCGGGAATAGAAATTTCGTGATTCAAGCGACTCGTTTAGTTGTTCCCCCGAGGGTTTTTTTGAAAGCCTGTTAGTTTTAATTGTAAATTTGTGTGACTCTTTTTATTTCCCAACGGCAGTTATTGAGAAAATTTTCGTATTCATACGTTTTTCTTGCAAACTAAATTTTTCATCCGCAGTACCGGGATGAGAAATTTTGTGATTCAATTGTGGCGTTTAGTTTTTACCTCAGCGGTTTTTTAAAGCTTAAAATTCATTGAATAAATATTTTGTGGCCACTCTTCCTTTAATGGCAGTCGCTGTTATAAAAGTTTCGTTAATATACTTATTTTTTAAACATAATAATTTTCCTCCGCAGTCCCGGGATGAAAAATTTCGCGAATCAATTCTTGTCTAAATTTTTCTTCCAAGTGCTTTTATAAAAGCTTTTCATTTATCAAAAGAAAATTTGTTCTTTCTTTACCATTCAAAACGGTCGTTTTTGAGAAAATGGTATCATTTATACGTATTTCTTGCAAGCATAACGTTTTCTCGCTGAAGTCCCGCGATGAGAAATTTCGTGATTCAAGCGACTCGTTTGGTTGTTCCAACGAGGGTTTTTTGAAAGCCTGTTAGTTTTAATTGTAAATTTGTTTCACTCCTTTCATATGCAAAAGGCAGTTATTGAGAAAATTTCCGTATTCAAACGTATTTCTTGCAAACATAAAATTTTTCATCCGCAGTACCGGGATGAGAAATTTTGCGATTCAATTGTTGCGTTTAGTTTTTCCTCAGCGGTTTTTTAAAGCTTAAAATTAATTGAATGAATATTTGGTCGCCTCTCTTTCTTTCAAAGCAGCCGCTGTTATAAAAGTTTCGTTAATATACATATTTGTTAAACATAATAATTTTCCTCCGCAGATTCGGGATGAGAAATTTCGCGAATGAATTGTCGTGTAAGTTTTTCTACCAAGTGCTTTTTTAAAAGCTCTTCATTCATCAAATGAAAATTTGTTCCTTTCTTAAACTTTCAAAACGGTCGTTTTTGAGAAAATGGTATCATTTATACGAATTTCTTGCAAGCATAATGTTTTCCAGCCGCAGTCCCGGGATTAAAAATTTCGTGATTAAGGCGACTCTTTTAGTTGTTCCCCCGAAGGTTTTTTTGAAAGCCTGTAAGTTTTTATTGTAAATTTGTTTGACACTTTTCATTTCCAAACGGCAGTTAATAAGAAAATTTTCGTGTTTAAACGTATTTCTTGCAAACATAAAATTTTTCATCCGCAGTACCGGGATGAGAAATTTTGTGATTCAATTGTGGCGTTTAGTTTTTACCTCAGCGGTTTTTTAAAGGTTAAAATTCATTGAATGAATATTTGGTCGCCTCTCTTCCTTTAAAAGCAGTCGCTGTTATGAAAGTTTCGTTAATATACTTATTTTTTAAACATAATAATTTTCCTCCGCAGTCCCGGGATGAGAAATTTCGTGATTCAAGCGACTCGTTTAGTTGTTCCCCCGAGGGTTTTTTAGAGAGACTGTTAGTTTTAATTGTAAATATGTGTGACTTTTCATTTCCAAACGGCAGTAATTGGGAAAACTTTCGTATTCAAACGTATTTCTGGCAAACATAAAATTTTTCATCCGCAGTACTGGGATGAGAAATTTTGTGATTCAATTGTGGCGTTTAGTTTTTACCTCAGCGGTTTTTTAAAGCTTAAAATTCATTGAATGAATATTTGGTTGCCTCCCTTCCTTTTAAAGCAGTCGCTGTTATGAAAGTTTCGTTAATATACGTACTTTTTAAACATAATAATTTTCCTGCGCAGTCCCGGGATGAGAAATTTCGTGAATCAATTTTCGTGTAAGTTTTTCTTCCAAGTGCTTTTCTAAAAGCTTTTCATTCATCAAATGAAAATTTGTTCTTTCTTTACCATTCAAAACGGTCGTATTTGAGATAATGGTATCATTTATACGTACTTCTTGCAAACATAACGTTTTCTAGCCGCAGTCCCGGGATAAGAAATTTCGTGATTCAAGCGACTCGTTAAGTTGTTCCCCCGAGGGTTTTTTTGAAAGCCTTTTTGTTTTAATTGTAAATTTGTGTTTTCCTTTTATTTCCAAACGGCAGTTATGGAGAAAATTTTCGTATTCATACGTATTTCTTGTAAATATAAAATTTTTTATCCGCTGTACCGGGATGAGAAATTTTGTGATTTAATTCTGGCGTTTAGTTTTTACCTCAGCGGTTTTTTAAAGCTTAAAATTCATTGAATGAATATTTGGTTGCCTCTCTTCATTTCAATGCAGTTGCTGTTTTAAAAGTTTTGTTAATATACGTACTTTTATAACATAATAATTTTCCTCCGCAGTCCCGGGATGAGTAATTTCGCGAATCAATTTTCGTGTAAGTTTTTCTTCCAAGTGCTTTTTTAAAAGTTTTTCATTCATCAAATTAAAATATGTTCTTTCTTTACCATTCAAAACGGTCGTTTTTGAGAAAATGGTATCATTTTTACGTATTTCTTGCAAGCATAACGTTCTCCAGCCGCAGTCCCGGGATGAGAAATTTCGTGATTAGGGTCACTGGTGTAGTTGTTCCCCCGAGGGTTTTTTTAAAAGCCTGTTTGTTTTAATTGTAAATTTGTTTGAATCTTTTCATTTCCAAACGGCAGTTATTGAGAAAATTTTCGTATTAAAACGTATTTCTCGCAAACATAAAATTTTTCATCCGCAGTACCGGGATGAGAAATTTTGTGATTCAAATGAGGCGTTTAGATTTTACGTCAGCTGTTTTTTAAAGCTTTAACTTTATTGAATGAATATTTGGTCGCCTCTCTTCCTTTAACGGCAGTCGCTGTTATGAAAGTTTCGTTAATATACTTATTTTTTAAACATAATAATTTTCCTCCACAGTCCCGGGATGAAAAATTTCGCGAATCAATTGTTCTCTAAATTTTTCTTCCAAGTGCTTTTTTAAAAGTTTTTCATTCATCAAATTAAAATATGTTCTTTCTTTACCATTCAAAACGGTCGTTTTTGAGAAAATGGTATCATTTTTACGTATTTCTTGCAAGCATAACGTTTTCCAGCCGCAGTCCCGGGATGAGAAATTTCATGATTCAAGCGACTCATTTCGTTGTTCCCCCGAGGGTTTTTTTGAAAGCCTGTTAGTTTTAATTGTAAATTTGTGTGACTCTTTTCCGTTCCAAACGGCAGTTATTGAGAAAATTTTCGTATTCATACGTATTTCTTGCAAACATAATTTTTCATCCGCAGTACCGGGTTGAGAAATTTTGTGATTTAATTGTTGCGTTTAGTTATTTTCTCAGCGGTTTTTTAAAGCTTAAAATTCATTGATTGAATATTTTGTTGCCTCCCTTCCTTTCAAAGCCTTACCTGTTATAAAAGTTTCGTTAATATACGTACTTATTAAACATAATAATATTCCTCCGAAAGTTCGGGATAAGAAATTTCGCGAATCAATTGTCGTGTAAGTTTTTCTAACAAGTGCTTTTTAAAAAGCTCTTCATTTATCAAATGAAAATTTGTTCCTTTCTTTACCTTTCAAAATCGTCGTTTTTTAGAAAATGGTATCATTTATACGTATTTCTTGCAAGCATAACGTTTTCTAGCCGCAGTCCCGGATTGGAAATTTCGTGATTCAAGCGACTCGTTTAGTTGTTCTCCCGAGGGTTCTCTTGAAAGCCTGTTAGTTTAAATTGTAAATTTGTGTGACTCTTTTCATTTCCAAACGCTAGTTATTGCGAAAATTTTCGTATTCATACGTATTTCTTGCAAACAAAATTTTCATCCGCAGTACTGGGATGAGAAATTTTGTGATTTTATCGTTGCGTTTAGTTTTTACCTCAGCGGTTTTTTAAAGCTTAAAATTCATTGAATTAATATTTGGTTGCCTCCCTTCCTTTCAAAGCAGTCGCTGTTATAAAGGTTTCGTTAATATACGTATTTTTAAACGTAATAATTTTCCTCCGCTGGCCCGCGATGAGTAATTTCGCGAATCAATTTCCGTGTAAGTTTTTCTTCCCACTTATTTTTCTAAAAGCTTTTTATTTATCAAATGAAAATTTGTTCTTTCTTTACCATTCAAAACGGTCGTTTTTGAGAAAATGGTATCATTTATACGAATTTCTTGCAAGCATAATGTTTTTCAGCCGCAGTCCCGGGATTAGAAATTTCGTCATTAAAGCGACTCTTTTAGTTGTTCCCCCGAAGGTTTTTTGAAAGCCTGTAAGTTTTAATTGTAAATTTGTTTGACACTTTTCATTTCCAAACGGCAGTTATTAAGAAAATTTTCGTGTTTAAACGTATTTCTTGCAAACATAAAATTTTTCATCCGCAGTACCGGGATGAGAAATTTTGTGTTTCAATTGTGGCGTTTAGTTTTTACCTCAGCGGTTTTTTAAAGCTTAAAATTCATTGAATAAATATTTTGTGGCCACTCTTCCTTTAAAGGCAGTCGCTGTTATAAAAGTTTCGTTAATATACTTATTTTTTAAACATAATAATTTTCCTCCGCAGTCCCGGGATGAAAAATTTCGCGAATCAATTCTTGTCTAAATTTTTCTTCCAAGTGCTTTTGTAAAAGCTTTTCATTCATCAAAAGAAAATTTGTTCTTTCTTTACCATTCAAAACGGTCGTTTTTGAGAAAATGGTATCATTTATACGTATTTCTTGCAAGCATAACGTTTTCCAGCCGCAGTCCCGGGATGAGAAATTTCGTGATTCAAGCGACTCGTTTGGTTGTTCCAACGAGGGTTTTTTTGAAAGCCTGTTAGTTTTAATTGTAAATTTGTTTCACTCCTTTCATATGCAAAAGGCAGTTATTGAGAAAATTTCCGTATTCAAACGTATTTCTTGCAAACATAAAATTTTTCATCCGCAGTACCGGGATGAGAAATTTTGCGATTCAATTGTTGCGTTTAGTTTTTCCTCAGCGGTTTTTTAAAGATTAAAATTAATTGAATGAATATTTGGTCGCCTCTCTTTCTTTCAAAGCAGCCGCTGTTATAAAAGTTTCGTTAATATACGTATTTGTTAAACATAATAATTTTCCTCCGCAGATTCGGGATGAGAAATTTCGCGAATGAATTGTCGTGTAAGTTTTTCTACCAAGTGCTTTTTTAAAAGCTCTTCATTCATCAAATGAAAATTTGTTCCTTTCTTAACCTTTCAAAACGGTCGTTTTTGAGAAAATGGTATCATTTATACGAATTTCTTGCAAGCATTATGTTTTCCAGCCGCAGTCCCGGGATTAGAAATTTCGTGATTAAAGCGACTCTTTTAGTTGTTCCCCCGAAGGTTTTTTTGAAAGCCTGTAAGTTTTAATTGTAAATTTGTTTGACACTTTTCATTTCCAAACGGCAGTTATTAAGAAAATTTTCGTGTTTAAACGTATTTCTTGCAAACATAAAATTTTTCATCCGCAGTACCGTGATGAGAAATTTTGTGATTCAATTGTGGCGTTTAGTTTTTACCTCAGCGGTTTTTTAAAGCTTAAAATTCATTGAATGAATATTTGGTCGCCTCTCTTCCTTTAAAGGCAGTCGGTATTATGAAAGTTTCGTTAATATACTTATTTTTTAAACATATAATTTTCCTCCGCAGTCCCGGGATGAAAAATTTCGCAAATCATTTTTCGTGTTTTTCTTCCAAGTGCTTTTTTAAAAGCTTTTCATTCATCAAATGAAAATTTGTTCTTTCTTTACTATTCAAAACGGTCCTTTTTGAGATAATGGTATCATTTATACGTATTTCTTGCAAGCATAACGTTTTCCAGCCGCAGTCCCGGGATGAGAAATTTCGTGATTCAAGCGACTCGTTTTGTTGTTCCCCCGAGGGTTTTTTTGAAAGCCCTTTAGTTTTTATTGTAAATTTGTGTGACTCTTTTCACTTCCAAACGGCAGTGTTTGAGAAAAGTTTCGTATTCATACGTATATCTGGCAAAAAAAATTTTTATCCGCAGTACCGGGATGAGAAATTTTGTGATCTAATTGATGCGTTTAGTTTTTACCTCAGCGGTTTTTTAAAGCCTAAAATTCATTGAATGAATATTTGGTGGCCTCCCTTCCTTTCAAAGCAGTCGCTGTTATAAAAGTTTCGTTAATATACGTACTTTTTAAACATAATAACTTTCCTCCGCAGGCCCGTGATGAGAAATTTCGCGAATCAATTTCCGTGTAAATTTTTCTTCCAAGTGCTTTTTTAAAGGCTCTATATTCATCAAATGAAAATTTGTTCCTTTCTTTACCTTTCAAAACGGTCGTTTTTGAGAAAATGGTATCATTTATACGTATTTCTTGCAAGCATATGGTTTTCTAGCCACGACCCGGGATTAGAAATTTCGTGATTCAAGCGACTCGTTTAATTGTTCCGTCGAGGGTTTTTAATAAAGACTGTTAGTTTTAATTGTAAATTAGTGTTACTCTTTTCATTTCCAAACGGGAGTTATTGGGAAAACTTTCGTATTCAAAGGTATTTCTTGCAAACATAAAATTTTTCATCCGCAGTACCGTGAAAAGAAATTTTGTGATTGAATTGTGGCGTTTAGTTTTTACCTCAGGGGTTTTTTAAATCTTAAAATTCATTGAATGAATATTTGGTTGCCTCCCTTCCTTTCAAAGCGGTCGCTGTTATAAAAGTTTCGTTAATATACGTACTTTTTAAACGTAATAATTTTCCTCCGCTGGCCCGCGATGAGTAATTTCGCGAATCAATTTCCGTGTAAGTTTTTCTTCCAAGTGCTTTTATAAAAGCTTTTCATTCTTCAAAAGAAAATTTGTTCTTTCTTTACCATTCAAAACGGTCCTTTTTGAGAAAATGGTATCATTTATACGTATTTTTTGCAAGCATAAAGTTTTCCAGCCGCAGACCCGGGATGAATAATTTCGTGATTCAAGCGACTCGTTTAGTTGTTCCCCCGAGGGTTTTTTTGAAAGCCTTTTTGTTTTAATTGTAAATTTGTGTTTTCCTTTTATTTCCAAACGGCAGTTATTGAGAAAATTTTCGTATTCATACGTATTTCTTGTAAATATAAAATTTTTCATCCGCAGTACTGGGATGAGAAATTTTGTGATTTAATTGTGGCGTTTAGTTTTTACCTCAGCGGTTTTTTAAAGCTTAAAATTCATTGAATGAATATTTGGTTGCCTCTCTTCATTTCAAAGCAGTCGCTGTTTTAAAAGTTTCGTTAATATACGTACTTTTTAAACATAATAACTTTCCTCCGCAGTCCCGGGATGAGTAATTTCGCGAATCAATTTTCGTGTAAGTTTATCTTCCAAGTGCTTTTTTAAAGGCTCTTTATTCATGAAATGAAAATTTGTTCTTTTCTTTAACCTTCAAAACGGTCGTTTTTGAGAATATGGTATCATTTATACGTATTTCATGCAAGCATAACGTTTTCCAGCCGCTGTCCCGGGATGTGAAATTTCGTGATTAGGGTCACTGGTGTAGTTGTTCCCCCGAGGGTTTTTTTAAAAGCCTGTTTGTTTTAATTGTAAATTTGTTTGAATCTTTTCATTTCCAAACGGCAGTTATTGAGAAAATTTTCGTATTCAAACGTATTTCTTGCAAACATAAAATTTTTCATCCGCAGTACCGGGATGAGAAATTTTGTGATTCAATTGCGGCGTTTAGATTTTACGTCAGCTGTTTTTTAAAGCTTAAACTTTATTGAATGAATATTTGGTGCCTCTCTTCCTTTCAAAGCAGTACCTGTTATATAAAGTTTCGTTAATATACGTATTTTTTAAACATAATAATTTTCCTTCCCCGTCCCGGGATTAGAAATTTCGCGAATCAATTGTCGTGTAAGTTTTTCTTCCAAGTGCTTTTTTAAAAACTCTTCATTCATCTCATGAAAATTTGTTCCTTTCTTTGCATTTCGAAACGGTCGTTTTTTGAAAATGGTATCATTTATACGTAATTCTTGCAAGCATAACGTTTTCCAGCCGCAGTCCCTGGATTAGAAATTTCGTGATTAAAGCGACTCTTCTAGTTGTTCCCCCGAAGGTTTTTTTTGAAAGCCTGTTAGTTTTAATTGTAAATTTGTTTGACTCTTTTCATTTCCAAACGGCAGTTATTAAGAAAATTTTCGTATTTAAACGTATTTCCTGCAAACATAAAATTTTTCATCCGCAGCACCGGGATGAGAAATTTTGTGATTCAATTGTGGCGTTTAGTTTTTACCTCAGCGGTTTCTTAAAGCTTAAAATTCATTGAATGAATATTTGGTCGCCTCTCTTCCTTTAACGGCAGTCGCTGTTATGAAAGTTTCGTTAATATACTTATTTTTTAAACATAATAATTTTCCTCCACAGTCCCGGGATGAAAAATTTCGCGAATCAATTGTTCTCTAAATTTTTCTTCCAAGTGCTTTTTTAAAAGTTTTTCATTCATCAAATTAAAATATGTTCTTTCTTTACCATTCAAAACGGTCGTTTTTGAGAAAATGGTATCATTTTTACGTATTTCTTGCAAGCATAACGTTTTCCAGCCGCAGTCCCGGGATGGGAAATTTCGTGATTCAAGCGACTCATTTCGTTGTTCCCCCGAGGGTTTTTTTGAAAGCCTGTTAGTTTTAATTGTAAATTAGTGTGACTCTTTTCCGTTCCAAACGGCAGTTATTGAGAAAATTTTCGTATTCATACGTATTTCTTGCAAACAAAATTTTTCATCCGCAGTACCGGGTTGAGAAATTTTGTGATTTAATTGTTGCGTTTAGTTTTTTTCTCAGCTGTTTTTTAAAGCTTAAAATTCATTGATTGAATATTTTGTTGCCTCCCTTCCTTTCAAAGCCTTACCTGTTATAAAAGTTTCGTTAATATACGAACTTATTAAACATAATAATATTCCTCCGAAAGTTCGGGATAAGAAATTTCGCGAATCAATTGTCGTGTAAGTTTTTTTACCAAGTGCTTTTTAAAAAGCTCTTCATTTATCAAATGAAAATTTGTTCCTTTCTATACCTTTCAAAATCGTCGTTTTTTAGAAAATGGTATCATTTATACGTATTTCTTGCAAGCATAACGTTTTCTAGCCGCAGTCCCGGATTGGAAATTTCGTGATTCAAGCGACTCGTTTAGTTGTTCCCCCGAGGGTTCTCTTGAAAGCCTGTTAGTTTAAATTGTAAATTTGTGTGACTCTTTTCATTTCCAAACGGCAGTTATTGAGAAAATTTTCGTATTCATACGTATTTCTTGCAAACAAAATTTTTCATCCGCAGTACCGGGATAAGAAATTTTGTGATTCAATTGTGGCGTTTAGTTTTTACCTCAGCGGTTTTTTAAAGCTTAAAATTCATTGAATGAATATTTGGTCGCCTCTCTTCCTTTAAAGGCAGTCGCTGTTATGAAAGTTTTGTTAATATACTTATTTTTTTAACATAATAATTTTCCTCCGCAGTCCAGGGATGAAAAATTTCGCGAATCAATTGTTCTCTAAATTTTTCTTCGAAGTGCTTTTTAAAAAGCTCTTCATTCATCAAATGAAAATTTGTTCCTTTCTTTACCTTTCAAAATCGTCGTTTTTTAGAAAATGGTATCATTTACACGTATTTCTTGCAAGCATAACGTTTTCTAGCCGCAGTCCCGGGATTAGAAATTTCGTGATTCAAGCGACTCGTTTAGTTGTTCCCCCGAGGGTTTTCTTGAAAGCCTGTTAGTTTTAATTGTAAATTTGTGTGACTCTTTTCATTTCCAAACGGCAGTTATTGAGAAAATTTTCGTATTCATACGTATTTCTTGCAAACAAAATTTTTCATCCGCAGTACCGGGATAAGAAATGTTGTGATTCAATTGTGGCGTTTAGTTTTTACCTCAGCGGTTTTTTAAAGCTTAAAATTCATTGAATGAATATTTGGTTGCCTCCCTTCCTTTTAAAGCAGTCGCTGTTATGAAAGTTTCGTTAATATACGTACTTCTTAAACATAATAATTTTCCTCCGCAGTCCCGGGATGAGAAATTTCGTGAATCAATTTTCGTGTAAGTCTTTCTTCCAAGTGCTTTTCTAAAAGCTTTTCATTCATCAAATGAAAATTTGTTATTTCTTTAACATTCAAAACGGTCGTTTTTGAGAAAATGGTATCATGTATACGTATTTCTTGCAAGCATAACGTTTTCCAGCCGCAGTCCCGGGATGAGAAATTTCGTGATTCAAGCGACTCGTTTAGTTGTTCCCCCGAGGGTTTTTTAGAAAAACGCTTAGTTTTAATTGTAAATATGTGTGACTCTTTTCATTTCCAAACGGCAGTTATTGGGAAAACTTTCGTATTCAAACGTATTTCTGGCATACATAAAATTTTTCATCCGCAGTACCGGGATGAGAAATTTTGTGATTCAATTGTGGCGTTTAGTTTTTACCTCAGCGGCTTTTTAAAGCTTAAAATTCATTGAATGAATATTTGGTTGCCTCCCTTCCTTTTAAAGCAATCGCTGTTATGAAAGTTTCGTTGATATACGTACTTTTTAAACATAATAATTTTCCTCCGCAGTCCCGGGATGAGAAATTTCGTGAATCAATTTTCGTGTAAGTTTTTCTTCCAAGTGCTTTTCTAAATGCTTTTCATTCATCAAATGAAAATTTGTTCTTTCTTTACCATTCAAAACGGTCGTATTTGAGAAAATGGTATCATTTATACGTACTTCTTGCAAGCATAACGTTTTCTAGCCGCAGTCCCGGGATAAGAAATTTCGTGATTCAAGCGACTCGTTTAGTTGTTCCCCTGAGGGTTTTTTTGAAAGCCTTTTTGTTTTAATTGTTAATTTGTGTTTTCCTATTATTTCCAAACGGCAGTTATTGAGAAAATTTTCGTATTCATACGTATTTCTTGTAAATATAAAATTTTTCATCCGCAGTACCGGGATGAGAAATTTTGTGATTTAATTGTGGCGTTTAGTTTTTACCTCAGCGGTTTTTTAAAGCTTAAAATTCATTGAATGAATATTTGGTTGACTCTCTTCATTTCAAAGCAGTCGCTGTTTTAAAAGTTTCGTTAATATACGTACTTTTTAAACATCATAATTTTCCTCCGCAGTCCCGGGATGAGTAATTTCGCGAATCAATTTTCGTGTAAGTTTTTCTTCCAAGTGCTTTTTTAAAGGCTCTTTATTCATGAAATGAAAATTTGTTCTTTTCTTTAACCTTCAAAACGGTCGTTTTTGAGAATATGGTATCATTTATACGTATTTCTTGCAAGCATAACGTTTTCCAGCCGCTGTCCCGGGATGTGAAATTTCGTGATTAGGTTCACTGGTGTAGTTGTTCCCCCGAGGGTTTTTTTAAAAGCCTGTTTGTTTTAATTGTAAATTTGTTTGAATCTTTTCATTTCCAAACGGCAGTTATTGAGAAAATTTTCGTATTCAAACGTTTTTCTTGCAAACAAAATTTTTCATCCGCAGTACCGGGATGAGAAATTTTGTGATTCAATTGAGGCGTTTAGATTTTACGTCAGCTGTTTTTTAAAGCTTTAAATTTATTGAATGAATATTTGGTCGCCTCTCTTCCTTTCAAAGCAGTACCTGTTATAAAAGTTTCGTTAATATACGTATTTTTTAAACATAATAATTTTCCTCCCCCGTCCCGGGATTAGAAATTTCGCGAATCAATTGTCGTGTAAGTTTTTCTTCCAAGTGCTTTTTTAAAAACTCTTCATTCATCAAATGAAAATTTGTTCCTTTCTTTACCTTTCGAAACGGTCGTTTTTTTGAAAATGGTATCATTTATACGTATTTCTTGCAAGCCTAACGTTTTCCAGCCGCAGTCCCGGGATGAGAAATTTCGTGATTCAAGCGACTCGTTTAGTTGTTCCCCCGAGGGTTTTTTATAAAGACTGCTAGTTTTAATTGTAAAATTGTGTTACTCTTCTCATTTCCAAACCGCAGTTATTGGGAAAACGTTCGTATTCAAACGTATTTCTTGCAAACATAAAATTTTTCATCCGCAGTACCGGGATGAGAAATTTTGTGATTGAATTGTGGCGTTTAGTTTTTACCTCAGCGGTTTTTTAAAGCTTAAAATTCATTGAATGAATATTTGGTCGCCTCTCTTCCTTTAAAGGCAGTCGCTGTTATGAAAGTTTCGTTAATATACTTATTTTTTAAACATAATAATTTTCCTCCACAGTCCCGGGATGAAAAATTTCGCGAATCAATTGTTCTCTAAATTTTTCTTTCAAGGGCTTTTTTAAAAGTTTTTCATTCATCAATTGAAAATTTGGTCTTTCTTTACCATTCAAAACGGTCGTTTTTGAGAAAATGGTATCATTTATACGTATTTCTTGCAAGCATTACGTTTTCTAGCCGCAGTCCCGGATTGGAAATTTCGTGATTCAAGCGACTCGTTTAGTTGTTCCCCCGAGGGTTTTCTTGAAACCCTGTTAGTTTTAATTATAAATTTGTGTGACTCTTTTCATTTCCAAACGGCAGTTATTGAGAAAATTTTCGTATTCATACGTATTTCTTGCAAACAAAATTTTTCATCCGCAGTACCGGGATAAGAAATTTTGTGATTCAATTGTGGCGTTTAGTTTTTACCTCAGCGATTTTTTAAAGCTTAAAATTCATTGAATGAATATTTTGTCGCCTTTCTTCCTTCAAAGGCAGTCGCTGTTATAAAAGTTTCGTTAATATTCTTATTTTTTAAACATAATAATTTTCCTCCGCCGTCCCGGGATGAAAAATTTCGCGAATCAATTCTTGTCTAAATTTTTCTTCCAAGTGCTTTTTTAAAAGCTTTTCATTTATCAAATGAAAATTTGTTTTTTCTTTACCATCAAAACGGTCGTTTTTGAGAAAATGGTATCATTTATACGTATTTCTTGCAAGCATAACGTTTTCCAGCCGCAGTCCCGTGATGAGAAATTTCGTGATTCAAGCGAATCGTTTAGTTGTTCCCCCGAGGGTTTTTTAGAAAGACTGTTAGTTTTAATTGTAAATATGTGTGACTCTTTTCCTTTCCAAACGGCAGTTATTGGGAAAACTTTCGTATTCAAACGTATTTCTAGCAAACATAAAATTTTTCATCCGCAGTACCAGGATGAGAAATTTGGTGATTCAATTGTGTCGTTTAGTTTTTACCTCAGCGGTTTTTTAAAGCTTAAAATTCATTGAATGAATATTTGGTTGCCTCCCTTCCTTTTAAAGCAGTCGCTGTTATGAAAGTTTCGTTAATACACGTACTTTATAAACATAATAATTTTCCTCCGCAGTCCCGGAATGAGAAATTTCGTGAATCAATTTTCGCGTAGGTTTTTCTTCCAAGTGCTTTTCTAAAAGCTTTTCATTCATCAAATGAAAATTCTATCTTTCTTTACCATTCAAAAATGGTCGTATTTGAGAAAATGGTATCATTTATACGTACTTCTTGCAAGCATAACATTTTCTAGCCGCAGTCCCGGGATAAGAAATTTCGTGATTCAAGCGACTCGTTTAGTTGTTCCCCCGAGGGTTTTTTTGAAAGCCTTTTAGTTTTAATTGTAAATTTGTGTGACTCTTTTCATTTCCAAACGGCAGTTATTGGGAAAACTTTCGTATTCAAACGTATATCTGGCAAACAAAATTTTTCATCCGCAGTACCGGGATGAGAAATTTTGTGATTTAATTGTGGCGTTTAGTTTTTACCTCAGCGGTTTTTTAAAGTTAAAAATTCATTGAATGAATATTTGGTTTCCTCTCTTCATTTCAAAGCAGTCGCTTTTTTAAAAGTTTCGTTAATATACGTACTTTTTAATCATGATGATTTTCCTCCGCAGTCCCGGGATGAGTAATTTCACGAATCAATTTTCGTATAAGTTTTTCTTCCAAGTGCTTTTTTAAAGGCTCTTTATTCATCAAATGAAAATTTGTTCCTTTCTTTACCTTTCAAAACGGTCGTTTTTGAGAAAATGGTATCATTTATACGTATTTCTTGCAAACAAAATTTTTCATCCGCAGTACCGGGATGAGAAATTTTGTGATTCAATTGTGGCGTTTAGTTTTTTGCCTCAGCGGTTTTTTAAAGCTTAAAATTCATTGAATGAATATTTAGTCGCCTCTCTTTCTTTCAAAGCAGTCGCTGTTATAAAAGTTTCTTTAATATACGTATTTTTTAAACATAATAATTTTCCTCCGCAGTCCCGGGATGAGAAATTTCAAAAATGAATTGTCGTGTAAGTTTTTCTTCAAAGTACTTTTTTAAAAGCTCTTCATTCATCATATGAAAATTTGTTCTTTTCTTTAACTTTCAAAACGGTCGTTTTTGAGAATATGGTATCATTTATACGTATTTCTTGCAAGCATAAAGTTTTCCAGCCGCAGTCCCGGGATGAGAAATTTCGTGATTCAAGCGACTCGTTTCGTTGTTCCCCCGAGGTTTTTTTTGAAAGCTTGTCAGTTTTAATTTTAAATTTGTTTGACTCTTTTCACTTCCAAACGGCAGTTATTGAGAAAAGTTTCGTATTCATACGTATTTCTTTCAAACAAAATTTTTCATCCGCAGTACCGGGATTAGAAATTTTGTGATTTAATTGTTGCGTTTAGTTTTTACCTCAGCGGTTTTTTAAAGCTTAAAATTCATTGAATGAATATTTTGTTGCCTCCCTTCCTTTCAAAGCATAAGCTGTTATAAAAGTTTCGTTAATATACGTACTTATTATACATAATAATTTTCCTCCGCAGTCCCGGGATGAGAAATTTCGCGAATCAATTTCCGTGTAAGTTTTTCTTCCAAGTGCTTTTTTAAAGGCTCTTTATTCATCAAATGAAAATTTGTTCCTTTCTTTACCTTTCAAAATCGTCGTTTTTGAGAAAATGGTATCATTTATACGTATTTCTTGCAAGCATAACGTTTTCAAGCCGCAGTCCCGGGATGAGAAATTTCGTGATTCAAGCGAATCGTTAAGTTGTTCCCCCGAGGGTTTTTTTGAAAGACTGTTAGTTTTAATTATAAATTTGTGTTACTCTTTTCATTTCCAAACGGAAGTTATTGGGAAAATTTTCGTATTCAAACGTATTTCTTGCAAACATAAAATTTTTCATCCGCAGTACCGGGATGAGAAATTTTGTGATTCAATTGTGGCGTTTAGTTTTTACCTCAGCGGTTATTTAAAGCATAAAATTCATTGAATGAATATTTCGTCGCCTCTCTTTCTTTCAAAGCAGTCGCTGTTATAAAAGTTTCGTTAATATACGTGTTTTTTAAACATAATATTTTTCCACCCCAGTCCCGGAATGAGAAATTTCGCGAATCAATATGCGTGTAAGTTTTTCTTCCAAGTGCTTTTTTAAAAACTCTTCATTCATCAAATGAAAATTTGTTACTTTCTTTACCTTTCAAAACGGTCGTTTTTTTGAAAATGGTATCATATATACGTATTTCTTGCAAGCATAACGTTTCCCAGCCGCAGTCCCGGGTTGAGAAATTTTGTGATTCAAGCGACTCGTATGGTATTACCACGAGGGTTTTTTTGAAAGCCTGTTAGTTTTAATTGTAAGTTTTTGTGACTCTTTTCATTTCCAAACGGCGGTTATTGAGAAAATTTTCGTATTCATACGTATTTATTGTAAACATAAAATTTTTCATCCGCAGTACCGGGATGAGAAATTTTGTGATTTAATTGTGGCGTTTAGTTTTTACCTCAGTGGTTTTTTAAAGCTTAAAATCCATTGAATGAATATTTGGTTGCCTCCCTTCATTTCAAAGCAGTCGCTGTAATAAAAGTTTCGTTAAAATACGTATCTTTTAAACATAATAATTTTCCTCCGCAGTCCCGGGATGAGTAATTTCGCGAATCAAAATTCGTGTAAGTTTTTCTTCCTAGTGCTTTTTGAAAGGCTCTTTATTAATCAAATGAAAATTTGTACTTTCTTTACCATTCAAAACGGTCGTATTTAAGAAAATGGTATGATTTATACGTGTTTCTTGCAAGCATAACGTTTTCTAGCCGCAGTCCCGGGATAAGAAATTTCGTGATTCAACCGACTCGTTTAGTTGTTCCCCCGAGGGTTTTTTTGAAAGCCTTTTAGTTTTAATTATAAATTTGTGTTTTCCTTTTATTTCCCAACGGCAGTTATCGAGAAAATTTTCGTATTCACACGTATTTCTTGTAAATATAAAATTTTTCATCCGCAGTACCGGGATGAGAATTTTTGTGATTCAATTGAGGCGTTTAGATTTTACGTCAGCTGTTTTTTAAAGCTTTACCTTATTGAATGAATATTTGGTCGCCTCTCTTCCTTTCAAAGCAGTACCTGTACTAAAAATTTCGTTAATATACGTATTTTTTAAACATAATAATTTTCCTCCCCCGTCCCGGGATGAGAAATTTCGCGAATCAATTGTCGTGTAAGTTTTTGTTCCAAGTGTTTTTTAAAAACTCTTCATTCATCAAATGAAAATTTGTTCCTTTCTTTACCTTTCGAAACGGTCGTTTTTTTGAAAATGGTATCATTTATACGTATATCTTGCAATCATAACGTTCTCCAGCCGCAGTCCCGGGATTAGAAATTTCGTGATTAAAGCGACTCTTTTAGTTGTTCCCCCGAAGGTTTTTTTGAAAGCCTGTTAGTTTTAATTGTAAATTTGTTTGACTCTTTTCATTTCCAAACGGCAGTTATTAAGAAAATTTTCGTATTTAAACGTATTTCCTGCAAACATAAAATTTTTCATCCGCAGTACCGGGATGAGAAACTTTGTGATTCCATTGTGGCGTTTAGTTTTTACCTCAGCGGTTTTTTAAAGCTTAACAATCATTGAATGAATATTTGGTCGCCTCTCTTCCTTTAAAGGCAGTCGATGTTATGAATGTTTCACTAATATACTTATTTTTTAAACATAATAATTTTCCTCCGCAGTCCCGGGATGAAAAAATTCGCGAAATAATTGTTCTCTAAATTTTTCTTCCAAGTGCTTTTTTAAAAGTTTTTCATTCATCAAATGAAAATTTGTTCTTTCTTTACCAATCAAAACGTTCGTTTTTGAGAAAATGGTATCATTTATACGTATTTCTTGCAAGCATAAAGTCTTCCAGCCGCAGTCCCGGGATGAGAAATTTCGTGATTCAAGCGACTCGTTTCGTTGTTCCCCCGAGGTTTTTTTTGAAAGCCTGTCAGTTTTAATTGTAAATTTGTTTGACTCTTTTCACTTCCAAACGGCAGTTATTGAGAAAAGTTTCGTATTCATACGTATTTCTTGCAAACAAAATTTTTCATCCGCAGTACCGGGATGAGAAATTTTGTGATTTAATTGTTGCGTTTAGTTTTTACCTCAGCGGTTTTTTAAAGCTTAAAATTCATTGAATGAATATTTTGTTGCCTCCCTTCCTTTCAAAGCATTAGCTGTTATAAAAGTTTCGTTAATATACGTACTTATTATACATAATAATTTTCCTCCGCAGTCCCGGGATGAGAAATTTCGCGAATCAATTTCCGTGTAAGTTTTTCTTCCAAGTGCTTTTTTAAAGGCTCTTTATTCATCAAATGAAAATTTGTTCCTTTCTTTACCTTTCAAAATCGTCGTTTTTGAGAAAATGGTATCATTTATACGTATTTCTTGCAAGCATAAGGTTTTCCAGCCGCAGTCCCGGGATTAGAAATTTCGTGATTAAAACGACTCTTCTAGGTGTTCCCCCGAAGGTTTTTTTGAAAGCCTGTTAGTTTTAATTGTAAATTTGTTTGACTCTTTTCATTTCCAATAGGCAGTTATTAAGAAAATTTTCGTATTCAAACGTATTTCCTGCAAACATAAAATTTTTCAACCGCAGTACCGGGATGAGAAATTTTGTGATTCAATTGTGGCGTTTAGTTTTTACCTCAGCGGTTTTTTAAAGCTTAAAATTCATTGAATGAATATTTTGTGTCCTCCCTTCCGTTCAAAGCATTAGCTGTTATAAAAGTTTCGTTAATATACGTACTTATTATACATAATAATTTTCCTCCGCAGTCCCGGGATAAGAAATTTCGCGAATCAATTTCCGTGTAAGTTTTTCTTCCAAGTGCTTTTTTAAAGGCTCTTTATTAATCAAATGAAAATTTGTACTTTCTTTACCATTCAAAACGGTCGTATTTAAGAAAATGGTATGATTTATACGTGTTTCTTGCAAGCATAACGTTTTCTACCCGCAGTCCCGGGATAAGAAATTTCGTGATTCAACCGACTCGTTTAGTTGTTCCCCCGAGGGTTTTTTGAAAGCCTTTTAGTTTTAATTATAAATTTGTGTTTTCCTTTTATTTCCCAACGGCAGTTATCGAGAAAATTTTCGTATTCACACGTATTTCTTGTAAATATAAAATTTTTCATCCGCAGTACCGGGATGAGAATTTTTGTGATTCAATTGAGGCGTTTAGATTTTACGTCAGCTGTTTTTTAAAGCTTTACCTTATTGAATGAATATTTGGTCGCCTCTCTTCCTTTCAAAGCAGTACCTGTACTAAAAATTTCGTTAATATACGTATTTTTTAAACATAATAATTTTCCTCCCCCGTCCCGGGATGAGAAATTTCGCGAATCAATTGTCGTGTAAGTTTTTCTTCCAAGTGCTTTTTTAAAAACTCTTCATTCATCAAATGAAAATTTGTTCCTTTCTTTACCTATCGAAACGGTCGTTTTTTTGAAAATGGTATCATTTATACGTATATCTTGCAAGCATAACGTTCTCCAGCCGCAGTCCCGGGATTAGAAATTTCGTGATTAAAGCGACTCTTTTAGTTGTTCCTCCGAAGGTTTTTTTGAAAGCCTGTTAGTTTTAATTGTAAATTTGTTTGACTCTTTTCATTTCCAAACGGCAGTTATTAAGAAAATTTTCGTATTTAAGCGTATTTCCTGCAAACATAAAATTTTTCATCCGCAGTACCGGGATGAGAAACTTTGTGATTCCATTGTGGCGTTTAGTTTTTACCTCAGCGGTTTTTTAAAGCTTAACAATCATTGAATGAATATTTGGTCGCCTCTCTTCCTTTAAAGGCAGTCGATGTTATGAATGTTTCACTAATATACTTATTTTTTAAACATAATACTTTTCCTCCGCAGTCCCGGGATGAAAAAATTCGCGAAATAATTGTTCTCTAAATTTTTCTTCCAAGTGCTTTTTTAAAAGTTTTTCATTCATCAAATGAAAATTTGTTCTTTCTTTACCAATCAAAACGTTCGTTTTTGAGAAAATGGTATCATTTATACGTATTTCTTGCAAGCATAAAGTTTTCCAGCCGCAGTCCCGGGATGAGAAATTTCGTGATTCAAGCGACTCGTTTCGTTGTTCCCCCGAGGTTTTTTTTGAAAGCCTGTCAGTTTTAATTGTAAATTTGTTTGACTCTTTTCACTTCCAAACGGCAGTTATTGAGAAAAGTTTCGTATTCATACGTATTTCTTGCAAACAAAATTTTTCATCCGCAGTACCGGGATGAGAAATTTTGTGATTTAATTGTTGCGTTTAGTTTTTACCTCAGCGGTTTTTTAAAGCTTAAAATTCATTGAATGAATATTTTGTTGCCTCCCTTCCTTTCAAAGCATTAGCTGTTATAAAAGTTTCGTTAATATACGTACTTATTATACATAATAATTTTCCTCCGCAGTCCCGGGATGAGAAATTTCGCGAATCAATTTCCGTGTAAGTTTTTCTTCCAAGTGCTTTTTTAAAGGCTCTTTATTCATCAAATGAAAATTTGTTCCTTTCTTTACCTTTCAAAATCGTCGTTTTTGAGAAAATGGTATCATTTATACGTATTTCTTGCAAGCATAACGTTTTCAAGCCGCAGTCCCGGGATGAGAAATTTCGTGATTCAAGCGAATCGTTAAGTTGTTCCCCCGAGGGTTTTTTTGAAAGACTGTTAGTTTTAATTGTAAATTTGTGTTACTCTTTTCATTTCCAAACGGAAGTTATTGGGAAAACTTTCGTATTCAAACGTATTTCTTGCAAACATAAAATTTTTCATCCGCAGTACCGGGATGAGAAATTTTGTGATTCAATTGTGGCGTTTAGTTTTTACCTCAGCGGTTATTTAAAGCATAAAATTCATTGAATGAATATTTGGTCGCCTCTCTTTCTTTCAAAGCAGTCGCTGTTATAAAAGTTTCGTTAATATACGTGTTTTTTAAACATAATATTTTTCCACCCCAGTCCCGGAATGAGAAATTTCGCGAATCAATTGTCGTGTAAGTTTTTCTTCCAAGTGCTTTTTTAAAAACTCTTCATTCATCAAATGAAAATTTGTTCCTTTCTTTACCTTTCAAAACGGTCGTTTTTTTGAAAATGGTATCATATATACGTATTTCTTGCAAGCATAACGTTTCCCAGCCACAGTCCCGGGTTGAGAAATTTTGTGATTCAAGCGACTCGTATGGTATTACCACGAGGGTTTTTTTGAAAGCCTGTTAGTTTTCATTGTAAATTTTTGTGACTCTTTTCATTTCCAAACGGCGGTTATTGAGAAAATTTTCGTATTCATACGTATTTATTGTAAACATAAAATTTTTCATCCGCAGTACCGGGATGAGAAATTTTGTGATTTAATTGTGGCGTTTAGTTTTTACCTCAGTGGTTTTTTAAAGCTTAAAATTCATTGAATTAATATTTGGTTGCCTCCCTTCTATTCAAAGCAGTCGCTGTAATAAAAGTTTCGTTAAAATACGTATCTTTTAAACATAATAATTTTCCTCCGCAGTCCCGGGATGAGTAATTTCGCGAATCAAAATTCGTGTAAGTTTTTCTTCCTAGTGCTTTTTTAAAGGCTCTTTATTCATCAAATGAAAATTTGTTCTTCCTTTATCATTCAAAACGGTCGTTTTTTTTGAAATGGTATCATATATACGTATTTCTTGCAAGCATAACGTTTTCCAGCCACAGTCCCGGGATGAGAAATTTCTAGATTCAAGCGACTCGTTTGGTTGTTCCAACGAGGGTGTTTTTGAAAGCCTGTTAGTTTTAATTGTAAATTTGCTTGACTCCTTTCATATTCAAAAGGCAGTAATTGAGAAAATTTCCGTATTCAAACGTATTTCTTGCAAACATAAAATTTTTCATCCGCAGTACAGGGATGAGAAAATTTGCGATTCAATTGTTGCGTTTAGTTTTTCCTCAGCGGTTTTTTAAAGCTTAAAATTAATTGAATGAATATTTTGTCGCCTTTCTTCCTTCAAAGGCAGTCGCTGTTATTAAAGTTTCGTTAATATTCTTATTTTTTAAACATAATAATTTTCCTCCGCCGTCCCGGGATTAAAAATTTCGCGAAACAATTCTTGTCTAAATATTTCTTCCAAGTGCTTTTTTAAAAGCTTTTCATTTATCAAATGAAAATTTGTTTTTTCTTTACCATCAAAACGGTCGTTTTTGAGAAAATGGTATCATTTATACGTATTTCTTGCAAGCATAACGTTTTCCAGCCGCAGTCCCGGGATGAGAAATTTCGTGATTCAAGCGAATCGTTTAGTTGTTCCCCCGAGGGTTTTTTAGAAAGACTGTTAGTTTTAATTGTAAATTTGTGTTTTCCTTTTATTTCCAAACGGCAGGTTTTGAGAAAATTTTCGTATTCATACGTATTTCTTGCAAACATAAAATTTTTCATCCACAGTACCGGAATGAGAAATTTTGTGATTTAATTGTGGCGTTTAGTTTTTACCTCAGCGGTTTTTTAAAGCTAAAAATTCATTGAATGAATATTTGGTTTCCTCTCTTCATTTCAAAGCAGTCGCTTTTTTAAAAGTTTCGTTAATAAACGTACTTTTTAAACATGATGATTTTCCTCCGCAGTCCCGGGATGAGTAATTTCTCGAATCAATTTTCCTGTAAGTTTTTCTTCCAAGTGCTTTTTTAAAGGCTCTTTATTCATCAAATGAAAATTTGTTCCTTTATTTACCTTTCAAAACGGTCGTTTTTGAGAAAATGGTATCATTTATACGTATTTCTTGCAAGCATAACGTTTTCCAGCCGCAGTCCCGGGATGAGAAATTTCGTGATTCAAGCGACTCGTTTAGTTGTTCACTCGAGGGTTTTTTTGAAAGCCTGTTTGTTATTATTGTAAATTTGTTTGACTCCTTTCCTTTTCAAAAGGCAGTTATTGAGGAAATTTCCGTATTCAAACGTATTTCTTGCAAGCATAAAATTTTTCACCTGCAGTACCGGGATGAGAAATTTTGTGATTCAATTGTGGCGTTTAGTTTTTTCCCTCAGAGGTTTTTTAAAGCTTAAAATTCATTGAATGAATATTTGGTCGCCTCTCTTTCTTTCAAAGCAGTCGCTGTTATAAAAGTTTCGTTAATATACGTATTTTTTAAACATAATAATTTTCCTCAGCAGTCCCGGGATGAGAAATTTCAAATATTAATTTTCGTGTAAGTTTTTCTTCAAAGTACTTTTTTAAAAGCTCTTCATTCATCAAATGAAAATTTGTTCTTTTCTTTAACTTTCAAAACGGTCGTTTTTGAGAATATGGTATCATTTATACGTATTTCTTGCAAGCATAACGTTTTCCAGCCGCAGTCCCGGGATTAGAAATTTCGTGATTAAAGCGACTCTTCTAGTTGTTCCCCCGAAGGTTTTTTTGAAAGCCTGTTAGTTTTAATTGTAAATTTGTTTGACTCTTTTCATTTCCAATAGGCAGTTATTAAGAAAATTTTCGTATTTAAACGTATTTCCTGCAAACATAAAATTTTTCAACCGCAGTACCGGGATGAGAAATTTTGTGATTCAATTGTGGCGTTTAGTTTTTACCTCAGCGGTTTTTTAAAGCTTAAAATTCGTTGAATTAATATTTGGTTGCCTCCCTTCCTTTCAAAGCAGTCGCTGTTATAAAAGTTTCGTTAATATACGTACTTTTTAAACGTAATAATTTTCCTCCGCTGGCCCGCGATGAGTAATTTCGCGAATCAATTTCCGTGTAAGTTTTTCTTCCAAGTGCTTTTTTAAAGGCTCTTTATTCATCAAATGAAAATTTGTTCCTTTATTTACCTTTCAAAACGGTCGTTTTTGAGAAAATGGTATCATTTATACGTATTTCTTGCAAGCATAACGTTTTCCAGCCGCAGTCCCGGGATGAGAAATTTCGTGATTCAAGCGACTCGTTTAGTTGTTCACCCGAGGGTTTTTTTGAAAGCCTGTTTGTTATTATTGTAAATTTGTTTGACTCCTTTCCTTTTCAAAAGGCAGTTATTGAGGAAATTTCCGTATTCAAACGTATTTCTTGCAAGCATAAAATTTTTCATCCGCAGTACCGGGATGAGAAATTTTGTGATTCAATTGTGGCGTTTAGTTTTTTCCCTCAGAGGTTTTTTAAAGCTTAAAATTCATTGAATGAATATTTGGTCGCCTCTCTTTCTTTGAAAGCAGTCGCTGTTATAAAAGTTTCGTTAATATACGTATTTTTTAAACATAATAATTTTCCTCAGCAGTCCCGGGATGAGAAATTTCAAATATGAATTTTCGTGTAAGTTTTTCTTCAAAGTACTTTTTTAAAAGCTCTTCATTCATCAAATGAAAATTTGTTCTTTTCTTTAACTTTCAAAACGGTCGTTTTTGAGAATATGGTATCATTTATACGTATTTCTTGCAAGCATAACGTTTTCCAGCCGCAGTCCCGGGATTAGAAATTTCGTGATTAAAGCGACTCTTCTAGTTGTTCCCCCGAAGGTTTTTTTGAAAGCCTGTTAGTTTTAATTGTAAATTTGTTTGACTCTTTTCATTTCCAATAGGCAGTTATTAAGAAAATTTTCGTATTTAAACGTATTTCCTGCAAACATAAAATTTTTCAACCGCAGTACCGGGATGAGAAATTTTGTGATTCAATTGTGGCGTTTAGTTTTTACCTCAGCGGTGTTTTAAAGCTTAAAATTCATTGAATGAATATTTTATTGCCTCCCTTCCTTTCAAAGCATTAGCTGTTATAAAAGTTTCGTTAATATAAGTACTTATTATACATAATAATTTTCCTCCGCAGTCCCGGGATAAGAAATTTCGCGAATCAATTTCCGTGTAAGTTTTTCTTCCTAGTGCTTTTTTAAAGGCTCTTTATTAATCAAATGAAAATTTGTACTTTCTTTACCATTCAAAACGGTCGTATTTAAGAAAATGGTATCATTTTTACGTATTTCTTGCAAGCATAACGTTTTCCAGCCGCAGTCCCGGGATGAGAAATTTCGTTATTCAAGCGACTCGTTTCGTTGTTCCCCCGAGGGTTTTTTTGAAAGCCTATTAGTTTAATTGTAAATTTGTGTGACTCTTTTCACATCCAAACGCTAGTTATTGAGAAAATTTTCGTATTCATACGTATTTCTTGCAAACAAAATTTTCATCCGCAGTACTGGGATGAGAAATTTTGTGATTTTATTGTTGCGTTTAGTTTTTACCTCAGCGGTTTTTTAAAGCTTAAAATTCATTGAATGAATATTTGGTTGCCTCCCTTCCTTTCAAAGCAGTCGCTGTTATAAAAGTTTCGTTAAAATACGTACTTTTTAAACATAATAATTTTCCTCCGCAGGCCCGCGATGAGTAATTTCGCGAATCAATTTCCGTGTAAGTTTTTCTTCCAAGTATTTTTCTAAAAGCTTTTCATTCATCAAATGAAAATTTGTTCTTTTTTTACCATTCAAAACGGTCGTTTTTGAGAAAATGGTATCATTTATACATATTTCTTGCAAGCATAATGTTTTCTAGCCGCAGTCCCGGGATTAGAAATTTCGTGATTCAAGCGACTCGTTTAGTTGTTCCCCCGAGGGTTTTTTTGAAAGCCTGTTAGTTTTAATTGTAAATTTGTGTGACTCTTTTCACCTCCAAACGGCAGTTATTGAGAAAATTTTCGTATTCATACGTATTTCTTGCCAACAAAATTTTCATCCGCAGTACCGGGTTGAGAAATATTGTGATTTTATTGTTGCGTTTAGTTTTTACCTCAGCGGTTTTTTAAAGCTTTAAATTCATTGAATGAATATTTGGTTGCCTCCCTTCCTTTCAAAGCAGTCGCTGTTATAAAAGTTTCGTTAATATACGTACTTTTTAAACATAATAATTTTCCTCCGCAGTCCCGGGATGAAAAATTTCGCGAATCAATTCTTGTCTAAATTTTTCTTCCAAGTGCTTTTATAAAAGCTTTTCATTCATCAAAAGAAAATTTGTTCTTTCTTTACCATTCAAAACGGTCGTTTTTGAGAAAATGGTATCATTTATACTTCTTTCTTGTAAGCATAACGTTTTCTCGCTGAAGTCCCGCGATGAGAAATTTCGTTATTCAAGCGACTCGTTTGGTTGTTCCAACGAGGGTTTTATTCAAAGCCTGTTAGTTTTAATTGTAAATTTGTTTCACTCCTTTCATATGCAAAAGGCAGTTATTGAGAAAATTTCCGTATTCAAACGTATTTCTTGCAAACATAAAATTTTAATCCGCAGTACCGGGATGAGAAATTTTGCGATTCAATTGTTGCGTTTAGTTTTTCCTCAGCGGTTTTTTAAAGCTTAAAATTAATTGAATGAATATTTGGTTGCCTCTCTTTCTTTCAAAGCAGCCGCTGTTATAAAAGTTTGGTTAAAATACGTATTTGTTAAACAATAATTTTCCTCCGCAGATTCGGGATGAGAAATTTCGCGAATGAATTGTCGTGTAAGTTTTTCTACCAAGTGCTTTTTTAAAAGCTCTTCATTCATCAAATGAAAATTTGTTCCTTTCTTAACCTTTCAAAACTGTCGTTTTTGAGAAAATGTTATCATTTATACGAATTTCTTGCAAGCATAATGTTTTCCAGCCGCAGTCCCGGGATTAGAAATTTCGTGATTAAAGCGACTCTTTTAGTTGTTCCCCCGAAGGTTTTTTTGAAAGCCTGTAAGTTTTAATTGTAAATTTGTTTGACACTTTTCATTTCCCAACGGCAGTTATTGAGAAAATTTTCGTATTCATACGTATTTCTTGCAAACAAAATTTTCATCCGCAGTACTGGGATGAGAAATTTTGTGATTTTATTGTTGCGTTTAGTTTTTACCTCAGCGGTTTTTTAAAGCTTAAAATTCATTGAATGAATATTTGGTTGCCTCCCTTCCTTTCAAAGCAGTCGCTGTTATAAAAGTTTCGTTAATATACGTACTTTTTGAACATAATAATTTTCCTCCGCAGGCCCGCGATGAGTAATTTCGCGAATCAATTTCCGTGTAAGTTTTTCTTCCAAGTATTTTTCTAAAAGCTTTTAATTCATCAAATGAAAATTTGTTCTTTCTTTACCATTCAAAACGGTCGTTTTTGAGAAAATGGTATCATTTATACGTATTTTTTTTGCAAGCATAACGTTTTCTAGCCGCAGTCCCCGGATTAGAAATTTCGTGATTCAAGCGACTCGTTTAGTTGTTCCCCCGAGGGTTTTTTTGAAAGCCTGTTAGTTTTAATTGTAAATTTGTGTGACTCTTTTCACTTCCAAACGGCAGTTATTGAGAAAATTTTCGTATTCATACGTATTTCTTGCAAACAAAATTTTTATCCGCAGTACCGGGTTGAGAAATTTTGTGATTTTATTGTTGCGTTTAGTTTTTACCTTAGCGGTTTTTTAAAGCTTTAAATTCATTGAATGAATATTTGGTTGCCTCCCTTCCTTTCAAAGCAGTCGCTGTTATAAAAGTTTCGTAAATATACGTACTTTTTAAACGTAATAATTTTCCTCCGCTGGCCCGTGATTAGTAATTTCGCGAATCAATTTCCGTGTAAGTTTTTCTTCCAAGTGCTTTTATAAAAGCTTTTCATTCATCAAAAGAAAATTTGTTCTTTCTTTACCATTCAAAACGGTCCTTTTTGAGAAAATGGTATCAATTATACGTATTTTTTGCAAGCATAAAGTTTTCCAGCCGCAGTCCCGGGATGAGAAAATTCGTGATTCAAGCGACTCGTTTAGTTGTTCCCCCGAGGGTTTTTTATAAAGACTGTTAGTTTTAATTGTAAATTTGTGTTTCTCTTTTCATTTCCAAACGGCAGTTATTGGGAAAACTTTCGTATTCAAAGGTATTTCTTGCAAACAAAATTTTTCATCCGCAGTACCGGGATGAGAAATTTTGTGATTGAATTGTGGCGTTTAGTTTTTACCTCAGCGGTTTTTTAAATCTTAAAATTCATTAAATAAATATTTGGTTGCCTCCCTTCCTTTCAAAGCAGTCGCTGTTATAAAAGTTTCGTTAATATACGTACTTTTTAAACATAATAATTTTCCTCCGCAGTCCCGGGATGAGAAATTTCGTGAATCAATTTTCGTGTAAGTTTTTCTTCCAAGTATTTTTTTAAAAGCTTTTCATTCATCAAATGAAAATTTGTTTTTTCTTTACCAAACCAAACGGTCGTTTTTGAGAAAATGGTATCATTTTTACGTATTTCTTGCAATCATAACGTTTTCCAGCCGCAGTCCCGGGATGAGAAATTTCGTGATTCAAGCGACTCGTTTCGTTGTTCCCCCGAGGGTTTTTTTGAAAGCCTATAAGTTTTAATTGTAAATTTGTGTGACTCTTTTCACATCCAAACGCTAGTTATTGAGAAAATTTTCGTATTCATACGTATTTCTTGCAAACAAAATTTTCATCCGCAGTACTGGGATGAGAAATTTTGTGATTTTATTGTTGCGTTTAGTTTTTACCTCAGCGGTTTTTTAAAGCTTAAAATTCATTGAATGAATATTTGGTTGCCTCACTTCCTTTCAAAGCAGTCGCTGTTATAAAAGTTTGGTTAATATACTTATTTTTTAAACATAATAATTTTCCTCCGCAGTCCCGGGATGAGTAATTTCGCGAATCAATTTTCGTGTAAGTTTTTCTTCCAAGTGCTTTTTTTAAGGCTCTTCATTCGTCAAATGAAAATTTGTTCCTTTCTTTACCTTTCAAAACGGTCGTTTTTGAGAAAATGGTATCATTTATACGTATTTCTTGCAAGCATAACGTTTTCTCGCTGAAGTCCCGCAATGAGAAATTTCGTTATTCAAGCGACTCGTTTGGTAATTCCAACGAGGGTTTTTTTGAAAGCCTGTTAGTTTTAATTGTAAATTTGTTTCACTCCTTTCATATGCAAAAGGCAGTTATTGAGAAAATTTCCGTATTCAAACGTATTTCTTGCAAACATAAAATTTTTCATCCGCAGTACCGGGATGAGAAATTTTGCGATTCAATTGTTGCGTTTAGTTTTTCCTCAGCGGTTTTTTAAAGCTTAAAATTAATTGAATGAATATTTGGTCGCCTCTTTTTCTTTCAAAGCAGCCGCTGTTATAAAAGTTTGGTTAAAATACGTATTTGTTAAACAATAATTTTCCTCCGCAGATTCGGGATGAGAAATTTCGCGAATGAATTGTCGTGTAAGTTTTTCTACCAAGTGCTTTTTTAAAAGCTCTTCATTCATCAAGTGAAAATTTGTTCCTTTCTTAACCTTTCAAAACGGTCGTTTTTGAGAAAATGTTATCATTTATACGAATTTCTTGCAAGCATAATGTTTTCCAGCCGCAGTCCCGGGATTAGAAATTTCGTGATTAAAGCGACTCTTTTAGTTGTTCCCCCGAAGGTTTTTTTGAAAGCATGTAAGTTTTAATTGTAAATTTGTTTGACACTTTTCATTTCCAAACGGCAGTTATTAAGAAAATTTTCGTGTTTAAACGTATTTCTTGCAAACATAAAATTTTTCATCCGCAGTACCGGGATGAGAAATTTTGTGATTCAATTGTGGCGTTGAGTTTTTACCTCAGCGGTTTTTTAAAGCTTAAAATTCATTGAATGAATATTTGGTCGCCTCTCTTCCTTTAAAGGCAGTCGCTGTTATGAAAGTTTCGTTAATATACTTATTTTTTAAACATATAATTTTCCTCCGCAGTCCCGGGATGAAAAATTTCGCGAATCAATTTTCGTGTTTTTCTTCCAAGTGCTTTTTTAAAAGCTTTTCATTCATCAAATGAAAATTTGTTCTTTCTTTAGTTTTCAAAACGGTCGTTTTTGAGAAAATGGTAACATTTATGCGTATTTCTTGCAAGCATAACGTTTTCCAGCCGCAGTCCCGGGATGAGAAATTTCGTGAATCAATTTTCGTGTAAGTTTTTCTTCCAAGTATTTTTATAAAAGCTTTTCATTCATCAAATGAAAATTTGTTTTTTCTTTGCCAAACCAAACGGTCGTTTTTGAGAAAATGGTATCATTTTTACGTATTTCTTGCAAGCATAACGTTTTCCAGCCGCAGTCCCGGGATGAGAAATTTCGTGATTCAAGCGACTCGTTTCGTTGTTCCCCCGAGGGTTTTTTTGAAAGCCTATTAGTTTTAATTGTAAATTTGTGTCTCTTTTCACATCCAAACGCTAGTTATTGAGAAAATTTTCGTATTCATACGTATTTCTTGCAAACAAAATTTTCATCCGCAGTACTGGGATAGGAAATTTTGTGATTTTATTGTTGCGTTTAGTTTTTACCTCAGCGGTTTTTTAAAGCTTAAAATTCATTGAATGAATATTTGGTTGCCTCCCTTCCTTTCAAAACAGTCGCTGTTATAAAAGTTTGGTTAATATACTTATTTTTTAAACATAATAATTTTCCTCCGCAGTCCCGGGATGAAAAATTTCGCGAATCAATTCTTGTCTAAATTTTTCTTCCAAGTGCTTTTATAAAAGCTTTTCATTCTTCAGAAGAAAATTTGTTCTTTCTTTACCATTCAAAACGGTCGTTTTTGAGAAAATGGTATCATTTATACGTATTTCTTGCAAGCATAACGTTTTCTCGCTGAAGTCCCGCGATGAGAAATTTCGTTATTCAAGCGACTCGTTTGGTTGTTCCAACGAGGGTTTTTTTGAAAGCCTGTTAGTTTTAATTGTAAATTTGTTTCACTCCTTTCATATGCAAAAGGCAGTTATTGAGAAAATTTCCGTATTCAAACGTATTTCTTGCAAACATAAAATTTTTCATCCGCAGTACCGGGATGAGAAATTTTGCGATTCAATTGTTGCGTTTAGTTTTTCCTCAGCGGTTTTTTAAAGCTTAAAATTAATTGAATGAATATTTGGTCGCCTCTCTTTCTTTCAAAGCAGCCGCTTTAATAAAAGTTTGGTTAAAATACGTATTTGTTAAACAATAATTTTCCTCCGCAGATTCGGGATGAGAAATTTCGCGAATGAATTATCGTGTAAGTTTTTCTACCAAGTGCTTTTTTAAAAGCTCTTCATTCATCAAATGAAAATTTGTTCCTTTCTTAACCTTTCAAAACGGTCGTTTTTGAGAAAATGGTATCAATTATACGTATTTTTTGCAAGCATAAAGTTTTCCAGCCGCAGTCCCGGGATGAGAAAATTCGTGATTCAAGCGACTCGTTTAGTTGTTCCCCCGAGGGTTTTTTATAAAGACTGTTAGTTTTAATTGTAAATTTGTGTTACTCTTTTCATTTCCAAACGGCAGTTATTGGGAAAACTTTCGTATTCAAAGGTATTTCTTGCAAACAAAATTTTTCATCCGCAGTACCGGGATGAGAAATTTTGTGATTCAATTGTGGCGTTTAGTTTTTACCTCAGCGGTTTTTTAAATCTTAAAATTCATTGAATAAATATTTGGTTGCCTCCCTTCCTTTCAAAGCAGTCGCTGTTATAAAAGTTTCGTTAATATACGTACTTTTTAAACATAATAATTTTCCTCCGCAGTCCCGGGATGAGAAATTTCGTGAATCAATTTTCGTGTAAGTTTTTCTTCCAAGTATTTTTCTAAAAGCTTTTCATTCATCAAATGAAAATTTGTTTTTTCTTTACCAAACCAAACGGTCGTTTTTGAGAAAATGGTATCATTTTTACGTATTTCTTGCAATCATAACGTTTTCCAGCCGCAGTCCCGGGATGAGAAATTTCGTGATTCAAGCGACTCGTTTCGTTGTTCCCCCGAGGGTTTTTTTGAAAGCCTATAAGTTTTAATTGTAAATTTGTGTGACTCTTTTCACATCCAAACGCTAGTTATTGAGAAAATTTTCGTATTCATACGTATTTCTTGCAAACAAAATTTTCATCCGCAGTACTGGGATGAGAAATTTTGTGATTTTATTGTTGCGTTTAGTTTTTACCTCAGCGGTTTTTTAAAGCTTAAAATTCATTGAATGAATATTTGGTTGCCTCACTTCCTTTCAAAGCAGTCGCTGTTATAAAAGTTTGGTTAATATACTTATTTTTTAAACATAATAATTTTCCTCCGCAGTCCCGGGATGAAAAATTTCGCGAATCAATTCTTGTCTAAATTTTTCTTCCAAGTGCTTTTATAAAAGCTTTTAATTCTTCAGAAGAAAACTTGTTCTTTCTTTACCATTCAAAACGGTCGTCTTTGAGAAAATGGTATCATTTATACGTATTTCTTGCAAGCATAACGTTTTCTCGCTGAAGTCCCGCAATGAGAAATTTCGTTATTCAAGCGACTCGTTTGGTTGTTCCAACGAGGGTTTTTTTGAAAGCCTGTTAGTTTTAATTGTAAATTTGTTTCACTCCTTTCATATGCAAAAGGCAGTTATTGAGAAAATTTCCGTATTCAAACGTATTTCTTGCAAACATAAAATTTTTCATCCGCAGTACCGGGATGAGAAATTTTGCGATTCAATTGTTGCGTTTAGTTTTTCCTCAGCGGTTTTTTAAAGCTTAAAATTAATTGAATTAATATTTGGTCGCCTCTCTTTCTTTCAAAGCAGCCGCTGTTATAAAAGTTTGGTTAAAATACGTATTTGTTAAACAATAATTTTCCTCCGCAGATTCGGGATGAGAAATTTCGCGAATGAATTGTCGTGTAAGTTTTTCTACCAAGTGCTTTTTTAAAAGCTCTTCATTCATCAAGTGAAAATTTGTTCCTTTCTTAACCTTTCAAAACGGTCGTTTTTGAGAAAATGTTATCATTTATACGAATTTCTTGCAAGCATAATGTTTTCCAGCCGCAGTCCCGGGATTAGAAATTTCGTGATTAAAGCGACTCTTTTAGTTGTTCCCCCGAAGGTTTTTTTGAAAGCCTGTAAGTTTTAATTGTAAATTTGTTTGACACTTTTCATTTCCAAACGGCAGTTATTAAGAAAATTTTCGTGTTTAAACGTATTTCTTGCAAACATAAAATTTTTCATCCGCAGTACCGGGATGAGAAATTTTGTGATTCAATTGTGGCGTTGAGTTTTTACCTCAGCGGTTTTTTAAAGCTTAAAATTCATTGAATGAATATTTGGTCGCCTCTCTTCCTTTAAAGGCAGTCGCTGTTATAAAAGTTTCGTTAATATACTTATTTTTTAAACATATAATTTTCCTCCGCAGTCCCGGGATGAAAAATTTCGCGAATCAATTTTCGTGTTTTTCTTCCAAGTGCTTTTTTAAAAGCTTTTCATTCATCAAATGAAAATTTGTTCTTTCTTTACTATTCAAAACGGTCGTTTTTGAGAAAATGGTAACATTTATACGTATTTCTTGCAAGCATAACGTTTTCCAGCCGCAGTCCCGGGATGAGAAATTTCGTGAATCAATTTTCGTGTAAGTTTTTCTTCCAAGTATTTTTATAAAAGCTTTTCATTCATCAAATGAAAATTTGTTTTTTCTTTGCCAAACCAAACGGTCGTTTTTGAGAAAATGGTATCATTTTTACGTATTTCTTGCAAGCATAACGTTTTCCAGCCGCAGTCCCGGGATGAGAAATTTCGTGATTCAAGCGACTCGTTTCGTTGTTCCCCCGAGGGTTTTTTTGAAAGCCTGTTAGTTTTAATTGTAAATTTGTGTGACTCTTTTCACTTCCAAACGGCAGTTATTGAGAAAATTTTCGTATTCATACGTATTTCTTGCAAACAAAATTTTTATCCGCAGTACCGGGTTGAGAAATTTTGTGATTTTATTGTTGCGTTTAGTTTTTACCTTAGCGGTTTTTTAAAGCTTTAAATTCATTGAATGAATATTTGGTTGCCTCCCTTCCTTTCAAAGCAGTCGCTGTTATAAAAGTTTCGTAAATATACGTACTTTTTAAACGTAATAATTTTCCTCCGCTGGCCCGTGATGAGTAATTTCGCGAATCAATTTCCGTGTAAGTTTTTCTTCCAAGTGCTTTTATAAAAGCTTTTCATTCATCAAAAGAAAATTTGTTCTTTCTTTACCATTCAAAACGGTCCTTTTTGAGAAAATGGTATCAATTATACGTATTTTTTGCAAGCATAAAGTTTTCCAGCCGCAGTCCCGGGATGAGAAAATTCGTGATTCAAGCGACTCGTTTAGTTGTTCCCCCGAGGGTTTTTTATAAAGACTGTTAGTTTTAATTGTAAATTTGTGTTACTCTTTTCATTTCCAAACGGCAGTTATTGGGAAAACTTTCGTATTCAAAGGTATTTCTTGCAAACAAAATTTTTCATCCGCAGTACCGGGATGAGAAATTTTGTGATTGAATTGTGGCGTTTAGTTTTTACCTCAGCGGTCTTTTAAATCTTAAAATTCATTGAATAAATATTTGGTTGCCTCCCTTCCTTTCAAAGCAGTCGCTGTTATAAAAGTTTCGTTAATATACGTACTTTTCAAACATAATAATTTTCCTCCGCAGTCCCGGGATGAGAAATTTCGTGAATCAATTTTCGTGTAAGTTTTTCTTCCAAGTATTTTTGTAAAAGCTTTTCATTCATCAAATGAAAATTTGTTTTTTCTTTACCAAACCAAACGGTCGTTTTTGAGAAAATGGTATCATTTTTACGTATTTCTTGCAATCAAAACGTTTTCCAGCCGCAGTCCCGGGATGAGAAATTTCGTGATTCAAGCGACTCGTTTCGTTGTTCCCCCGAGGGTTTTTTTGAAAGCCTATAAGTTTTAATTGTAAATTTGTGTGACTCTTTTCACATCCAAACGCTAGTTATTGAGAAAATTTTCGTATTCATACGTATTTCTTGCAAACAAAATTTTCATCCGCAGTACTGGGATGAGAAATTTTGTGATTTTATTGTTGCGTTTAGTTTTTACCTCAGCGGTTTTTTAAAGCTTAAAATTCATTGAATGAATATTTGGTTGCCTCACTTCCTTTCAAAGCAGTCGCTGTTATAAAAGTTTGGTTAATATACTTATTTTTTAAAAATAATAATTTTCCTCCGCAGTCCCGGGATGAAAAATTTCGCGAATCAATTCTTGTCTAAATTTTTCTTCCAAGTGCTTTTATAAAAGCTTTTCATTCTTCAGAAGAAAACTTGTTCTTTCTTTACCATTCAAAACGGTCGTTTTTGAGAAAATGGTATCATTTATACGTATTTCTTGCAAGCATAACGTTTTCTCGCTGAAGTCCCGCAATGAGAAATTTCGTTATTCAAGCGACTCGTTTGGTTGTTCCAACGAGGGTTTTTTTGAAAGCCTGTTAGTTTTAATTGTAAATTTGTTTCACTCCTTTCATTTGCAAAAGGCAGTTATTGAGAAAATTTCCGTATTCAAACGTATTTCTTGCAAACATAAAATTTTTCATCCGCAGTACCGGGATGAGAAATTTTGCGATTCAATTGTTGCGTTTAGTTTTTCCTCAGCGGTTTTTTAAAGCTTAAAATTAATTGAATGAATATTTGGTCGCCTCTCTTTCTTTCAAAGCAGCCGCTGTTATAAAAGTTTGGTTAAAATACGTATTTGTTAAACAATAATTTTCCTCCGCAGATTCGGGATGAGAAATTTCGCGAATGAATTGTCGTGTAAGTTTTTCTACCAAGTGCTTTTTTAAAAGCTCTTCATTCATCAAGTGAAAATTTGTTCCTTTCTTAACCTTTCAAAACGGTCGTTTTTGAGAAAATGTTATCATTTATACGAATTTCTTGCAAGCATAATGTTTTCCAGCCGCAGTCCCGGGATTAGAAATTTCGTGATTAAAGCGACTCTTTTAGTTGTTCCCCCGAAGGTTTTTTTGAAAGCCTGTAAGTTTTAATTGTAAATTTGTTTGACACTTTTCATTTCCAAACGGCAGTTATTAAGAAAATTTTCGTGTTTAAACGTATTTCTTGCAAACATAAAATTTTTCATCCGCAGTACCGGGATGAGAAATTTTGTGATTCAATTGTGGCGTTGAGTTTTTACCTCAGCGGTTTTTTAAAGCTTAAAATTCATTGAATGAATATTTGGTCGCCTCTCTTCCTTTAAAGGCAGTCGCTGTTATGAAAGTTTCGTTAATATACTTATTTTTTAAACATATAATTTTCCTCCGCAGTCCCGGGATGAAAAATTTCGCGAATCAATTTTCGTGTTTTTCTTCCAAGTGCTTTTTTAAAAGCTTTTCATTCATCAAATGAAAATTTGTTCTTTCTTTACTATTCAAAACGGTCGTTTTTGAGAAAATGGTAACATTTATGCGTATTTCTTGCAAGCATAACGTTTTCCAGCCGCAGTCCCGGGATGAGAAATTTCGTGAATCAATTTTCGTGTAAGTTTTTCTTCCAAGTATTTTTATAAAAGCTTTTCATTCATCAAATGAAAATTTGTTTTTTCTTTGCCAAACCAAACGGTCGTTTTTGAGAAAATGGTATCATTTTTACGTATTTCTTGCAAGCATAACGTTTTCCAGCCGCAGTCCCGGGATGAGAAATTTCGTGATTCAAGCGACTCGTTTCGTTGTTCCCCCGAGGGTTTTTTTGAAAGCCTATTAGTTTTAATTGTAAATTTGTGTCTCTTTTCACATCCAAACGCTAGTTATTGAGAAAATTTTCGTATTCATACGTATTTCTTGCAAACAAAATTTTCATCCGCAGTACTGGGATAGGAAATTTTGTGATTTTATTGTTGCGTTTAGTTTTTACCTCAGCGGTTTTTTAAAGCTTAAAATTCATTGAATGAATATTTGGTTGCCTCCTTTCCTTTCAAAGCAGTCGCTGTTATAAAAGTTTGGTTAATATACTTATTTTTTAAACATAATAATTTTCCTCCGCAGTCCCGGGATGAAAAATTTCGCGAATCAATTCTTGTCTAAATTTTTCTTCCAAGTGCTTTTATAAAAGCTTTTCATTCTTCAGAAGAAAATTTGTTCTTTCTTTACCATTCAAAACGGTCGTTTTTGAGAAAATGGTATCATTTATACGTATTTCTTGCAAGCATAACGTTTTCTCGCTGAAGTCCCGCGATGAGAAATTTCGTTATTCAAGCGACTCGTTTGGTTGTTCCAACGAGGGTTTTTTTGAAAGCCTGTTAGTTTTAATTGTAAATTTGTTTCACTCCTTTCATATGCAAAAGGCAGTTATTGAGAAAATTTCCGTATTCAAACGTATTTCTTGCAAACATAAAATTTTTCATCCGCAGTACCGGGATGAGAAATTTTGCGATTCAATTGTTGCGTTTAGTTTTTCCTCAGCGGTTTTTTAAAGCTTAAAATTAATTGAATGAATATTTGGTCGCCTCTCTTTCTTTCAAAGCAGCCGCTGTTATAAAAGTTTGGTTAAAATACGTATTTGTTAAAGAATAATTTTCCTCCGCAGATTCGGGATGAGAAATTTCGCGAATGAATTATCGTGTAAGTTTTTCTACCAAGTGCTTTTTTAAAAGCTCTTCATTCATCAAATGAAAATTTGTTCCTTTCTTAACCTTTCAAAACGGTCGTTTTTGAGAAAATGGTATCAATTATACGTATTTTTTGCAAGCATAAAGTTTTCCAGCCGCAGTCCCGGGATGAGAAAATTCGTGATTCAAGCGACTCGTTTAGTTGTTCCCCCGAGGGTTTTTTATAAAGACTGTTAGTTTTAATTGTAAATTTGTGTTACTCTTTTCATTTCCAAACGGCAGTTATTGGGAAAACTTTCGTATTCAAAGGTATTTCTTGCAAACAAAATTTTTCATCCGCAGTACCGGGATGAGAAATTTTGTGATTGAATTGTGGCGTTTAGTTTTTACCTCAGCGGTTTTTTAAATCTTAAAATTCATTGAATAAATATTTGGTTGCCTCCCTTCCTTTCAAAGCAGTCGCTGTTATAAAAGTTTCGTTAATATACGTACTTTTTAAACATAATAATTTTCCTCCGCAGTCCCGGGATGAGAAATTTCGTGAATCAATTTTCGTGTAAGTTTTTCTTCCAAGTATTTTTCTAAAAGCTTTTCATTCATCAAATGAAAATTTGTTTTTTCTTTACCAAACCAAACGGTCGTTTTTGAGAAAATGGTATCATTTTTACGTATTTCTTGCAATCATAACGTTTTCCAGCCGCAGTCCCGGGATGAGAAATTTCGTGATTCAAGCGACTCGTTTCGTTGTTCCCCCGAGGGTTTTTTTGAAAGCCTATAAGTTTTAATTGTAAATTTGTGTGACTCTTTTCCCATCCAAACGCTAGTTATTGAGAAAATTTTCGTATTCATACGTATTTCTTGCAAACAAAATTTTCATCCGCAGTACTGGGATGAGAAATTTTGTGATTTTATTGTTGCGTTTAGTTTTTACCTCAGCGGTTTTTTAAAGCTTAAAATTCATTGAATGAATATTTGGTTGCCTCACTTCCTTTCAAAGCAGTCGCTGTTATAAAAGTTTGGTTAATATACTTATTTTTTAAACATAATAATTTTCCTCCGCAGTCCCGGGATGAAAAATTTCGCGAATCAATTCTTGTCTAAATTTTTCTTCCAAGTGCTTTTATAAAAGCTTTTCATTCTTCAGAAGAAAACTTGTTCTTTCTTTACCATTCAAAACGGTCGTTTTTGAGAAAATGGTATCATTTATACGTATTTCTTGCAAGCATAACGTTTTCTCGCTGAAGTCCCGCAATGAGAAATTTCGTTATTCAAGCGACTCGTTTGGTTGTTCCAACGAGGGTTTTTTTGAAAGCCTGTTAGTTTTAATTGTAAATTTGTTTCACTCCTTTCATATGCAAAAGGCAGTTATTGAGAAAATTTCCGTATTCAAACGTATTTCTTGCAAACATAAAATTTTTCATCCGCAGTACCGGGATGAGAAATTTTGCGATTCAATTGTTGCGTTTAGTTTTTCCTCAGCGGTTTTTTAAAGCTTAAAATTAATTGAATTAATATTTGGTCGCCTCTCTTTCTTTCAAAGCAGCCGCTGTTATAAAAGTTTGGTTAAAATACGTATTTGTTAAACAATAATTTTCCTCCGCAGATTCGGGATGAGAAATTTCGCGAATGAATTGTCGTGTAAGTTTTTCTACCAAGTGCTTTTTTAAAAGCTCTTCATTCATCAAGTGAAAATTTGTTCCTTTCTTAACCTTTCAAAACGGTCGTTTTTGAGAAAATGTTATCATTTATACGAATTTCTTGCAAGCATAATGTTTTCCAGTTGCAGTCCCGGGATTAGAAATTTCGTGATTAAAGCGACTCTTTTAGTTGTTCCCCCGAAGGTTTTTTTGAAAGCCTGTAAGTTTTAATTGTAAATTTGTTTGACACTTTTCATTTCCAAACGGCAGTTATTAAGAAAATTTTCGTGTTTAAACGTATTTCTTGCAAACATAAAATTTTTCATCCGCAGTACCGGGATGAGAAATTTTGTGATTCAATTGTGGCGTTGAGTTTTTACCTCAGCGGTTTTTTAAAGCTTAAAATTCATTGAATGAATATTTGGTCGCCTCTCTTCCTTTAAAGGCAGTCGCTGTTATGAAAGTTTCGTTAATATACTTATTTTTTAAACATATAATTTTCCTCCGCAGTCCCGGGATGAAAAATTTCGCGAATCAATTTTCGTGTTTTTCTTCCAAGTGCTTTTTTAAAAGCTTTTCATTCATCAAATGAAAATTTGTTCTTTGTTTACTATTCAAAACGGTCGTTTTTGAGAAAATGGTAACATTTATACGTATTTCTTGCAAGCATAACGTTTTCCAGCCGCAGTCCCGGGATGAGAAATTTCGTGAATCAATTTTCGTGTAAGTTTTTCTTCCAAGTATTTTTATAAAAGCTTTTCATTCATCAAATGAAAATTTGTTTTTTCTTTGCCAAACCAAACGGTCGTTTTTGAGAAAATGGTATCATTTTTACGTATTTCTTGCAAGCATAACGTTTTCCAGCCGCAGTCCCGGGATGAGAAATTTCGTGATTCAAGCGACTCGTTTCGTTGTTCCCCCGAGGGTTTTTTTGAAAGCCTATTAGTTTTAATTGTAAATTTGTGTCTCTTTTCACATCCAAACGCTAGTTATTGAGAAAATTTTCGTATTCATACGTATTTCTTGCAAACAAAATTTTCATCCGCAGTACTGGGATAGGAAATTTTGTGATTTTATTGTTGCGTTTAGTTTTTACCTCAGCGGTTTTTTAAAGCTTAAAATTCATTGAATGAATATTTGGTTGCCTCCCTTCCTTTCAAAGCAGTCGCTGTTATAAAAGTTTGGTTAATATACTTATTTTTTAAACATAATAATTTTCCTCCGCAGTCCCGGGATGAAAAATTTCGCGAATCAATTCTTGTATAAATTTTTCTTCCAAGTGCTTTTATAAAAGCTTTTCATTCTTCAGAAGAAAATTTGTTCTTTCTTTACCATTCAAAACGGTCGTTTTTGAGAAAATGGTATCATTTATACGTATTTCTTGCAAGCATAACGTTTTCCAGCCGCAGTCCCGGGATGAGAAATTTCGTTATTCAAGCGACTCGTTTAGTTGTTCCCCCGAGGGTTTTTTTGAAAGCCTGTTAGTTTTAATTGTAAATTTGTGTGACTTTTTTCATTTCCCAACGGCAGTTATTGAGAAAATTTTCGTATTCATACGTTTTTCTTGCAAACTAAATTTTTCATCCACAGTACCGGGATGAGAAATTTTGTGATTCAATTGTGGCGTTTAGTTTTTTCCTCAGCGGTTTTTTAAAGCTTAAAATTCATTGAATAATTATTTTGTGGCCACTCTTCCTTTAAAGGCAGTCGCTGTTATAAAAGTTTGGTTAATATACTTATTTTTTAAACATAATAATTTTCCTCCGCAGTCCCGGGATGAGAAATTTCGTGAATCAATTTTCGTGTTAGTTTTTCTTCCAAGTGTTATTCTAAAAGCTTTTCATTCATCAAATGAAATTTTGTTTTTTCTTTACCAAACCAAACGGTCGTTTTTGAGAAAATGGTATCATTTTTACGTATTTCTTGCAAGCATAACGTTTTCCAGCCGCAGTCCCGGGATGAGAAATTTCGTGATTCAAGCGACTCGTTTCGTTGTTCCCCCGAGGGTTTTTTTGAAAGCCTATAAGTTTTAATTGTAAATTTGTGTGACTCTTTTCACATCCAAACGCTAGTTATCGAGAAAATTTTCGTATTCATACGTATTTCTTGCAAACAAAATTTTCATCCGCAGTACTGGGATGAGAAATTTTGTGATTTTATTGTTGCGTTTAGTTTTTACCTCAGAGGTTTTTTAAAGCTTAAAATTCATTGAATGAATATTTGGTTGCCTCCCTTCCTTTCAAAGCAGTCGCTGTTATAAAAGTTTCGTTAATATACGTACTTTTTAAACATAATAATTTTCCTCCGCAGGCCCGCGATGAGTAATTTCGCGAATCAATTTCCGTGTAAGTTTTCCTTCCAAGTATTTTTCTAAAAGCTTTTCATTCATCAAATGAAAATTTGTTCTTTCTTTACCATTCAAAACGGTCGTTTTTGAGAAAATGGTATCATTTATACGTAATTCTTACAAGCATAACGTTTTCTAGCCGCAGTCCCGGGATTAGAATTTTCGTGATTCAAGCGACTCGTTTAGTTGTTCCCCCGAGGGTTTTTTTGAAAGCCTGTTAGTTTTAATTGTAAATTTGTGTGACTCTTTTCATTTCCAAACGGCAGTTATTGAGAAAATTTTCGTATTCATACGTTTTTCTTGCAAACTAAATTTTTCATCCACAGTACCGGGATGAGAAATTTTGTGATTCAATTGTGGCGTTTAGTTTTTACCTCAGCGGTTTTTTAAAGCTTAAAATTCATTGATTAAATATTTTGTGGCCACTCTTCCTTTAAAGGCAGTCGCTGTTATAAAAGTTTGGTTAATATACTTATTTTTTAAACATAATAATTTTCCTCCGCAGTCCCGGGATGAAAAATTTCGCGAATCAATTCTTGTCTAAATTTTTCTTCCAAGTGCTTTTATAAAAGCTTTTCATTCATCAAAAGAAAATTTGTTCTTTCTTTACCATTCAAAACGGTCGTTTTTGAGAAAATGGTATCATTTATACGTATTTCTTGCAAGCATAACGTTTTCTCGCTGAAGTCCCGCGATGAGAAATTTCGTTATTCAAGCGACTCGTTTGGTTGTTCCAACGAGGGTTTTTTTGAAAGCCTGTTAGTTTTAATTGTAAATTTGTTTCACTCCTTTCATATGCAAAAGGCAGTTATTGAGAAAATTTCCGTATTCAAACGTATTTCTTGCAAACATAAAATTTTTCATCCGCAGTACCGGGATGAGAAATTTTGCGATTCAATTGTTGCGTTTAGTTTTTCCTCAGCGGTTTTTTAAAGCTTAAAATTAATTGAATGAACATTTGGTCGCCTCTCTTTCTTTCAAAGCAGCCGCTGTTATAAAAGTTTGGTTAAAATACGTATTTGTTAAACAATAATTTTCCTCCGCAGATTCGGGATGAGAAATTTCGCGAATGAATTATCGTGTAAGTTTTTCTACCAAGTGCTTTTTTAAAAGCTCTTCATTCATCAAATGAAAATTTGTTCCTTTCTTAACCTTTCAAAACGGTCGTTTTTGAGAAAATGTTATCATTTATACGAATTTCTTGCAAGCATAATGTTTTCCAGCCGCAGTCCCGGGATTAGAAATTTCGTGATTAAAGCGACTCTTTTAGTTGTTCCCCCGAAGGTTTTTTTGAAAGCCTGTAAGTTTTAATTGTAAATTTGTTTGACACTTTTAATTTCCAAACGGCAGTTATTAAGAAAATTTTCGTGTTTAAACGTATTTCTTGCAAACATAAAATTTTTCATCCGCAGTACCGGGATGAGAAATTTTGTGATTCAATTGTGGCGTTGAGTTTTTACCTCAGCGGTTTTTTAAAGCTTAAAATTCATTGAATGAATATTTGGTCGCCTCTCTTCCTTTAAAGGCAGTCGCTGTTATGAAAGTTTCGTTAATATACTTATTTTTTAAACATATAATTTTCCTCCGCAGTCCCGGGATGAAAAATTTCGCGAATCAATTTTCGTGTTTTTCTTCCAAGTGCTTTTTTAAAAGCTTTTCATTCATCAAATGAAAATTTGTTCTTTCTTTACTATTCAAAACGGTCGTTTTTGAGAAAATGGTAACATTTATACGTATTTCTGGCAAGCATAACGTTTCCCAGCCGCAGTCCCGGGATGAGAAATTTCGTGAATCAATTTTCGTGTAAGTTTTTCTTCCAAGTATTTTTCTAAAAGCTTTTCATTCATCAAATGAAAATTTTTTTTTTCTTTGCCAAACCAAACGGTCGTTTTTGAGAAAATGGTATCATTTTTACGTATTTCTTGCAAGCATAACGTTTTCCAGCCGCAGTCCCGGGATGAGAAATTTCGTGATTCAAGCGACTCGTTTCGTTGTTCCCCCGAGGGTTTTTTTGAAAGCCTATTAGTTTTAATTGTAAATTTGTGTGACTCTTTTCACATCCAAACGCTAGTTATTGAGAAAATTTTCGTATTCATACGTATTTCTTGCAAACAAAATTTTCATCCGCAGTACTGGGATGGGAAATTTTGTGATTTTATTGTTGCGTTTAGTTTTTACCTCAGCGGTTTTTTAAAGCTTAAAATTCATTGAATGAATATTTGGTTGCCTCCCTTCCTTTCAAAGCAGTCGCTGTTATAAAAGTTTCGTTAATATACGTACTTTTTAAACATAATAATTTTCCTCCGCAGGCCCGCGATGAGTAATTTCGCGAATCAATTTCCGTGTAAGTTTTTCTTCCAAGTATTTTTCTAAAAGCTTTTCATTCATCAAATGAAAATTTGTTCTTTCTTTACCATTCAAAACGGTCGTTTTTGAGAAAATGGTATCATTTATACGTATTTCTTGCAAGAATAACGTTTTCTAGCCGCAGTCCCGGGATTAGAAATTTCGTGATTAAAGCGACTCGTTTAGTTGTTCCCCCGAGGGTTTTTTTTGAAAGCCTGTTAGTTTTAATTGTAAATTTGTGTGACTTTTTTCATTTCCCAACGGCAGTTATTGAGAAAATTTTCGTATTCATACGTTTTTCTTGCAAACTAAATTTTTCATCCACAGTACCGGGATGAGAAATTTTGTGATTCAATTGTGGCGTTTAGTTTTTTCCTCAGCGGTTTTTTAAAGCTTAAAATTCATTGAATAATTATTTTGTGGCCACTCTTCCTTTAAAGGCAGTCGCTGTTATAAAAGTTTGGTTAATATACTTATTTTTTAAACATAATAATTTTCCTCCGCAGTCCCGGGATGAGAAATTTCGTGAATCAATTTTCGTGTTAGTTTTTCTTCCAAGTGTTATTCTAAAAGCTTTTCATTCATCAAATGAAATTTTGTTTTTTCTTTACCAAACCAAACGGTCGTTTTTGAGAAAATGGTATCATTTTTACGTATTTCTTGCAAGCATAACGTTTTCCAGCCGCAGTCCCGGGATGAGAAATTTCGTGATTCAAGCGACTCGTTTCGTTGTTCCCCCGAGGGTTTTTTTGAAAGCCTATAAGTTTTAATTGTAAATTTGTGTGACTCTTTTCACATCCAAACGCTAGTTATTGAGAAAATTTTCGTATTCATACGTATTTCTTGCAAACAAAATTTTCATCCGCAGTACTGGGATGAGAAATTTTGTGATTTTATTGTTGCGTTTAGTTTTTACCTCAGAGGTTTTTTAAAGCTTAAAATTCATTGAATGAATATTTGGTTGCCTCCCTTCCTTTCAAAGCAGTCGCTGTTATAAAAGTTTCGTTAATATACGTACTTTTTAAACATAATAATTTTCCTCCGCAGGCCCGCGATGAGTAATTTCGCGAATCAATTTCCGTGTAAGTTTTCCTTCCAAGTATTTTTCTAAAAGCTTTTCATTCATCAAATGAAAATTTGTTCTTTCTTTACCATTCAAAACGGTCGTTTTTGAGAAAATGGTATCATTTATACGTAATTCTTACAAGCATAACGTTTTCTAGCCGCAGTCCCGGGATTAGAATTTTCGTGATTCAAGCGACTCGTTTAGTTGTTCCCCCGAGGGTTTTTTTGAAAGCCTGTTAGTTTAAATTGTAAATTTGTGTGACTCTTTTCATTTCCAAACGGCAGTTATTGAGAAAATTTTCGTATTCATACGTTTTTCTTGCAAACTAAATTTTTCATCCACAGTACCGGGATGAGAAATTTTGTGATTCAATTGTGGCGTTTAGTTTTTACCTCAGCGGTTTTTTAAAGCTTAAAATTCATTGATTAAATATTTTGTGGCCACTCTTCCTTTAAAGGCAGTCGCTGTTATAAAAGTTTGGTTAATATACTTATTTTTTAAACATAATAATTTTCCTCCGCAGTCCCGGGATGAAAAATTTCGCGAATCAATTCTTGTCTAAATTTTTCTTCCAAGTGCTTTTATAAAAGCTTTTCATTCATCAAAAGAAAATTTGTTCTTTCTTTACCATTCAAAACGGTCGTTTTTGAGAAAATGGTATCATTTATACGTATTTCTTGCAAGCATAACGTTTTCTCGCTGAAGTCCCGCGATGAGAAATTTCGTTATTCAAGCGACTCGTTTGGTTGTTCCAACGAGGGTTTTTTTTAAAAGCCTGTTAGTTTTAATTGTAAATTTGTTTCACTCCTTTCATATGCAAGAGGCAGTTATTGAGAAAATTTCCGTATTCAAACGTATTTCTTGCAAACATAAAATTTTTCATCCGCAGTACCGGGATGAGAAATTTTGCGATTCAATTGTTGCGTTTAGTTTTTCCTCAGCGGTTTTTTAAAGCTTAAAATTAATTGAATGAATATTTGGTCGCCTCTCTTTCTTTCAAAGCAGCCGCTGTTATAAAAGTTTGGTTAAAATACGTATTTGTTAAACAATAATTTTCCTCCGCAGATTCGGGATGAGAAATTTCGCGAATGAATTGTCGTGTAAGTTTTTCTACCAAGTGCTTTTTTAAAAGCTCTTCATTCATCAAATGAAAATTTGTTCCTTTCTTAACCTTTCAAAACGGTCGTTTTTGAGAAAATGTTATCATTTATACGAATTTCTTGCAAGCATAATGTTTTCCAGCCGCAGTCCCGGGATTAGAAATTTCGTGATTAAAGCGACTCTTTTAGTTGTTCCCCCGAAGGTTTTTTTGAAAGCCTGTAAGTTTTAATTGTAAATTTGTTTGACACTTTTCATTTCCAAACGGCAGTTATTAAGAAAATTTTCGTGTTTAAACGTATTTCTTGCAAACATAAAATTTTTCATCCGCAGTCCCGGGATGAGAAATTTTGTGATTCAATTGTGGCGTTTAGTTTTTACCTCAGCGGTTTTTTAAAGCTTAAAATTCATTGAATGAAAATTTGGTCGCCTCTCTTCCTTTAAAGGCAGTCGCTGTTATGAAAGTTTCGTTAATATACTTATTTTTTAAACATATAATTTTCCTCCGCAGTCCCGGGATGAAAAATTTCGCGAATCAATTTTCGTGTTTTTCTTCCAAGTGCTTTTTTAAAAGCTTTTCATTCATCAAATGAAAATTTGTTCTTTCTTTACTATTCAAAACGGTCGTTTTTGAGAAAATGGTAACATTTATACGTATTTCTTGCAAGCATAACGTTTTCCAGCCGCAGTCCCGGGATGAGAAATTTCGTGAATCAATTTTCGTGTAAGTTTTTCTTCCAAGTATTTTTCTAAAAGCTTTTCATTCATCAAATGAAAATTTGTTTTTTCTTTGCCAAACCAAACGGTCGTTTTTGAGAAAATGGTATCACTTTTACGTATTTCTTGCAAGCATAACGTTTTCCAGCCGCAGTCCCGGGATGAGAAATTTCGTGATTCAAGCGACTCGTTTCGTTGTTCCCCCGAGGGTTTTTTTGAAAGCCTATTAGTTTTAATTGTAAATTTGTGTGACTCTTTTCACATCCAAACGCTAGTTATTGAGAAAATTTTCGTATTCATACGTATTTCTTGCAAACAAAATTTTCATCCGCAGTACTGGGATGGGAAATTTTGTGATTTTATTGTTGCGTTTAGTTTTTTACCTCAGCGGTTTTTTAAAGCTTAAAATTCATTGAATGAATATTTGGTTGCCTCCCTTCCTTTCAAAGCAGTCGCTGTTATAAAAGTTTCGTTAATATACGTACTTTTTAACATAATAATTTTCCTCCGCAGGCCCGCGATGAGTAATTTCGCGAATCAATTTCCGTGTAAGTTTTTCTTCCAAGTATTTTTCTAAAAGCTTTTCATTCATCAAATGAAAATTGTTCTTTCTTTACCATTCAAAACGGTCGTTTTTGAGAAAATGGTATCATTTATACGTAATTCTTACAAGCATAACGTTTTCTAGCCCGCAGTCCCGGGATTAGAAATTTCGTGATTCAAGCGACTCGTTTAGTTGTTCCCCCGAGGGTTTTTTTGAAAGCCTGTTAGTTTAAATTGTAAATTTGTGTGACTCTTTTCACATCCAAACGCTAGTTATTGAGAAATTTTCGTATTCAT